>NW_022987588.1:4168498-4355998 GCF_902827165.1 Trematomus bernacchii | reverse complement strand
ACTTTTTGTTATTATGTAAAAGGGTGAGAATCCCATCACTTGGATATGTTGTTTACCTCCCTCCAAGGATTCATTGTGTGATACTGAAGCAATATGCAACTGTATATAGGAGGGGTAAAAGAGGTATGAACTCTGCTAATGCAAACTATAAGATCACAAACTCTGTAGTTTAGGGAATCTTCAATAAGTTATTTGGCTTTTATTGTTGTTATTGTTCCTGTTACTTGCGGTATGCATCACCCATTAAGAGTTCATCAACTAAAAGTCATCTTTCTGTGTGTTTGCACATGTGCTTGTTTCAAAGGCCGACAGCTTCAGACTTCTCACGACAGAGAGAGACTTGGAACGATGCTGTCATTGTTCTTTCTTTTTTTGTCTTGCTGCAAGTCACCCATGTCCCACTTTTGAAACAAATGAATCATAAAGTTCTGCCTTCTTTATTAAATGTGGAATGATTCTCAAGCTGGGTCAGATTATTCATTATAAATAGGGTTGTCAACTATCTGTCAAAGCGCAACAAAAACATCATGCAACATTTTGCTTTGAACGTGTGAGGACGGGGGGCTTGTCAGATTCGAAGTAAGCGTAGTGTGTCTCTTATCTGAATTGTTCTGGAGAGGATATGAGAATGACAGTCTCCCGGCCGCGGGCCAAACCGAACCTTTCAATCTTTGCTCTGCAGGGACTGACCACTCAGCTCTGCCAGCAAAGTACTGTACACCGAATGCTGCAGTAACCTTGACAAGAGCTGACCTCCGCACAATCATAATCCCTATTTTCTGATGTATTGGTGCTCTTTTCTTTTGATGATTTGAGCCTGCAGAGTGAACAACTAATCAAACTTCATGAAGTTACAACAGCAATACTCACTATGGATTCCCATCCCAAACCTTGCTCCCGCCCTAATCTTCTATTCTGATTTGCATTTGTAATCATATAACCTCTATCTATATCCCAGGCTATTCCCCACTCCACATCTCTACAGGAAATCGCCATTCCCTCTGCTGTCCTCACCCCAAGGCCCATCCTCTCCGCGCCCAGCCCAGTTTAAACTCCTGCCCACAGTAGCCTGTCCACCCTGTGCCCTGGCTGTCAGCTTTCCAGGCAGGCTGCGTTGACAAGGGGAAGCCACTAGGGCTGTCTGTCATGGGGTTATTCTCGGGGCGGAGACGGTTCAGCTGATTCGCTGACACCGGCTGGTGTGTGCGGGGGCTGGAAGGGCGGGCATTTGGCGGGGATTTACAACGTGTGTCAGTGTGTAGGTGTGTGCATTTGGCGGGGAGCTACCAGGGGTTAGCCTTGCCAGATGACAGGTATGAGGGGGGCGGGGAGAGAGACTCGGGAGGCAAAAATAAAGAAACTCAGGGTCTGCTTCATCATCACACCTACACACAACACATAGACATGCTCACACATACAGAGCCAGTTGAAGGACAATGAATAAGGTGTTAGACCTCAGCAAAACAGCTGGGAATAAATCCCCCCAAGAGAGTTGTGTTTTAATCAAAGAGCAACGAGTAAAAAACGGACAAAATGCAAAACCTTTTAAAGTTTTTCTTTTCTAAGGGTTCTGTATATACCTCCTGCAGCCCTAGCACTATATTCTGGAAGTTTATAATTGTTTTAAGAATTTGTTACAAGAAGCCATTGTTGTTAATGTTATATTACGTAGAGATCCGACACTGTCCCATTGTGCTGAGGATTTTTGCAGGTTTGTTAATTGCGTTTTGTTAATGTTTTGGTTTAGCCATTAAATCATAGTGTCTTATTCCAGGTAGAAGCACCCTTTGTGTGCTTTATTGTACATTTCCCAATGTATGTACCTGTTTCATGACAAGGTACCACTAGAGCTAAGATTATTTTGTATACCCCGTTTATCTAGGCCCTTTTTTAGTTTTATGTATATATGTCACACTGTGGGACTGCGGGAAACGGTATCTCGAGATTTCTGGATGTACAACACATGTAGACATTTTGACAATAACGCTGACTTTGACTTTCATTTTCATTTTTGCAGAACATTGTTGATTGGATGGGAGAAGGTTGACATTATTCGAAATTTCGACTTGAGGTTTTGACTTTATTCGGTCAATTCTCATTTAACTTTATACAAGATAAAAAGCCTTATGTGCACTTTGAACAACTTTTATGTACAGCATGTGTGCACTTTTGTGCAACTATGGTGGTCTATATAACCTGAATGCCATCCCATAACAGTCAAAGAGACCCTTACACCCTGTAGTGTTGTCTGAGATCTGAGGATCTAAGGATGACATTCAAGCTATACAGTGTCTGTGCTGCCTTGGAGGGTCCCAGGCTTTGACGTCTTGCACTGTTTCTTCAGAAATCTGATGCCCTTGCTCAGATTGCTCTCCTATGGGGTGTGTTTGGCCTGATGGGACATTAGCACAGTATCAGGTGCTGTGTAGCCTATCATCTGTGCAAACAATATGTGAGAGTAACTTTTCAAATGTCATATGAGATTAAACAAGTTTAAAGTAACTAAATATGTGTATGAATCTACTGAATATACGTTCTCTGAGTGTGTATGTGTTGTGTGTGTGTGTGTGTGAGGCGAGGATAATCCCTTGATCTCCATCAGAAGGTCTCAGCGACATGCCAATGCTGACTTTGGCCACAGGAGCCAGGACAGCCCAGGCGCCAAGGCAGCCCAACTCTATTCATGTGGTGCCAGCTCCGTGGGCCTTAAACAAACAGGGTCAGTTCACAAAGACAAAGGAGTGACAAGGATCCTCTGGAATCTCAGTCAAGTCCCCAGATTTGCTCTATTCATAAATCTGTCAGTCTCCCTGCACACAGACATATTCACAGCAGCTGGCGGGGAATTATCCGAGCAGAGATCTGCTATTTATTTGATTTATCTAAGCAAATCAAACTGTCTTGTTTGCTTTTGACAACTTAAAAGTGGCCATGAGTGTCTTTCTTGTGATTACTTATAGAGCTGGGGCATTTGAAGCACTACACTACCTTTTATTGTCTGTCTTTGAAAAACATGCTTTGGCATTCTTTGAAAACTTCTTAGCGGACGGCCTCTCACATATATATATATATATATACATACATAAAAAAATGATCACTGAGAAAGAGCTTACTTTATAATGTCTTCTCTGCTGTTACCTTGGACCTCAATTATCGTCTTGAGAGTTTCTAAGTCTTATATTAGATAAATGGCAATTGACTCTTTACTGTTTCCTATAATAGAAGCAGCATCCTGACACTGCAAATGAGATAGAGTTCAGACATTAGTATTCCGTTAATTTGACCCTAGGCGCCTCTATGCAATCAGATCTGAAGCCAAAGCACTTAGCCTATGCTAAGGATTAATGACGGCCATCTAAAACAATTTGGGAGCCAATCAGTTGAACTGAGGAGGGTAAATCTAATATGATAATTTATCTGCATCAACGCGACTCGCCTGGCAGGGAGGAGTATGCTAATTGCGCGACCCTTACCTAGTGACTGGATGCACACAGCTGGGTGTGCTGGCTCTAGCTCTGCTATTAGGGAACTTTGAGGGACTTTGGAGTTTGCTGAAGCGAGTTCTCCTTGGAGGGTGATGGGAAGTGAACCCCACCGCTTCACACTGAGCTCAGCCCTGCTCCCCTCAACCCCTCCATTTCAATTTCCATAATGTGCCCGCCTCCAATGACATGACAGCAAGGCGCAAATAAGTGTCTATATTGGAATCAGATGGAGATGTAGAGGAAAGGGGTTTTAATATGGTTGGAAGGCCTCCCCAAGGGACCATTTTTGCTACTACAGAACATCAGTTACACAGTTACAACAATAGTCCCTTAATTGATTCGTTTAATTAGCCGGATATGGAGCTCGTGCTACAGGCTGTCATCCTGTATCATAGGGGGTCTCCTCCGCAGCCTGCATGGCCAGCCTCTTACCCCACACCAGTAAGACTTCCATTAAAGTGTAATTATATGTAAATGAAAACTACATTAAACCCCTTCTCAACTTGACCACTGAAACAATACTGGCTTTCAGTGCCTTAGTTTTCTTCTCCTCTAGTTTTCCTAATGAAAAGAGAGCAAAAGAGCATTTTGAAAACGCAGCAGCCAGACGTTTTTAGACTTTACACTTTTGAAATCTCTTGCCCTACTTGTGAAAGAAAAGCAATTAATCAGTTCTTTTGATGGAGAGGTAACTCTGTAAAGCAGTTGCCTTCTTTGTATTGTAGAGAGTAAGTGCACTTGGGTGAGTGAAGGGTTGTAAAGGAGAGTGGGGATCAGGGGGCCTGTATGGGGGTATGTAAGAGTTTCTATTTAAACTGATGCCTCTCAACAAAAACAGCCACCCTTCCAAATCCTATGCACCCACACCCCCTCCTTTTGCCTCGTTGTTTACCACAGGCCCAACTTCACAAGCCCTCTTGGTATGAAGTTGGAGCCACAGAGCTAAGAGCAGGGGAGTGATTACAACTTCCTTCAGTGTGAATGGTGCAGATGTCGGCCTGGCCTCAGTGAAGCAGAACAATGCCCTCAAAGGCGTCTGGACACAATGGGCCTTTCTCCTCTGCCGGAGATGTCTCTCTATAGCAGCTTGCAGCGCGGGGATGCTAAGCAGGTGGCACACAGAGAGACAGAGCCGGCCCCGGCCCTTTCAAGTCCCCCCGCCTGAAAAGCATCAGTGGGTACATGTGTGCAGGAGTCGCCGTGGATTGCTTCTGTGGTCAGTCTGGGCATTAGCGTCTGGAGGTGTCATTTAGCTGTGGATTATCCAGGCTGCCTGTTCACTGGGGATTTAGCCCATTGATGGGCCACTGAGAGGAGCTGGGATTGATGCTCTCTGGCGTCTTTTTCTCTGATCTGCCTCGGCTCGGTCGAAGATTGAGAGCTCTTTTGCTCTCATATAAGGAAGTTACAAAGCCCCTTATCATCCCCTCCAATCCCTATTCTTATGTCAGTCTATTTCAGTTTTTCTCTCAAATATTTAGGATTTCTGATTTTTTTAACAGCTATGACATTAACTAAGCAGTGTGACAAATATGGGCTTTAAACTTTAAAATCAATATATATATATATATAAATATATATAGGTTTACAAATGTATGTACTGTAGTTGTAATTTGTTTCTGCTTGATTGTGTTTATCACTCCGCATATGTTTATGTACTCAAATGGAAGCACCCCGCTCTTATGGATTTGCAGATTTAATTATGACAGCACAAGCATCCCACCGTGTGTTTACCACAAAGAGTCCCTCTCTATGGAGCTGAATAATTTGTTCTCCACTTCCCCAACTGCGTGGCATTACTGTGGTTTCCCTGGGCCCAGTGGAGAGCGGTGGGGACCAAATGAAGAAGAGTCACCTGGTGCCTCCTTCCAAGGTCTCGCAGAGTTAACATGTAATGAATAAATTAATATATAATGAAGGAGAGGGCCGTGATTACACTCACCCTGCTCTCATGCCATCAGGGAAGATAGAGGTTGAAGACACTAAATACTGCAGTGGATGCTGTGAATTGACAAACAACATCAAAAGACAGAAAGCGCAGTGCTAAATACTTTGTGTGCTCTCCTGCTGTGCTCATTTGAGCGAAAATGAATGTCATCTGTACTTTCGTTCTTTTGACTTATTTGTGTTTTCATCTTGTGAGTTTCACACTGGAACGGTGCTTTCATCACAGTGTGGGGTGATTAAAGATGTTTGACTCTTGTAAGTAGTGTTTTTAAGAAAATAATTGTTTTACAATTGTGAGCAATGATTTCTATCATATTTTTAGATGTGTCGTGTCTTTCAGGCAGCAATGAGCTTCGTTCATTAATTTAGGCAATCCAGAAACCTGCCTTTAAATGATGAACATCATTGAGTAGCACTTAAAATGGTTTGGCTCTAAACCTGATGTACTTATATGATTTTGTTTTCCTCAAGTTTGTATCTTCTTGGTCGAATGCACTTATTGTAAGTCGCTTTGGAGAAAAGCGTCAGCTAAATGAAATGTAATGTAATGTAACATCCAAACATCATTTTCCACTTATTTCTACAATTTCTACTTTCTTGTGTTTTCCTGCCCTAGGCAATTAATAATGACCTCAACATCCCTCTGTGTTATTGCCGTATGTACAATATGGTGCCCGGTGTATGATGGCAAAAGAATGTGCCTACAGATTTACCTTTCTTGTATCTTTTGTCATTGAGGGATTTAATGCGTCATTGGCCCACGTGCAGGCAGAGTCCTGCTGGGCTGTTGCTAATGTCGAGGCCCCCATGTGAGAGTACATTATCTCTGAGCCGTCCTATTATTCTGGAACAGTATTGACTTCTAATGTGCCTATCTACACGTCGCCGGATATCTAGCGTCATTAGGAAGCAAACTAACAATTCATTATTCTCATCTCGTGTCATTCTTGGAAGCAATATTCTATTAGTTTAAGTTCTCTTGGTTAGCTCTCTTAATTTAAATGAATGGCAATTTCCTATCTCACATGTACTGACACAAAATGAATCTGCATAAAATACTTGTTCTGATGCATTGTTTGAGAAAAAATAAGCCCAGTTTTGAGAATAGGAGACACTTCAGTTTGCAAAATAGCTCGAAATCAATGGTATCTAAAGAAGACAATACTTACATTTTAATAATAATCTCTCCTTTAAGGAAGCTAAAAGGACAAATATGTTCAACTCAATGCATCCAATCATAATCTGAATCTAAAATGAACAATAATTTATGGCAGACTGTTTACTGTTCCATAATTTGGAATGATAGTGCCCATTATAACACAAATAACACAACGTTTAAAGACTTTCTCTCTTTGAACCAATCTGCACATCCTACATCACATGTGTATTTCCTACTCTATCTGCTTTTCATTGTTGACAAACTGGCCTTGGGCTTCCCTTTATATCTCACTTTATACTGTTCTGTGACTCTGTGTTTTTACATACAGTGAATGAGACTCATTATGTGCACTTAAGTCACATTTTCTTCAAAATATGCTTTTTACATTATACTTATTATAAAACAGGAAATCATTCAAAACTGAATACATTGGATATTTTGATCATTATATCACTGCATTCACAGTTTTGAAGAACAGTATCGGCAGAAGTGCAAATGGAGAAAAAACGTTAATAGTGTAGAAGTGGCTTCGCCTAAACAAAGACAGGGAAACTAATCAAATAGACCAATCAGTGTCCATGTTGAATGTAAACAATGTGGTTGCCAGAGGTGAGATATATTAACCTCTACTCTGAATCCAATATTCTATTTTTAGATTTTAGTAAGCATTCAGACTGTCCTTTGATCCAGTGCCCATAAAATATGTGCTGATCTGCACGTTAGCGGACTTCTCAAAGGAAATACCAGAGCTTTCTCTAGCCAAAGTGCACAATACAATACATGTAGAAAGATCAAAGAGAAGGAGAGTGTGTGAGCAATGCCTAGTGTAGTGGATCATTTGAACCAGGCCACAATAATACAAGTTAGTGTTGACTGATTCTTTACTGTATCAAAAACACTCACTTGCTATATTTAAATCAGTGGTTAGTGCATCATCCCCGGGCTGCATTGTGCATGGTGGGAAAAGCTTCTGCATGGAGAAACAGATGTTTAAGTCTTGTAGAAATTCACAATTTATTTTCCTATATTCAGAGCTTTTGAAATGAGTCTTTTCCTCTCCTTGTTTTCCCACCAAGACTTGTTCAATGTCACTCACAAGTCCTTGATGGGTGATTGGGATCTGGCTGCAGGCATGGCTTCCCGGTGTCAGCTAATGATCACAAAGTGATGGACCGACCTTTTTTTCTTGGCCAGAACCTTGTCATTATAATTTCGACGATATCAAATCAAAACCAGGAGAGAGGAAAAGCACCCTAGAATAATTAGATTGGAAAACAGCTAAAACAGCATGTGACTGATGAACACGGCCTGATTTGTGAATATACCTTAAAATAAAAGAATATGACCATAAAACAAAGAAATATGATCAACACGGCAGAGCCTAATAAGTAAAAGTTATTTTTTAGATGTGATTGTATTCTTTTAATTATTTTTTTCCTCATACAATTTTTGAAAATCCTCAATTTCTGGATTATGCAGGTCCTTCTAAATGAACTCTGCAGACAGTACATCCGACTCCATATCACACTGTCGATGATGTTCTTCTGTGCCTCGGAAATGGTGCCAGTAATAAGCCTGATAACGCTGTGATATTACGCCATAGACTTATTCCAGAGAAGGAAGCCAAAAAGAACGATTTGTAAGTGCAATTAGATTCCCTGATATTGAGTGTTAAAGTGAGCTTTCCTTCTCCACAGGAGTCAAGGGAGGCACATGTACCCTCTATCTCAGATTACACAGATAATACTCGGTTACACTGCTATTGGCAGCAGAGGTGAAAACATGTATTTTTATATTTATATACATATTTTTGCAAAGCGTGCAGCATTGCCTCTATTACCATCCCTGGGAGTATGACATATTTATTGATGTTTTGTAAAAGAAACACTTTGGTTAGATTTTATTACATTTTAGGGCATATTCTGTCTGTGGTAAATCCATGTGTTGCCTCAGAGCCATGATTACCTAAGAACTATTGTTCAAATCCGGGCATGAGATTTTAAGTTCACGATTACTGCTAAAAGTCTGCTTGTTTGTTTTTTTGCTTTTACCAGTTTTTTTTAGTTTTTCTTCCGAAAGAAGTGGCAGGTGCATGTTGGCTCACCATAAATCTTTAGTATTTACGAGCAGAACCATCAACACCACACCAAAGACGACAAAATATATCACTGTTCTCCCTATTCTTGTGCCATGTTTGTGCAGTGACATCACTGACCACTGACTGATTAATGACTCTAATGGTCCATTCTTAGGCAAGAGGGCATTGTAAGGTCGCGACCTTGAGGATAGAGGAAATGGTTGCAATAAGCAGGGGGTCATCCTTCTGCTGATTCTTTGAGATACCCGCCCCTGCGTCACCTGTGACCGACTTACTGTCCGTACCAGGCACCGCCCGCCGTGGTTGTCCTTCACCAACAGGAGATCAGCGAGAGGTCCCGTCCCCTGTGCTCCACTTGACAACATTGTGGCCCAGGAGAACAATAAAACAGTGTCAGTTTCTACAGGAAATAGAGACAAAGTGAAAGAGGAAACAATTCGTCCACAACAGGACACACGGACTTGGAGGATAACCTGCCTTCAAAGATGCTGGTTGTGGCTTATCGGAATAGTTTAGAGGTGGCGCACTTCAAAAGGCTTGGTGTGCAGCTCCCGGACCGAGTCGTTTTTCCTGCTATTCTTGTGGGTTGGTTTTGGGCTGCTATAAGTAGCCTGCATCCTGTCCCACTGTGGTCTCAGGTGGATAGGTTTTGTTTGTGTAGCTGCGGCCAGGCCTTTAATGGCTCTCTTTGCTTCCACTGCTTCTGTTGGCAGGGCTGATTGGCTTGTTAGTGAAATACACATATATTATCCTAGAGAGCTGCCAAACTCCTATGTAACTGACAGAGGTGCAGATCCTTTCATTATTAGGTTTGTTTTTGGATGGCCAAAGTTGAACAGTTTGCAATGCCAAATTGAAAAGACAAATGCTACTTAGCAGCGAGCAAGTTACAACTACTACAACATTATATTACTCTATAATAATACGTCATTTAATAGCGCTTTTCTGGGACTCAAAGTCGCTTGCAATACAATTTATAGTATCTTGATGTAAACAGTTAGTGCAGTCACAAGTTGTATCTTCAGATGAATCTTTTATACATCACACAGTGAAGGAAAAGTGCAGAAAAAAGCCAAAAACAAGATTAAACGGGTAGTAGAGTTACATAATAAATAAAAAGGCAAGCACAAGCGACTAGATGAAAATCCAAAATTTGGTAACAAAAATAAGTAGCATTATACAAATTAATTAAACATATACAGTTAATGAGGTAGTGGAATGTAATAAGGATAATAGTGTTAAAAGTGTGAGTATTAAATTAGGAAGCAGTGTAAACATGAGTAAATTGTAAACATTATGTTGCGAATAGACTTGTTATTGCACAATAGTGATGTTAAAGTCCCTCAGTGATAAACGTAATATTTTTCTATGACAAATATGATCAATCCTATACTACTGCACAACTGGAGACAAACTGCAGAGGATTAAATGTCACAGCAGTGCAATGCTCTCTATATGGTCATAGGTAGACCTACCCAAAAAGGATATGAAGGACTTTGTGCATTACTATTAAACTGTGTTTGTCAAGTTTTAGTCTACAAGGCCTTATACCTGAAATACAATGATCTGAGCAGTAACGGCAAATGAAAGTCAAAGTCCAATAACATTTTAATAAAGCGGATATTTGAGACTTGTGGTTTGGTAATGCCTTCAAATCCCCTTTGTCCTTGTTTGAGAAAGCATCTGTTCTACGGCTGTCCCAAGTGTCACTGTATCCGCCTTTATCCTCCAGAACCTCCTGGATAAATACAGGTTTGAAGACGTGCCAGTCTGCAACTTTAGTGGACCTGTCTCCGTCCGTCTGTCTGCCTCTGGCCTCTCCTCGTGCCCTCCCTATTATAAAGCTTTTGTGTCCTTTTGAAACATCTCGTCCATGTTGATCAGTGGTCTGCTGGTTACCTCTGCTCCTCCCACAACACTCAGAGGCACACATGGTCCATTGTTTGGTGCACCAAGCCTGATTGGCGTGCACGCACCAACGGGGTTGGTTGGCAAGCCACTTAGTGGAGTAAATGACCTCTGTGGTGTAATTACGTAGAGTCTGTGGTAACCTGGTGGTCTAAACTCCAGCAAGAGTGCACCTTTGCCTCCCCTGGCCCACCTGCACCTTTGTGAGCCACCAAGGGATGACTGGGTGTCTAACAAAGTCCCCAATGCTTGTATCTCTCTCTTCCCCTCAACCTCCCTCTCCTTTTTAATGGCTTTCAACTTTGTTTGGCTTTCCTCTCCACTGCCCTGAACTGTAGGTCAGCCTCCCCATTAATTACAGCCTCTGGTGATTACGGGGTGAGAGGGAAAGTGGCGGAGTTTGTCTGGAGTGTGGCGGGTCCAAGCAGGCCAGCTTTGACTGTTTATTTAACTATGTTAGTATCTTGGGTTAAATATGTTCATGCCATTGTTTCCCCGTGACCCATGACATCTGCTGCCAGAAATTAATCAAGCCATCCATGTCTGGGGGTTCAAGTTTTTTTCACAAGAAATACTGTTTTTGTGAGGCAATTTGACATGTCATGACATCGTTTTAGCAGTATATGGTTACTAGTTTAAATGTGTTTCATTTTTACCTTGTAGGAAGCGGTGCCGAGCTCATGAAAAAAGGGATGACGGTAAACTCACACATGCTAACGGGTGCAATCACAGTCTCATATCCTGATTGTGCAGTTGGTAGTGTGGACAATGAGGGCGGAGAGAGGGAAATGTGCAAGGCAGCTTTCCATTATGAGATAGTGTGTATTACTGTAATCCAGAGGGCCTCCTGCTCGCTGTGGCGTGTGCCAGACTCCTGGGTGGGCAATCTCAGAGACAGTGGGGAGGCCCAGCTTATTTCTGGGCACATTTGGCATGGCCTATATGGCTGTTACAAGAACTAGAAGTGGAACAGAAGTCATAAAAAGACATTTTGACGTTTTAAGGGAAACTTTTTAAGCGCTAGAGGTGAGAGGTGTGTTTTATCCATGTTTTGCTTCAGATTCTGTGGTAAATGTGGAAAACAGGCAGGTTGTTTAACATGATGATAACACATCATGAAATGATAGGGTCTCCCTCTATAATGTTTTATAGCTGTGAGAATATGAATCATATACTTTTCAGCAAATTAAGGTTTTCCTGTGATGCTTTTGTGTTTTTTCTTTTCATTTTTGCAGTACCGGCTGCCCTTTCAACCTTTAAATGGTACACATTGCAGTGCTGCATGTATGCCAGGACTCATTGGACCTTTGATACAGTGAAATGTACAATTGTAACTGATCTTCAGCTCCTGGAACATAGTTTCTTGTGGTTCAGTTGTCAGAGACGCTAACAGTGAGGAAGCCTGTGGTTCCCTGAAGACCACTTGTTGGGAGCCTGCTGATCGTCCCCCAGGTCTGGATTGGCCTCAGGAGACTCTGAAAGCCTGTCGATGTTCCCTCAGAAAGCTAATCCCTGTGCACCAGGCTGGCACTGGAGCACTTCTCTCTGCTGAGACAGAGGGACAGGGTTGGTGTCCCACTGGAAATGTGTCTCAAAGCAGTGAAAACCACAGAACACATTCACAAACAAAGTTGGCAATGTACATTCAAATAATCACACATTTTCACAATACCATGTTTTGACAAAGTGTATTATATATGGTGAAGAATAAGTGAATAGGTGTGTTGCAATACCGTTATTGGCAATAAACTTGATATTTAAAAATATATATATAAGAAATATCTTCTTGATAGTACACATATGATAAAATTGTGTAAATATCCTACACAAAATGCTAAATTAACTAAGTTAAAATGACATTTACTGATAGCATTATTTTAAATAATGCTATCAGTAAATGTCATTTTTTCAGGCTTTTTTTGTGAATTTTCATCCACAGTGATGTGCGATTCTCTAATAATAATAATAACAATAAATAAATAAATTATGTATTTATTGTTATTATTATTATTATTATTATTATTATTATTATTATTAGAGAATCGCACATCACTGTGGATCCTGATTACCATAGTTACTGAAACAACAATGATCATCATCCCAAGGTCACAACCTTGCGTGACCTGAGTTCAGGGGGAGGTTGTCTGGGGTTTCCTGAGAATAATAAGTGGGAAATCTTCACTTCCCAGACCTCCCAGTAACCCTACAAAGCGGGAGATTTACGAGGCCCAATGAGGACTCCCCTGATTGGCTTTATGACAGGACTTCCACTCTGGTCTGTACTACTGTCATTTGTGGGTCCTCAACTCTAAACTTAGGCTGCTCTGGTAGGTGTAATGCTCAGAGAATGATTTGATATGTGGGAATACCAGAGCTGAGTTGCTGTGAGGGGATACAAAGTGGGTCGACAGAATAAAATAAGTTACTTATGCTGTACATTATTGGTGTCTGTGGCACTGTGCACATGTTGCTGCTTATGTACTGTTGCACCGTACCCCTTTAAACTTGTAAACTGAAATATACTATCCTCGCATGGATGAACAGCTGACTTTCACTCTAATAGACACATAGACATACACACTCACAGGCATGCACTGGCTCTAGTGGAGACATACATGGGTCACCTGGCAGGTCATGCCCCCCCACTGGTCAGCCCTGCTGTAAGACTGCATTGATTATGTGCTTGTCTGCAGGCATGCAGTCAAGCATGTGCATTTTAGCATCTGCTCGTACTCTTTGTGGACACAGGTTTCAGATCTGTGACTGTGTGGGTGTGCTTGTGTATGTTTCTGTGTTCTAACCTACTGTACTCGCATGTATCGCCGAGAAAGGGGGATTGGAGCCTCTTTTTTTGCTTTAAAAATGGTACTGGAACACATCGCAAAGATTAGGTTACAACCAGCTGATCCCTGAGATACACATATGATCTGCACCAGTGTGTGTGAAATAATTAGGCAGAATTAAGTATTTCTTAACCAAAAATGCCATGGAAAAACAAGGAAAGCATACTAGCCATCAATGTTATGCTGCTGTGAACCTTATTAACAGTCTCATCATGCCTGGAATACAAATTAAGAACATGTCTGCTGAAAGTTGCAACATGAACTGCAACATTTTGCTTTGCTTTGTCCTGTACTGGAGTTGTCAACTCATTGGTTTCTGGTAGTGCAAGTATAGAGCTGAATGTTTGAGGCGAAACAATAAGGAAAAACCACACCAAATAAATAGGTCAGAAAAAAAGCTTTCTCACAGACCAGTGTACAAAGGCATTGAACACAATACAAGAACTATGGACAATGGTCAGCCATACACTCATTTAGCATTTGATGGACAGCTGTGAGCTTGTCCGTCAGTATCTCAGTGGACTTGCGTCTCCTTGTCCCTGGCTAGAAACTGCCACTCCCCCCTTCACAGAGTAAGAGAAAAAGAAAGACATGTCATAAATGATGTGAAAGCTTGAGTTTGACCAAATGTAATTGGAAGTTGAGTGTATTATGATGGCCCATCACATTTTGTCAAATGTATTCTTCACTCTTTTGTTTATTTGAGCAGTTGAAGAGTCCTCTGCAGGCCTCGAGTGACCCACAAGTGCTTCAGATGAATACGGTCTGCTGAAAGCTGTGAGGAGACACCCCGGGGGCAACCATGAAATATGTGCAAGGACCCATGACCACGGAGATAATAGTCCCTACCCAGACCATGGAATCTCTCCGACCACTCTCTCCTCCTCTCCTTCAACATTTGGGGTGGCTCTAGTTTGGACAGATGGTAAAATGAGGCCCCTGTATCTCCTGGCAAAGCAGAGGAAGGGGCAATGCCTGATGGGTAATATAAGGAAGGACACAATTAGTTATTACCACCAGTTTAATAGCTGATATGATTTAAATCTTAGATCAGGATAATATTCATGTTCAAGCATTATGGGAATGCAGTTGTATAAAAAAATAATGAATGTGTTCAAATAACATGCATTATGTTAATCTAAATGACACATGTAAGCTGATATGGTGGGATGTTTTGTATTTATAGTACAAGAAACATAACCTCTTTCTTGACTATGCAGTTTTACAGTCAAGGCATGAAATAATGGCTCAGTAGGTGAGTGTTGGATATTTCCTAGCAGGGAGTTTTGTGTGTAGGAGCTTTTTGTGTTCATGTGTCGAACCACGTCCAGGGGAGGAAAGAAGAGAAGATGGGGGCAGCTCTAATTAAAGCCAAAGGAAGAGTGTCATCTGCTGTGAACTAGCAACTAGGGGCCACAGCAAATCAATGGACAGCCAGCACTGCCATCATCATCAACAGCTCCCGATCAGAGCAATTGGAGGGGAACAAAAAGGAATAAGAAAGACTCAACCAGGAAGCTCCTACCACCTGTGCAGAGCAAGAGAAAGCAGGGGAGAGAAACAGTGAGACAAACAGACAGAGAGAACAAGATTGTGACGCCATGGTTTAAGCGCTGAAGATTTATCGTTTCTTAGTTTAGCGCGGGCAATTTTGTCATCATCACCGAGGACATCTATTTTGATAAACAAAGGTACAGTTGTATGAAGATTGGTTGTGAGCAGAATGATCTAATGACCCTTGGAAAAATATGGATTTTTTTTTTGGCTTGTGCTACACGATCAAACTGCTGCATACGGCGGGTGCCATTGGGAAATGTTCCTGGCAATATAAAAAGTGTTCCCCAAGTGCAGCTTTAGACTATTGAACCCTGTAAGCGGTATCAGTGCTCTCCTGTCTCTGAACTGCGGCTCTTGGCCAGCTAGCCGAGGGAGCGCGGGATCAGATTCTTACGCAAACACAAGCACATCAACGGCATGTTCTCATGGCATTAGCATTCCAAATGTTTTCCGAGACGAATGTGAATGCGACTATTTTTGTCTCATAACCCGCTCTCTCAGATAACTCCTTTTGAATAAATGAATTCTGACAAGGGGAATCTGCATACAAAAACACAGCGGGTTTAGAGGCAGTGGCTGGTCCACTGGGCGAGGGCCTCTGAAGCTCTCTCTGAATCTCTTCATTCACTGCCCGCTCCTTATGGACTTATGGTTCTTTAAATGGCCGCCTCTGTTTATCCCCCTTTTTGCATTGGTGGTTAGTGAGGCGGTGAGGCACACATTAAATACTCTGTGCCTCTGGCTGGCACCTGCACTTCCTTTTACCAGCTATATCTCACACAGAAACTCTGGAAATTCTTACATTTAAAAAACATTCAGGAAGGGTTTTGCAGTACAGAATAGTAAAGGAAGACATGAATAGGATCGTATTTCCTGTGTTCAAAAGAAGGTTTTACTTGATTGGCAGACTGATGTGTTATTCATGTAAAGTAAATGTTTCTGATAGTTTCCCCCTCAGGTAAAGCTAAAAAATCTAGTTCTGAGTTAATGCAGTATTGGACCACCTTCCCCTCTCATTGCTTCCATTTTTATAAATATGAACAAAACTAAACCACCAACTTAAAATGCAGTGATTTTTATATTAATTTGTAATGAACTATTAAGATTTCAGCTAATTATTCTTAAAAACATACAGTTTACATGTGTCACACACATAACCTTGGTTAGCACTATATGACATTTGTATTCTCATATCTATCTTCTTAACATGCAGAATGATTATAGCATTAAGCAATTACTAACATTAGAAAACAATTATAGAACATTATTTCCCTCTTGGTTAATTTTCTCTTTACTATGCTTTCATTGTAAAGGACTTGCTTCAGATCTCTGGAGCTATTACTCAAGCTTTTAATTCAATGCTTCCTATTTGTCCAAGGCCATTTTTTTCAATGGTTTTTGCTTTTTAATAACTAAAATCACACTAAATGACAAACACATGCACAAACCAATGTTATAAGTAAATACATTGTGCTGTCATCAGTGTTCAACCATCTCAAACCGCTTGAATGCAAAAATACAACCTCACAAGTTCCATTTGAAAGGCATTTAAATGGCATTATTGCACCCAGGATTATATGAAACCCATATTTTCCAAAGTGTACATGAGCAAGGCACTGACAACTATTCAGGGCTCCTGTAATGTAATTGAAACCGAGCACAGTCTTTCTGAATAAAACTGTATTTAATATATGATTGCGATCTTGCATATGTTTTATTCATTCAGCAAAGACAAGGTCCCTATTATCATATTATGAAAGTCCTTCTGTCTACACTTATTTATTGTCTGCTGCTAAATATGCAGACAAACCAACCTGCATGCTTTGTTCCGTTCTGCTTAAACCTTACATTAGGAAGTGGTGATGCTATTGGCACTCCACTCATCATCATGTGGCGCTGGTGGGCATATAGAGCAGACTTTCAAAGCAGTGCCATCTCCATATGTTCACTACGATAATCTTTTATCCGCCATCCCTGACTCTGGTTCACTCCCTTCCTCGCCTGTGGCAACAATTGTATTTCTGCATCAATTAGCACAGTGATTAATACAACAAGCAAACAGTTTAGAGGTAATGGCGCACAATTAACATCTTTCCCCATCATAAAGGGTATGCTAAACACTCACACCGCCACTTTCACTTGCCTGGAATAGAGAAACGTGTTCAGTCCCTAATTCAAATGCTCTGGGATGGAAGTGAAGTAGGCTTGGCTTTGTGCTATGCCATCACCACATTAATCTAATTACAGATAGCTGAAAATGAGTCTTGCAAATCAGGACTTTGTGTGACACCCCTACGCCACACACACACACACACACACACACACACACACACACACACACACACACACACACACACACACACACACACACACACACACACACACACACACACACACACACCACACACCACACACGCTCACATTGTCCCCTAAATAGGAATGAATGAGAATGCCTTTGCTTTTCAATGCACTGCCACCATGCAAGTGCCAACCCACTCTTCAAATGCCAAGGTCGCTGGTGAAAAGGCACCATTCACTTGCTTTGTATCCAAACTTGTCACTGACTTACTTCTACCACCTACCCTCGTCTCTTTTCTCTTTCGCTGTTTTCTAATTACAAACCCATTGGCTCGGGTAGGGTGTGCATGGGTAAATAGAGCTGTAGGGGCCTGTCATGTGTGTAGTAGTGGAGAGAGGTCCTCGCAGCGCTGAGGGATGAGATGATTTGTTGTGATTGACAGCTACCTTGAGACTGGCCTGATGGAGTTGTCAAAGCTGTATGCTAACAGCCTGTTTCCTTACCAGTGCAGATGTACTCTGCTCCGCTGTACTGCACACACACACAAACACACACTCCCACACGCACACAGACACGCACAGCTTTTTCTAGCATTAGGCACATCATGGGAACTAAAATATTTATTAGGACAATGGTTTTTAGATGCAACATGAGAAGAGATTGTCAGATTTCAAATCAAATTTTGCTTTCGGGGTTATTCTAGTATAAACAAGCATTTTGTACTGACAGCTTCACACTGCCACCTCTTCCATATCACAGTCTTGTTTTTTCTACAAAGCCAAGACAGAGCTGTATTTGAGGGTGCCGTCTTGGGCTAACACCGGGTGTGTGAATACAATGGCAATCCTACATCTGGGAACTCAGTGGGAAAACTATCCCATTTCTCACTTGTGCTGTTAAGAGAGGGTGTTCATTTTTACAAGGTGGATAGTGTTACTACAAAATGAAGTTGTGCAAAATTCCCTGTGAAAATCTGGTTATGAGCGTTAGCTTTGATTTTGACTGGTACTATTCATCACATGGGTCCTCTGAGAGTCAGCAGAGCATATTTGTTTATAGTGGGCTGAATCTCTTCCCACCTTTAGAACAGAAGACTTAGAAGATAGTCATTAAAGAGAATTATAGTAAAAAATCGTATAAGGTGTTCATGTGAAATTCAATTTATTGTTGATTTGGTATTTCCTTTAAAAGGTACAAAATGTACACTGGAATTTGTTGTTCTTCCCATGTAACCACATTTCATAAATGAAGATGTATAGTTTAGGGGTAACCTCAAACTTCAAGGAATTGCAGGAAAAGGAAAGGTGTGTCACGGCTCAGAGGCTCTTGTTCTCAGCTTCAGCAAAGTATAGAATGACCAGCCTCACTCTGCACTTGGTCACCGGATTTCTCCTCTGGCCTCCGAGTCTTTTTTCTTTTCTCCCTCGTTTTCCCTCGCGCCTCGTTCCCCTTGCAGTTATTCATCTCTGGAACAAAAGCTAAGTGTTTAGCTGTGAGCCAGATCAAGGGCCTGCTTCTTCCTCCCAGGAAAAGGTGGAATAACAAACATGGCCGACGTTGAAATCAGCCATACCTTCTGTTGGCTCCAGACTCCCACATCTGTGGCGCACCTCTCTCTGTCTCCCACACAGCTGCTGCCGAGGCTGGGGAGGCTTCAGCCCAGTGCCTCCCAGCTCCCATCGCCTGTGGGTCCCCTGGGAGGCAGCTGACTGGCACCCAGACTGCCAACCAGATGATGGATCCTACCAGGAGAATCAGACATGACAGGGGGAGGTGAGGCTGCAGGAATGGCCACCACTGAACCTGAGGACGAGGGGCAAATGCGGTCAGCTGCCTCCGCTCTGTGTGTGTGTGTGTGTGTGTGTGTGTGTGTGTGTGTGTGTGTGTGTGTGTGTGTGTGTGTGTGTGTGTGTGTGTGTGTGTGTGTGTGTGTGTGTGTGTGTGTGTGTGTGTGTGTGTGTGTGTGTGTGTGTGTGTGTGTGTGTGTGTGTTTGCATGGAGATATAGCGTCTGTGCAGATGCATGCGTTTGAAGGCCCATGTCTGTGGGTGGTTATTTTGGCACATGCACTCATGTTTTTTTTTCTACTTTTTCACTCCAGTCACATTCTCCATCTGGACCTGAAATATTTCATTAGCTAAAAGGATGTTACAATTTGTTTTGAAAGCTGACAACGCTTTGACAGAGTTTAACTCTAAATGTTTGTCAGGTCTGCTAATAGACTTACCAAAACTGTGATAGATGCCAAATGACACATGTTGAGGATGCGTATATCAAATCAAGTTTAAAACATGATTTCATGAAAACAAGAGGAATACATTCATATTTCAGACATAGTATAGTAGGTTTTAACATTAGATCTCATTTCAAATAACTGGTACCAACAGGTAAGTCGATCCCTAATTTGTATGTTTTAATTATTAAAAAGGAAGAAGAAAAAACATGTTTGAAACCTTTTACTGTGCTCAGCATATTGTTTTGTCATTTCTGGCATGACCAGCTTGATCTTGTGATACCAGCTGGATGAAAGCTTCATTCTTACCCTGCGGCGTCCTGCTGTGCCATTGCCTCAACCAGACACTGTGATGGTAAGTGACTGCTGTAATTGTTCTGCTCCCAGCTCTTACACTTCAGCCAACCAACTGGCTCCTTCCTCCTGGTCGTGCCACATTGCCCTCATGGGCCTTCTGGCATGGACCCACAGCCGCAGGGTTTAAATACAACTGTACAGTTTGATGTTGATATGGAATCTCTTTTCAGATGAATGGCCAAAGACGACTGAGGCACTTGCAGAACTCTGGAATCTGGTATCAATACTAAATATTACCCAGCACTTTATTTTTTTTTATATTAATTAATTTATGTATTTGACTATGTATTTGCAAATGCTGCCAACAAAATATGTTTCCAATGCCAACATGAGTTTGAAAAAGTCTCTACCTAATTTCTACTGATGCAAAGTAAGACTTTCATTGGCACACACATTACAATGATGGAACACGTTATTTTTTATAAAGTTCACAATAGAAATAGAATATCAAATGTATTTTTGTTTTTTTAACATGAGAATTAAAGAAATGTTACATGTTGATGATTGTCAGTGGGTATTTCTAGCAAAATGTTTAAACTGTCGATAAAAGACATTTATAATATGTGCGTTTTGCATGTTTGATTAGAGATTAGTGTACTGACTTTAAAATCATTTTTCTCTAACATAGTGGCAGCCATCATACTCACATCTATATCCTATCCAAGTGTTTGCTTAGCACCCAGCGTGTTTTCTTCATCGTCATCTTTCTTACAGATTATGCATGCGCTCAAATGCTCTAGTTGCTTCATGTAGCCTCGCTGACTGACACACACACACACACACAGCGAAGAGGGGAGAAAAAAGATGAGGGGTGGGTTGCTTACTCTACTGTACATCAAATATTCAATTGTTTACCATGGCAAATAGACTCGTCCTAGCCCAGTCTGTTTGAAGTGACAGTCATTGCTGTGCCTAGTGGGTAAAGTGGATCAGCCCTTGTTGTATAGTAGGGTCATACTACTGTATACGTATTTACCATTCACTGTGTTGTTTCACTTCTTCACACACTCTTGTTGGAAAGGCACATTCTCTGCATTAGTCAGGACTGACGCTGATATCTGCTTTTGGGTGTTAACGTTGGAACCCTGCGGTGGTCTCCGTTCATTTGCTTATGTAACAAACGTCATACAGTGAAGAGGAGGAGGAGCAGGAGAGGAAGAGTGAGTGAAATGAGCGAGACGTAGTAAAGAATAGCAAACTATTCTGCAGAGCGAGGAATGTTAAAATAGGTGTGTTAAAATTCTGCAGCTAGTACCTCTCCCTCCACCCATCATCTTCCTTTACCTGTGGGGTCTGAAAACACACACCCACACACACACACACACACACACACACACACACACACACACACACACACACACACACACACACACACACACACACACACACACACACACACACACTCAAACCCAACCTTAGGGATTTGTGTGTCTGGCTTTTATCTTGCCTAACCACCAGTAGTCAAGTCAGGAACCTTGTGAATAATTCACTATATTTACCTGCTCCTCTCTTCAAGACTTATAATGTTTGTATTGCAGTACAAGTAAATGAATAAATAAATATATAAATGAAGCACGAGGTGAACATGACTGCATGAATAAGTAAAGGAGCAGGGAGGCAGGCCGATGTCTGAGCCAGAGGTATGTTGCCATCTCCTGGTTTTGGAGTCAAACTTCAGGGAAATATGGCAAATATTGCCCTGAGACCTTCCGTGCTCGAACATTTCATATTTAGGACATTAAGTGCTTTTAAAATGCTAAACAAGCTTTAAAAGATCAATATATATATAAATAGATATATTTCATGATTTCATATACAAGTGTTTTTTACAAACCACTTGTTAAATTCAGTCAGGGTTAACTTTCCTAAGCTTCGTTTTTACTTTTACATTTGAATTTTGCCTAAATGCAATCTAAATCAAAGAACAAAAAAATAAATGGGATCAAATTGTGCTTGTAATGATACACATTATTGATAGGTGAGTCAAGCTCTACTTTAAGGTGTTATCACGAGTTGATGCCAGAATTTAGATGCCTTTCTTGTTCATCTAATTTGCATGTATGATTATCCACATATGCCCCCCCTGTTCCACTACGGCTCCGAAAATGATCTGTGCTGTGGCAGGGTGTTAATTGGCTTGGCCCTGCAGTGTGTATGTGCACTGGTGTGTGTCTGTGTGTGTGTCTGTACCTCCACACCAATGTTTGCGTATGTATATGTCAGCATGTTGACAGCGTGAGCAGTGTCGGAGTGTCTCTCCGCGGCCCGGCACATGTGGCTCTCCTCCAGTCGGAGTGGCTCTTTTCTCTGTTCCTAACATGCGCTCTGAGCCTCCCCAGCCCTGTCCAGTCCTGCTCAGCTCTGTGAGGCCCTGTCCACCACTGACAGGCCCCACAGAGGAGCAGGCCATTTACTGTGGCTGAAGACAGATTATACAGACCAACAAACAGTGCTGTCTAATAATCCATTCATTATTGTAATTTATTGACTTTTAGCAGAATCGTATGGTCAGAATACGGTCATATCCTGGTGTTATTGAGCAAACTGTTGTACCATTTGAATTGCAATTTAATAGATATATACCTCAATTATATAAGGATTTTTGTTTGCATTTGCAATATAATGTTACACTTATCCACACCAGAAAAAATGATATAATATCAAAAGTGATTTATTTCAAATGTTTCATCCCTGACACATGGCTAAATGTGTTTTGTTAATGTCCATAACCATCCCTCTTGCTATCTCTAACTGAAGCATTCAGACACTGACACTAATATTGTAAAAACATTTTTCTAGTCTCAGTTGAGATGCATTCAATACAAAACTCCACTCTTCTGTGAATATCGTTACCTTGTTTCCCAGACTTTCTCAGCCAAGTCCCGTGGCATCTGTGTGCATCCCATTGTTTCGTACGAGGATGTCTCCTGGGATATGTGTGTCTCTGTCCTAAAAGGAGTCCAACAACTTCACCAGCTATGTATCGTCGTGTTGCTGGGCGATGTTTAGCACCTGTGTCCATGTGTCTTGGTGTTACCTGCCCAGTGTTCATGTGAGTGTGTCCCTGTGCTCTGTGGTCAGCAACATGAGAGGTCCTGTGTCCAAAAGCGTTTTTGTGACTTTACTTTGTGTGTTGCTCTGCTGTCTGTTGTGTGGAGTTTTTGGTGGGGTCGGCGTGGGGTGGTGAATAAGCGGGCTGCCACGCTGAGTGGGCACATGCCCCAGAAAGTGCCAGAGGACAATCAACACCACAGCCAACACACACACACGCGCACACGCACACACACACACACACACACGCACGCACACAAACACTCTTTTGCCCTCCCTCTATTTCTCCTTTTCCTGTCCGTATTTTTTCCCACTATCCCTCCTTCCTCCTTTTTGCCTGCGGCAAGACAGCTGTGTCCATCAGGCCGAGAGGCCCGTGACATCGGTCACACACTCAGAGACCGCTAAGATCATGGCAGATCTTCTAGCTGTTTGTGCAGGAGGAGATGTGCAGAGGCTCCCTCTTGACCCTCAGCGAAAAATATGTTTTTCTCTGTGATTTTAAGAAAATAAAAACTCACTCATTCAGTTATCATTTGTCATTCAACGATTCACAATGTTCAACGTTTATTTTGATTGTGTAATGTATATTGATAGCATACTCTGTACTGCTTCAAAATATGTCTGGCTGTTAGGTTGTAATTGTGTAAATAAAAAACAGATCCATGACTTGCTTTGGTTGAAAAAGTCCAGGAGCCCGTTATTATTGTGGCTGACACTGTGCATAATGTATTAATTTGAAAAGAGACAGATTGGTTAAAAATGTTTCAGGATGAAACTGAAGAGCAGCAGTGAACTATAATTATAATTAGATAGATCATTCAGCCAACACAGAGTTAGAAGAAGATTTTCTTTCATTCATTTTCAGTTTGCAGGCCTCACTTCACTCTATTAAATCTTTGCATGTGGTGCTGGCAGCAAATGTTTTCAATGGCTCCACAATAATGAGTAGACCATCATAGTTGCCTCTGAAAGAGATCCATTATGATTTCATGGCTGGTTGGGCAGAGCTTTAACGTGTGTTCTTTAAAAGGTGTTGTCAGCTTCACTTGAAATAACCCAAACCTTTATTTTTTGTATTGCACGTGGAGGATACAAAAAGAAGAAATGGTAGGGAGAACACAAATAATCCCCTACCTTACTTAAAAATTGTATTGATGATTGTTAAATTGGTAAAAAATAATACAACTGTCAGACAAGCTCTGGTAAGTAAAATAAATAAAACAAATAAACAAACGAACGAACATTACAAACAATATAATTAAAGAATAAAGGGAACATAACTTATTTCTAAAATATGACTTAGAACCAGAATGTATCATGACCACTGTTTGATCTAAATTGGATACAACTATACATTTCCTTTTGTTCCAGTCATCTTTAACTAAAGCAGTAAAAAGCTACATGATAGCCATTAAAAACCCACACTCTTTCTGACAGAACAGTGTAACTCTATAACAGTAACACAATGCCCTCGTAAACGGTGGTGTAGAATTCACTGTGGAGCTTGAAAGCATACTTTTACAATGAAGGTTGTCAGAGATTGCTGCTTATCTCCTTTAACCTGTAATCAGGGATAAATACACTGGATTACTTGCTCAAACAGAAACATAATATTTCAGCTTTTGGAGCTCCTGGATCACTCAAAGATGCAGTGAAAATGTAGTGATTAAAAGCAAATCAATGTAATTATAAACAATCTTCATTTTATTTTGAAAAGGATGTACATGTGTCTCTATGAGTCCACAGTGAACAGCACTTCAACTATTTTCTGTCTCAGGTAATGCATTCAGATTGTGTTTCTTTTTCATTGCAGATTCGTGTTAGAATTACAGTACTCCTGCTGTTGGTAATCCATTACCCACAGGCCATGTGGAGCAGTATTTATAGTAATAATATTGTCACAAATTGCCACAGCTGCTCCAATTCACTTAATGTCGAGCTTTAAGGAGCAGCTAGAAGCTTTGCTCCAACAGCTCTGTGTCTTTGAAGTAAAGGAACTGGATATCCCCCCAGATCTGGAACACAGTCCCAGAATAAACACTGTGGTCTGGAGGTTAACTTGCAGAGCACTATATAGCCTGAATGCTGAAATCCATACAACTTCAATGAAGGTGCCTCTCACTTTTCTCCCCTCCTCACCCTTCATTCATTCACTGCTCTCCATCTCTCCCTTCGCTCGGCAGCTTTTGTAACTTTGTGTAGTTCGGCAGCATGTGCCTTCTCTCCCTCTATCTGTCCCTCTGCCTCTCTCTTTCTCTCCCTCTATCTGTCCCTCTGTATCTCTCTTTCTCTCCCTCTATCTGTCCCTCTGCATCTCTCTTTCTCTCCCTCTATCTGTCCCTCTGCATCTCTCTTTCTCTCCCTCTATCTGTCCCTCTGCATCTCTCTTTCTCTCCCTCTATCTGTCCCTCTGTATCTCTCTGTCTCCGTCCCTTTTCTCTTGCGGAGGTCCGTTTGAACAGAGGGACTGTGCTCTCTTTGACCTGTGCTTGTCAGTGTTAATTGTATGGGTTTAATTACAAAAACACATTTAGCACGTTGAAAGGGGTTTAAGTTAAACCCTTCCTCTTCAGACCAAACCTCTAGGATTTGGATGTGGCAGGACTGTATCAGCTATCCGAGTCAGATTAGATGTTGCCTCTTATCTTACCACAGCCTGTCTTTTGAGCCGCCTTTTATTCAGCTGTCTGTCTGAGGCTTTTGCAGGCTGCTTAGATGCTCTTAGCAAGGCAGCTTGATTTGCATGATGTGTCCAAAATTATTTGTCAATTTTTGCTTCTTACCCACTATAAATCTAAAACAACTCAAAAAGTTGGTGAAGTGGTTCACATCTTTTATTTTTAGACAAGTAAAACCTGCACATGAATACGTAATTGTAAGATTTGTATTTGGTACAAATGCTTCTGCAAATAGATTTTAATATATCTAATGCTTTGTTTTTTTTAAATGATGCCATGTTTACACTCACAAGGCAACTCTTGAACTGTAAACGTTCTATTTGCAAGAATAAAATAAACAATTTGATCATCAAAAAATAAAATATTTTTCCCAGAAAAAGACGATACAAATACAAAATCATATGTAGAAAGAAAAATAAATTGAAATGCCTTAAATTTGGATTAAAAAAAAGTGATCTTTAGCATAACGTAAAATGTTCCGGCCATGCAGAAATGTCTTTATAAAAAACATAACGACATAATTCTGCAGCACAGACACATTCAGATGTAATTCAGTGGACTCCAGTCTATTGTGAAGCAGCCAGTGGAGCTCTGTTTAATCAGAAGGATTTGTCATGTGATTGACGGACTGTTGACAGCAGTATTGGGGCAGTATTTAGCAAGGTCTCAGGACCCCCATGGCTAAAGTGAATTTTATGTAGACACTGGTGGGTCGCTCGCATAACAAGAAGTCCGGCAGTTTTAAAAGCTGATGCAAATGAAGGTATTTCATGTTGACATCTCACCGTCTGGGGTGTGATAGTTGATCACTTTGTGCGTGGTCGGGAAAAAGAAAAAAAGAGCCTGCAAAGCCCACCCTACTGCATAGTGTGTGTGTGTGTGTGTGTGTGTGTGTGTGTGTGTGTGTGTGTGTGTGTGTGTGTGTGTGTATGTGTGTGTGTGTGTGTGTGTGTGTGTGTGTGTGTGTGTGTGTGTGTGTGTGTGTGTGTGTGTGTATGTGTGTGTGTGTGTGTGTGTGTGTGTGTGTGGTTACACCCACCAGTGTCCCTCTGTGTGTCTTGGAGCAGAGAGTATATTAACAGACCTAATTTACAATGTATGGAGTCCGCCGACTGGAACATTTGGTGTTATGAGATAGTTAAGCGCTTGGTTAACAATGCCTGGATTGAAAATGAGTCCAATGACTCAGTGGTCGTCTTGTCTGTCTCTAATTATGAGTTATTGCTGTGAATATTTTAAAGTCAGTAGTGAGAAAAAAACAAGTCACACACTTGGCCTTAATAATTAATTTGTAAGACAATTATTAAAGGTAATTTATTGAGTTGAATTATTCACTTAATGGAATATTAAACATTTAAAATGAAATTAAATCAATGTGACACTATGTCAAACGTGTTTGATGTTTTAATAAACATACCTTTTGTAATTTATATCTATAAATTACAAAAGGTATGTTTATTAAAACAGTTATTCATTTGGCTGTCATTTTTTGCAGAGATTTTAATGTGTATTTGGTTGTGTCTTATCACTCAACATGTTTTGAAATGATACTGACAGTACATGTTCTCTAAAATGAGCATCATATTTGAGATACTTGTTCATTTGGAATCTTTCTTTTTCAGATGTGTTTTTTTTTTACAGATTCCATAATAATAATAACGCTCCTAGTTGAGAGGTTTTTTGTTGTTGTATTGCCTGATGCAGAAGCACTTACATTTGTTTTAACAATTATTACAACATAGTCACTTTAGTTAAGGCTTCCCCAGTTATTTTGTTTAAACACAATATTTACTCAAACAAGGTGTTTAGGGAACAATTTCTGAACGTTGATTAAATTAGGATTATCATTAATTGAAATAAAACAAAATGTAAGATATAATGTTTCAGTCAAATCACTCTCAATATTATATCCGTCTATATAAGTAATGTAATCTATTAGCTAAATGTAATTTCCTTTTGTTTTAACTGAGACATGTGTGACAACAATAGGCACATGGATCACACATTTAAACCAGGTCTTAAAATGAACTGCATCATTCACTCACACACCATGGCTGTCAAAAACTTAATAAAAATAGTATTTAAGGATTTACTTTTTAAAAAATCCATAAGAAATGTTTTGATGTTTTATCCACCACTTATTTGCTTTTTGACTAGTACATGTATATCCCCTTTTATGGCTGAATAAAAACAATATTCTATAAAGATTAAACCTCTTGAATGTTTTCTGACTTTTTTTCTCTGCAGTCCTGAGGTCATGCTTTTTGTGGGGAGCACTGCCTCTGGATGTAACATTGAGAACTACACTCCTATCAATATGTGTCTAACAGTTTTTAAAGGTAGGGGTTTTGGTTTAAATGATTGCATATTTGAAGATCTCCTTTGAATTTAAAGGGGTACATTTGCGGTAATTTACCAAAGAACCTTAATTCTTGTAATGACTATATTTCCATTTGTATCAATATGTGATAGGATCCTTTAAGCCGACAGCTGCTCTCTGCCACATAAAAAAAAAAACTCCAAAAGCATAAGTCTTGACTCACATAAGTGATTTCAAATTTGTCTATTTCCAATGAAAGGATAAAATTGAGAATGAATGAATTGCAGCTCTGAGGTTTAATTGCTTTTTCATGATCCAGCAATCCTGCAGGAAAATGCAGCGTAAAAAAGCCCAATTAGAGTCTTTTCACTTTGTGCTGGAGACAGCGGGGTCCAGGCTGATTGTCTTTCTCTGCTAGTTGCTCTGCTCCAGAAGGTGATACTGGGTTGGACCCCTGTTACCCTCGGAGCCTTCTGTTAAATTTGGCAGAAAAAACACCGGGGCTCTAGGAAGAACAAAGGCGCGCCGGTTTCACCATAGAACCAGAAAAAGAATCCCTGAAGAATGGATTAATTTGGTCTAATCGAGGAGACCCATTCCATGCTTACTCTAGCAATGAGAGCTATTGGAGCAAGCAGGAAGCGGCTCTCCTCCTTATTAAACTGCCTAAAATGGCTCGGAAGTTCTCTAGCATGCTCCCTCTATACAGCAGATGCTCTGCATTAATTGGTCTATGAAGGCCTGACCTGGGGTTCTGTGCAAGGGGTTTACTAAGCATATTTATTATTTGCTATAACCTGGCGTACATGATGTGTGCACACAAGGGCCGTATTTCAGGATATTATACACTTCTGTGTTGTGTGTGCCTCTGGGAGCTGGTGTTTGGGAGGTAATGTTTTAACAGCAGGTAAGTCCTAAACACCATTCATCAGAGGCCTGCTCTCTCCCCTCATCCGGCCACAGCCATGACTGATGGGCCTGTCTTTTGTATGAATGTTTAGCACAGTGGAAAGCCATATGCCACTGGCACTGCCTACTGCCCACCGCCTCCTACTGTAGCAGTGGTGGAGAGAGAGAGAGAAGAAAAGTCAGAGAAAATGGCAAGATGATAGAGGGTTCAAAAGCTATAACACAAGAGAGGGAATAATAAGCAAGGAATACATGGAGAGAAAAAATTAAACACACTAATCATGCCCTAAACTCACAAACTCGCAAAACTTTAAATACAGTTCCTACTGCAGTTACTCTACCACTCACATGAGAGCACATGTACATTCACACAGCTAAACACATGAATGGAGGAAATATATTTTTAATAAGAGAAGCGATGGTGGGAGGTGAGAGGGGAGGCAGTGCTGGGCTGGTCCATCTGTCCCAAGCAGCCTCTCTCCCAGTGCTGCTGCCGCCCCCTCGTGAGAGAAGCACAGCTGTTACTGGAAAGCCCTACTGTCCAGAAAGGGGCTCGCACTCCTCCCCTCCTTCCTCCAACCCTCTGTCCCTCCACCTCTCTGCCCAAACACCCCTGCAAGAGGATGAAACGAACCAGCAAGCCCAGCCACTGTGCAGTCAGCCTGCGCGTCTGCAATTTCAAACCTCTTTAGATCATTTTTCATGCTCACCAGAAATGAATAATGCACACATTAACTGGTGCCAGTTAATACATTTCCGTCTCACTGCACTATATTTTTCAATAAGGGTCTAGCTGCTTCGGTTTGTTTTGCAAAACAGCCTCAGAAGGCTCCTGCTGCAAATTATCCCAGCACCCCCACACTTTTTATCCACAGCCAGAGAGCTTTTCCTTGACTTAAGAAATAATAAAATGGTCGTAAATCCGCTTTAATTTTCACTGTTGCATGCAAATGTCAGTGAGTGTATTAGCTTTTTTGTTATATCCATGAGCATTTAGTGCTTTTCTCAGCTGAAGATAATACACCACAGCATTTTTCACAAGAGTGCATCCTCAACATTCAGCCCCCAGGGCACTGCTACATAGAAACAGAATCAATCTTGGGGAACTTCCAGGCTTTGTAAGGGAGCCAAATTGGCAGACTATGTCCATTATATCAGTTCAGCAAAGCCCTGGCTAGCATCTGGCCACACTGGACGTTTTATAGCCCATCTCTAACTATTAATCATTGGCCGCGACATCACAGACTCTCAAGAGGGTGGCTGGATGCTCCGTTACAGGAACGCCACTGAAAATGCCAGGGCATGTAGACACAACGGTCTCAATACCCGCTGACAGTAGCCCTCCTTAAAATGACAGAGTGCATCCCAGCCAGACGGACAGAGTGGTGTCATGGAAGCGCTGTGACAGGCAAGGGGACCCCTCAGAAAATGCCACCGTGCCCTAGTGGCCTACAGTGTTGTAGTGCACTGGTAGTATCTGTTCTGAGGTCGTGTCATGTAATATGATCTAGATGAAGCGGACAGGGAGGCTCCCTGTCCGGGATGAGGATGGGGTTTCAGACAAGCTGCTCCTATAATAAGGCCTGCCATTCTAATGATCACTCAGTCAGCCTAACCTCTGATCCCTACTGTTATAAGAAACAGAGGGAGGGGCCGGCCGGGATGGTGGGAAGGACTGCGGGTTCAAATGCACAGTATTTACATCAATTAGACAGGCAAGATGGAGGTGCCCATCAGAGCCCATTAGGATTGTTGTGGTTTGTGGGGGGGGTGGGGGTGGGAGGGAGGGACAGTGAGGGCCGTGCAGAGGCCCAGCGGACACATCACAGGACTGCCCTTGATCACATCCTGTCACATTGATGAGAACTCTGTCAAAGCCACTCCTACAGATGTACGGTATGCTTGTGAGTGTGTGTCTCTGTGTGTCTCTGTGTGTGTGAGTGTGAGTCTCTGTGTGTCTCTGTGTGTATGTGAGTGTGAGTCTCTGTGTGTGTCTCTGTGTGTCTGTGTGTGTCTGTGTGTCTCTGTGTGTGTGTGAGTGTGAGTCTCTGTGTGTCTCTGTGTGTATGTGAGTGTGAGTCTCTGTGTGTGTCTCTGTGTGTCTCTGTGTGTCTCTGTGTGTCTCTGTGTGTGTGTGTGTGTGAGTCTCTGTGTGTCTCTGTGTGTATGTGAGTGTGAGTCTCTGTGTGTGTCTCTGTGTGTCTCTGTGTGTCTCTGTGTGTCTCTGTGTGTGTGTGTGTGTGTTTCAATATGCCCCGCCTGCATCCAGTCTTTCAACATATACAATGAAACAACACTGCGGTATATTAACCTCCCCAAAAGCCCAACAATGCAGCTATGATTATACATTCAAAAGGCACTGTCACTCAATTTTAGGGTGCCCATTAAATGTATTCCCTCTGCGGCTATATTTAATGGATATTTCATTGTAGCAGTTTGGATAAGCTTGGTGTTTTTTTTATTTTGTTAGGGGGTGGCTGTTGGTGCTTATCAGATGCAAAATAGCACACCTACTGTTCCAAAACACCCTCCGTGGGTTCAAATTAGTGCTCCCCTGCCTCTTGTTCTTCTGTTGAATATGCTGCTACAACAAAGGGACGACAATGTTTTTTTTTTCCCTAACACGTTTGTTGATTTTAGCATTTCAGATTTTGGCTGTGAACAATCAGACTTTATTCTCCCAAATCCATTGATTACTATGATCAAAACTCATCAGTGTGATTAGTAGAACACAATAGAGAACCCCTCCTGAGAGTTGATTTCGTTGAATCATTGTGATGGAGCATCCAAGCAGGTAAAAGGTGTACAGTGAAACCCCAGAGAACAAGGAGAGGACTTCACAAGGCTTTAGTATCCCATCTTTTATTAATGTCACTCCCTAGGACAGCAGGTTTTTGTCAGTCAGAATGGGTAATGAAGATGTTGGCGGGGCCGGGGAATCCATCCCTTTAATACTCACATATTTTATGATAATGAAAGGTATTCAAAGAATGATTATGATAAAAGTGGGCACCCCCACTGGTGTGCCAGCACAGCTGTGCAGCCAGACAGTCAGCTGCAGGCACCCAATGAAAGGATCACACAGAAAGTAAAGAATGGATCCGTAAGTACATAAAGCGAATTTCTGATGGTTTTCCAGCCAACCGTACATCAGCAGCACTGCATGTTACACTGCATGACCAAAAATAATGTGAGGGGAAATCTTTCAGTCTGGAATGTCCCTATCCAAAGCTTTTTGATCTTATTCTGTCTGCATTCGCTCCATAGCATGAAGCCCTTTCACCGTACTGACCTTAACATGAGCCTTGTTGAAACAGACTCCATCTTTAACTAAACAATAACTTGAGTGTGCGCCTTAAAGGCTATTTGTTGTGGTTCCAGTTATATCTACCATGGATTCTTTACATCAAAGCAACACAAATAAAAACAGAGTTGAGCAACAAAGACATTTCATCATGTGACATTAGTTGCATATTTAGGAGTTCACATAGAGAGGACATCGATGGTCGTGTGTTCTGTGGCCCCCCCCGACGTGCGTATCAGTAACATCTTCCAAGCATCAAAGCATCAACTGGTGTATTGTACTGTATGTGTAAACAAACTGAGCGGCCCCGAAAGCAAAGCCATACCAGCCCGCCAGAGCTTCAAAAGTTCTCTTCAAGCTGTAGGAAGCAGGTGAAAAAATAGAAGTGCGTTGAACTTTGACCCCGGGTGCACACTTGTTGACTGATGTTTCACACTGGGGTCGCCTTTTCCTTCAGCCGCATTCTTCAAGAAGAGCAGGCCTGTGTGTGAGTATGTGTGTGTGCGTGCATGCATGGTCCCCGGGGAGATCATCCCCTTCTCCCTTTGAAGGCTCTGTGCTATAGAGCTGTTTTCATACAGCACCGGCCATGGGCTTCCTGTCTCAGCTGACCCCTCGTCTCCGCGCGGACACTTCAGAAAAACTTCCCGGCACAAACACCTTTCTCCTATTAACTACAGAGGCTTTTAGGAGCAGGAGAGGGTAAAGGGGGTTCAGAACCTCGGAGTGCCATCCCACTCAGGAACAAAGAGACGGGCATTCAAAAACAAACATGCTAACGACATTAGCCCACCAGTCAGCAGTAACCAGCTGAAGCCTCTCAGCGACACTCAGCTGTGTTTTTACTGCTTAAATAAAGACTACATTGTGTCTGTGTGCAGATTGATCTCTTGGTCCAAGCTATGGCAGCTTTTGAGTATAGGGACATTTGGAACTGAAGCTGAAAAAGGGCCAAATCAAATACAATTTACAACAGATTCTCTGGATCCAAACATGCATGGTGCTCCGTCCAGCTGACACAACACAGGGTAAGAGATGAAAAGAGGATGGGGTTCACCATGGATCAGTTCCACATGGCCTTCAAACGAAGCAACATAACAGCACAGCGCAGACGACCATGTAACCAGCTCAGGCATCCAGCACACCTGCCTACAGTATACACACTTCATACCCATGAAATTAAATTAGATACTTGGTACACAAACAGCCTCATACTTAAAAAAAGTCTTGAATAATAGTAAAAGCTACAACAGGACAACCTGCAACTGTGACACATATTGATCCCCCCCCCCCCAATAAAACCAAACAAGAGCCTGATACACAGATCATGTTCTTTATTTCTAAATGGTAAAAAATAATAATAAGTGGAACAATGTAAAAATGTGTTTTACGGCAGGCAGGGGTCCCAATAGGCGCCCTCAGGGTGTGGGCTGTTTGAGCTGGTCCAGTTTGCGTCGCAGCATTTTGTAGTTGTCTCTGGTCCCAGGAGCCTCAGGGTCCAACTTTAGAGACAGTTCATAGTGTTTCTTTGCCAGTTCTAGCTTTCCCCAGCGATGATACAGAACAGCTGAGAAAAAATAGATTAAAGCTGAGAAGGAGCAACCATTGTGATGGTTTACAGCCATTCATAAAAGGGTGAGGTAGGCTGCAAAATAATGCTTCTGCTATCAAACACAGTTGTTCTTTTATCTTTTGATCACCCAGAATCTGTCATGAACTCTGTAAAAATGTGTGGTACAACCAAGTAGCTTACCTAAATTGCCATGGCAACTAGCAGAATTTGGGTTGATCCGGAGTGCATGGAGGAAGAAGCCCTCTGACTCCTGAGGACAAAGAAAAAAGATAAAACACTGTTTTATTATCTTTACTATAACTATTACTGACTTTTGGAAGACATGTTGGATCCTGTTAGTAATAAGATCAGCAATATAAATATATAGATATTCTGTGTTGAAATGTTTATAAGACACTGACTGACCTTATATTTCTGTGATTTCCCCAGGACGTTGGCCAATGAAAACATGATAGTGTGGTCGTTGGGGAGGAGCTTCAGAGCCTCTCGGCCGATCAGCTCAGCCTGACCCAGGTTACCTTAAAGACACAGCAGACAAGGACCAAAATATGTCAATACACATTTTTTGGGCATACACACACACACACTACAAATACAGCTTGGGTGTACAAACACTTAAAATGACTGTGACTTACATATCATGGTAACTAAACTGCTGTGTTAACATTCATACACATTTAACAACTATAATACTATAATAAGAGCTGCTGAGACGAGAATCTGATTTTATTTGTCAGCAGTGTCTAGAGCAGAGTTTTTCCCCCTCCACACATGGAAGAGCGGTTTAGTCTCCTAATTAAGGTTGAACACAAGGCCCACTGGGTTATTGATCTCTGTCACAGACCCGTCTGATGTCTGGCCAGAAATTGAAAGGCAGAGAGAGAGAGACAGACAGAAAGAGAGACAGACAGAAAGACAATGGCCGTCACGTCCTGAGTCATGGCCTGTGCCCTTCAGACACAGCGTGCCAACATGTGAGTACATGTGTGACTGTGTCTGAGCGCCTGAATCTACACTGATTCCTCCTTTTGTTTGTGTAATGATCAAAACAAAAGAGCGGTAGTGAACAACAAAGAGAAAAGAATATTCCCAATTCCTTGCTTTTTGAAAATGACACCTATTGTTCTTCTTTTCTCTCTTTTTTGTTTGTTTGGTGGGGAACAGGGGAGAGGGGTAGAATTATTTATGTCAGATTTGGGGAACAAATGCGGAGGGGGGACTCTGAGGGGGCGCTGTTCTGGCTGTGCTTGCCCACGTTTGATCAGGAACATACTGGACCCTGATTGGACGGTTCCAGTGCCCTCGTGGGAGACTCCGCCCCCGCGGGAGCTGCTTCTGACAAAACGGCTCGAGCGTTTGGAAATCAGAGCATTCTCCACACGGCAGGGAAGAGTGCCTTCAAAACTCACAACACAAAGCTTTAATACATAAATTTCAAGCATTGCTGATTCCTGCTCTTCCGGTCTAATCTTGTTGGCCATTTAGATTTCCTGCCTTTCCAAAATAACAACGCTGTGATTTTTGGCTGTTAATGCTGAAACAAGCTGCACCCAGAACAGAGAGATCTTTCAAAGTAAAGAGACTGATACATGAAAAACTATTCACAAATGGATAAAGCTTATTATTTTGTCATTTTATATTTATTATTACTTAATTATAATATTTATGATGTAGCATGAAAAAAGTGTTAATCTGGGTTTAAAAAGACTCTCGAATAGTGATAGCAGGTTCCAATCTTCATGGGTGAATGTTATATTAAATCACTACACATTTTTGTACGGCATGCGTGTGTGTGTGCACATGTTGTCAGTACCAGTGTTGTCCAGCAGTATGACCATGTTGTTCCATGCCAGGCTGTGGTCTGGTTTGAGCACGGTTGCGTTCCTCCATGCGTTCAGGGCATCCACATTTCTGTTCAGGTCAGCATACTGTCAAGACGAGAGAGAAATATCGTTATAAAATTCTCCTTTATTGATGTATCGGTCCCCAAACAGATGTACATGTGTAATTGTATGTACATGTTAGAGTCCTGGTTGTAGAGGAGCACCATTAAACTGACTATGAATCTAATTTCCGTTTGTAAACCGAGAGACTCTGATTTTTTTTTTTTTAAAAGCAGCACTGCCTAACCATGATTAAACCCTGGAGTCTCACCAAGCGTCCTAGATTATAGTAGCAGTCTGGGTATTTTTTGCGGAAGCGGATGGCATTCCAATAGCTCTTCTCTGCTGCCTCGAACCTCTGCAGGCTGTTCTGAACTATACCCAGATTCATCCAAGCTGCTGCAAAGTCAGGCCTGCATGGAATAAGAAAAATACAACGCTATAAGAAGGCAGCTTTTTTTTAAAGATATTCCATGTTGGAATCAATTCAATGAAGGTCTGGTCTGTAATAAAAAGTAGATTCTTTTGGGCGACATACTGAATAGAAACAGCTTTGGACAGCAGATGCTCCGCCTCGATCAGTTCATTCCTCTCCTTCAGGATGTTCCCCAGGTTGTTCATAGCATGGACATAGGTAGGATGAAGGCTGAAAGACACAGAAAAATGCATTTACAGTAACATGACTCAGCCCTCACACACATGTACTGCCATTATACATCTAGCTGATTTCTTGTGAGGAGACATACCTGACTGCCTCTCTGTAATATGCGATAGCAGCAGTAGAGTTTCCTCTGTCGGCCAGGTTCTTACCAACATTATAATGCACCTGAGGAATAAGTGATAAGGCATGAGAGAGAGACTCAATGTATTGACCAATGCTGTAAAAAAGACAAGATTTACCTTGGCATTGAGTGGACAGACAGACAGGGCATTGGTGAAGAGGCTTTGCTCTGTCCGCCACTGGTGACTGCGGAGAGCACAGCGAGCTACATACACACACAACAGTCCGAGCACCGACACACACAGTGGCTTCTTGAATGGGAAAGGAAAGAAACAAACAGAAAAAGACTAAATGTATTAACATATAGTGTTAATCAATATAGCCTTGATACATACAAATCAATTATCTGTGACTCAGAGTTAACAGCCTGCAAATATATCTTTGGGACACATGGACACCACCTGCTGTTATCTTCCCTTTATAGGTGAGTCATTAGTCATTCCTCATGCCTGTACCTGCTCTGCATCACTGAATCATTAAAGCTGCCTAAACAGGTGGTGAAATAAGAAGTTTGAAACCAGGACCTGGTAGATTCTATAAATAGAAAGGTCACTGAGTTGTCATATTGCACTCTGAGGTTTAACAGGGTGTGGAATCCTGTTTTTAGTGTATTATCTTAGTATGATTTATCTCTACCCTGTATTTGGACCAGCGGCAGCAGCAGTGTCCCACAGAGTAGGCCAGCAGCAGGCAGTATCCAGCTGAAGACAGGTAGAGAACTCTCTCAGCAACGACAAAGCCCACCCTGAAAAAGATGTTACAAGCCGGCAGAAAAGGGACCACCAGCAGCACCAGGCCCAAGGTCAGTGTCCTGAGGAAGAGGACATAGAGTGAGGATTATATACATTCAATGACACTCAAAAAGGGCAGTGTATGGTGAAGAAAGTTAGGATAAAATATTCAGGTTCAATAAACTACTCCAAAAATCATCCTGAACATAGAACCTTTCCCTGTGAAGCACACACTCGTCGGTATGTCTCTAAACCAACAGAGAATTTTAAAAGCTCAATCGAGACGTGGAGCTCTGGTCACACTGCAGTAGACATGGTACAATTTTCATAATCAAGTGTGAGTCTGGAGAGGCCAACATGTACTTCCTCTCGTCTACAGCGAGGGTGAGATGGCTGTTCTCGCTTACCTCCTCCTCTGGCTGTCCTGCGAGCATAAGGCTTGGCTTATCAAGCCTATCAGGATGCACCAGAGCAGCAGCAGCCATACCATCCTCCAATCAGTGGCTGACTTAATGAGAGGCACACAGCCCATGGACCAATCAAAACACAGCCACCAGGGACACAGCAGCAGCCAGGCATTCAGAGAGTAGTAGTAATTATAGTTCACTATCTGCCAATCAAAGAGGAAGAGGAGGGGGGGAGAATGGGAGAGAGTAAGGAAACATGAGAAGAAGAAAAGCATTTCAAATTCAAAATCAATCACTATCTTTCATCGGTCAATTCAATGTAACACAGATCCTAACATATTTATAATGAGGATCAAATTGTGTCTAGCTTTAGTGTCACATTAAATTAACCTCAAGAAAAAAAATCGTACTTACTCTTAGAAATATATTTTCTGCAAATGAGGCAGGGTTGTCTACTTCAGTGAATGCTGGTGGTCCTGTTCCCATGATCCTCCATCGTGCATAGAGCATTGAGAGTCCTCCAAGACCCATGAGAGCTAATCGTGTAAGCAACCCCGTTCGCAATATCTCACTTACCTGTCAGAAAATATAACCACATGTCATTGACAGATAAATATCCACGCTTGGTAGTTACTTGCAAGTGCCATTTCAGGACTACGATTCAGTCAAAATCATATTGCTTTACATAGAAAATGTATGTGATGTGACATTAATCATACAAGGGAGTGCATAATTTATGACATAAAGGAGAAGGGGGGGGGGGGGGTATACAAACTGTAACTCACATTGAGCGGGTTCTTCCTGAGGAGTAGCCTCTGGCTGAGTTCATACACATTAACATTACAGATCAGAAGGACATCAAAGGCTGCATTTACGCCCTGAAGGAAAACACATGAAGGAGGAAGCAGAAGTGGCATTTAAAATGTATATAGGTCAGCAAACATAAAGGATCTTTAGCTCCTATCATACATGTGAAAAACATGACACTGCTCACAAGAACAAGAAGACATCAATGGGTATGTTTTCATTAAGTGTTAACATATTTATATTTATCATGTGCAATTTGGAAGGATTTTCTTTTAACATTGTTCTTACTGGATCTGATGAAATCATCAACTCACAAAAAAATGGCTTTGAAAGAAATAAATGAATATATATTTGTTTTACCAAGACTGTGATGCCTTGTTCTTTACAGAGCATCGCTGCAGCACACAGCAAGAGGCTGACCACAACCCACTGGACAGAAAACCTGTCATCTCTGTCACTCCCTGTGAACACAAAGCCGAGACCAAGCCCGTTATGGACAGTTAGGGCTCAAATTGCAGGAGTTCAAACGGATGGATTCAAAAAGAAGAAGCTCCACAATGTTTGATTCTGACACTACGGCAGATATGGACAGGCTTTTGAAGTGCACTATTAAAGTGTACATGAAGAATCACACTTGTTAAATACCTACCTCGGTTGAAAGCTTTACAGTAGGTGAGGAAAGACAGCTGGAAGAACAGAGCGCACAAAAGATCTGCTCGACCTACTATACCAGCCACCTAGTGATACAGAAAAAAAAACCATATAAAGAGCAACATAATTAAAGATGCGATATGAAAGGCAGCAGTTTCTCTACCAAGTATACATTGGAAAACATCATCATCATATGCATCCCTTCATTCATTTCCACATTATGTATTACATCCTCCATTCCTTACCTCACACCATTTATTTTGCACAAGGCATCCAGTTACGAATGGAAGCTTATTAACAGAGATAGGAAACATCTCTCATTACCAGCATCACCACCTGTAGGTGTGTGTGTTGTTTACAGTGTGTGGGTACAGTATGGTAGGCATCCCGGGGTTGCCTGCTTTGATACATACAGCGAGCCTAAGCCAACAGTCCGCCTGCCTCCCACCCCCCAGGTCTCACCCAGTCCTTGACCTGCATGATTAAAGAGAATGGAGAGGGGGAATGCTGCTTTCCAGCCAGGCTTTACAGCAAACACATATGTGCTGGCTGGTCAATAAGCATCCCAACACAACTAATAATCAGGCCGTGCTACCACTCGCACCTTGGCCCTGCACTGCCAGCTGAGACCAGGCTTTTGTTCTTGGCATGGAACCACTGCATGTTTAGTATTAAAACCTCCCGACTAGCATGTCAAGATGCCATGATGGGCTGCTGTAGGGCATCCATGTTGATAATACAAGTGTATATGTACCAAAAGCACAAACAGTGAATTGTCTCAAGGAGCTGTACATGCATGTTGTGACCCAGCCCACGTTCAAAGCCAGATTTGGAGCTAGAATGATTTGGTGCATCAGGATATAGAAGTGGAATAAGCTGATGTAAATATGTTATGACTGTTTCTACTTTATGCCCTGATGTGTCATGAGTTCAAACACGTGTTAGTGTTGTTGGTTCACCATGATTGATGAAACATTTCAATATTTTTTAAATGCATTGTGGCCAATTATGGTGTTGTATGGTCCATCTGCCACTTACTGTGTTAAAAGAAATGGAAGGCAAAGCAACATGTGAGAGAATATGCAGGGGAAATCTATTGAAGCAATATAATATAATATCTTTAAAATGAATTTGAAAATAAATTGCACATTAAAATATAAATTGCTTGGAGGATAAATCATAAAAACATTGATGTTAAAAACACATTATGTTTCTATAGAGGGCAACAGTTGCACAATGTCAGGTTTTGTCATACTGTGTTACTTAAAGAGAAAATGTTCAAAACAGCTTCCAAGCCCGTCCACCATGCTGCTTATTTTTTTTATAAAACGTTGTTTTGACAGTATTAGCAATTACTGCTGTGAAACATACGGTCTGATGAACGGTGTCAAAAAAAATATGTTGTTTTTCTTTTTGCTGTATTTGTTGATTAGTGAATCTTTGCAGCATTTTCTTTTAGGACACCATTTATTTAATTCTCTGGGTTGTCCGAAAAGTTTTGAGAGGACAAGCATTTGCTTTTGTTCAAACTGAAAAACAGCTTTGGTTTTTGTGTCAGCCGACCTCAAATATGGCTGTATTTTTTCTAAAGACACATTGAAAGAAAGATAACAAAATTGTAAATGTGAATCAGTATGCACATATCCATATAAATCTTCTACTGACATTAGTGAATTATTCTACTGCTTTGAGTACTAACAATATAGTCCGTCCTGCATGTAGGAAGGATGAGGATGTACTCAATACAAATAAACAAAACATAATTTATTTTAACTTGAACTCCACTTACACTTTCTGTGTGGACGGGGTGTGCGGCAAACAAGAGGGCAGCAAGCAGAGAGGTCTTGGGAGCGTTGTTCAGTATCCTACCATTCTCATCATGGGCCAGTCCACCAATCAGTATAGCAAACACATCAATCATGAGGGCAGATATGACAGCATGGAGGATGATGTTCAGCACATGGAAGCCAACAGGGTGCAGGCCTCCCGCCAAGAGGTAGTTCAACCTGCAAGAGCAAGAGAGGGAAATACCTGACCATAAGTGAATGGCAGATTTAGGAAAGTATATATTTGAGGGTGGTAAGAGCTAAGTGAAAGTAGTGATAGGGCAGTGTGGGGAAAAAATAAGTATCAGTAAAGGTGTGTTGTATTTGTAGGAACTTTTATAAAGGACAGTGACCTTGGTGCTGTCAGTGGATAGCACAGTTATCTTAAGTGTGCTTAATTGACATCTGCACCTCACTAAGACTGCATTAAGCAGTAAGAGAGAATGGGAAAAGAGTCCTTATAAGAGACTTATCCATGTGACAACCTGCAACAGTTCCATGCAGCACTAGACTTCTGTGATGCCTCTGAGCACATGTCTCCCACTTACACAGAGAACGAGGAGGGCAGCATCGTAGTCACCTTTGTCAAAGTAAGGTCATTCGAACCCCTAGGCAGCCCTGAGTTAAATGCTTCCCTAAATGGAGCTAAACGTTGCAAAGCAAGCTGCTTTAAAATTAGCCCACTATTGTCTTTCTCCTGTGTTCAAATGCAACCACAGTGTTAACGTGGATGAAGGCTAAATCTATCCACGTGAAAGTATCTGTGGGCACAAGGAGCTGACAGGTCTGCACACTCAGCATATGTAGACTCTCCTAGGAACCTTGCACACAACAAAACTTGAGGCAGGACATTAGCAGAATTGACCGGGCCGCACCAGTGGCACCAAGGCCCATTATTTCCCCTACAAACACAGAGAGAGAGAGTGGACTGATAGGGCCCCAGCGAAACCTGGGGTGAAAGGCAGAGAGACAGATGAGTTACTTCTGTGATCCCTCCAAAATCCCAGTGACTAGACCGTCATTACCTGTGACAAACTGAATGCTTACCCTTGCACCAGAGTTTGACGAATATGTGCAGCTAATATGTGTCAGGAGGAAGACAACGCCACGCAGTCCTTGACCTTTCCCACAGAGCACACTTAGCTGCTCATTCAGGACTAAAACCACCAACTTTGTCACCAAGGGCCTAAGCAAGTGTTTAAAGAAATTAGGAAAAGCTTTTGCATATTATGGGGCAGCTAGGTCATAAGCAAGCACCACTACAGCTGCACACACTGCTGTAAATGGAAAACCAACTGAATAAGGCCAAAAAAGCAGACATACCCACTGCCAGCCTGAGCTTTTTTAACCTCAAAACAAATTAATGTACAATTTCAAGATCAATGTGCAGTTAGATGACATGTCCATTCAACTACTTGCTTTGTTTAGAAGCACTTGAAATGAATCATATACAAATCATGTGTATTTGGAGAGCTGTAAGAAGTTCAAAATATAGGTTGTTATGCCAGAGTCCTTGTTTTCCTAAATTGCTAGGGGAATACACCACTTCTATAACAGGCACCACAAATTAAGTGTTGACAGCGGACCAGGAACAAGTATATTTTTGGTAACTTTGGTCTATCATTAGTGTTTGTGCTCATACAGTAGATATGTGTCCTTACCTAAATGTAAGGACAGTGAGAGGTCGGTAGGATTTGTGACTAGAGTTGCTACTCAGGTTGCTTCCCCAGAAGTCATTGCTCCAGATGTTGTTCAGGGGTGTTGTTGGTTTCAAGTCCTGGAACAAAAATATAAAATTAGACATTAAAATGTGCAGAACGCCACTGTTAATGCTGTGAAGGCAATGTAATAAAATCAATATAATTTTTGCAATACAAAGGGATTACATCAATGTATGAATATGCGTGCATTACTACAAGAAAGAACAACCTACCTTATTGTTGATAATTGCTTCAGAATCATCAAACACAAACTCCCCGTCATAACTGTTCATGAAGCACAGCAGTGCCACCAGGGCGACAGTGACCTTGGCTTGGACTGGTGCGAGCTTTGGGAGGGGTATTTGGCCATCCCAATAAACTTCAGACAATGCCATGATGCGGAGGGTCTTAGGTCATTCTGTATCATCATCTAGTCCCTGAGGGAATGAGTGCAGAGAGACACCGTTATACTATACAGCTGATACAGTCGTGTGTTATAACAACTGCGATCATGCATAATAAAGAAACACTGTCTTTTTACAATGGGTTGATTCATACCTTATCTTTTGAGAGGCATATTGTGAGAGGTCACAGTGTCTTCTTTAACTCCCATGTTAGCTTCTTCACCAGCTGGCTAACTAGCAAATGTTAACTCACCACAAAATGAGCCAACACTCGTACCTGCACACAAACATGGAGATTAGCTTTGCACTTTGTTACAAAGAGGTTTAATTATTACGCATGATGAGTGACACATGACGCTGTAACGTGAAGGGTAACGTTACCTGAGTTAGCATGCTAGTAAGTCTTCTTATCGGGTACATTTACCATGAATACGGCATAAACATGACATGCACTTGGTAACAGCAATATCCGTTCTACGGTTTCTGTTCTTAATATTTTTGTGAAGATCTTCTGTCACAAAATACAGCCCCTGTAAGGAGCCGAGGAGCAACTCACCGTTGTAAACAAATATCACGCTCAGGCTGCAACACTTCCTGTCCAGCGGTCACGTGTTCATTTTCAGCCAATAGTTGAATGCTGTAGTCTTCTTCTTCTCCTCCTCCTTGTGGTGTGCACTGTGCAGTAAGTGGAGTAGAGTCACATAGGCTACATACAAACTGCATATTGAGCATATTTTGAAAGCTCTTACAGGTTTAACTGGGAAAAACTAGCACATGATGCTATTTAGTCTGTCAGGTAACGTTTATTGCTCATACAATACATTTGAAAAATCAAACTGATAGTTATTAATTGTGAAAAGATAAAAGCTCTTCAACCTGTCTTGCGCCTGTGTCCTTCAAAAGGACTTACATAGTATCTTAATAGTCTACTTATTCAGAACAGTTTGCTTTACAATAGATATATTTTCGCCACACCTTCCACCTCTCACTGTTTCTCTTTGACCTACAACTAGCTTCCTAGTTTAGCATGAGACAAAGTTCAGTTATTATCGGTCTTTCATATTAATTTGTTTTCAATCCTACCACCTTAAAGCTAACCACATCAGATTGCAAGATGATTTAAAGCTGTGTTAACTGCTCGACGAGTGATTTATTTTTTGTTAATGCATGGTAACTTGGTCATGTATAAAATGACAAAGTGCTTTAATAAACTACTTACAGGAACTATAATTACTGCAGTGAAGTAACTGTTTCATGCAGATTCAGATAGATTGTTGTAAACAAGATTTTCAGCTTCAAATAATCTCCATGTTATGCATGGATCTGTCCTTGATTTTTTATTTCATTTCATTTTCATTTAATCGTTTATTTGAAGAGGGACAGTGCACATTGATGAACATTTAAAACAAATAATGCTTTAAAAATGTAAACATGCCGGATTTTAGCTTTGAGCTAGTTTCCATCCGTAGTCCCTCACATACAACATTTAAGAACATGACATTTATATACATAGTATAATCTGTACACTCTAATAAAAAATTAAATTTACATGAAGAATTATGTTACTTTTGACATGGGATTATGTATTTAGGACTATGCTAAATTCAGTCTCAAAACAAAAATGCAACACCAGAGAGAACATGCATATAGCTAACCATTTGGCCATAGATAAATCATTCCTTCAGCTCTTTTTCAAATATCATGTTCTTAGACAAATCAAGTGTCATTACATTATATGTATTTCACAGGGTAGGCAGAGCAGAGAGATAACTTTGAAACACAATTTCAAATTCATAATCTATTCACTAAGGAAACTGATACACAAGCTTCTTCTTTATTGACGGAGAATGTTCAACTTTAGCCAGCTTTTATCTTGCTACTGAAAGTAAAAGTGTTTGTCAGTGTTGGTGCCATGCTTTATATAGTCAGTGCGTAGAAAGAATTACGGCTCGGTGTCTGTATTCCTCTGTCATAGACACTGCGTGGTTGAAGTCTCAAACACTAGTAATCTGTTGTCTGTCATATATGTTAATGGGTAGAAGTGGTAATGGAAGATGATTGTCTTTAAGAATTAGAGGTTCTTATGTTATTGAGGCCCATAGCAGGCCTTAGGATTGTGTGCTCCACTTCACCTGTCATTGCTTAAGGAAGACTAGGAATCTCCCTAATGGCCAGAGCCAGGGGCCCAGGGCGACGAGGGGGGAAATGTTGTCAAGGGCACATTCTCAGACCTTAAAAATGGGTCTTAGGGTTGGTTAGAGAAGCAGACACTTATTCAGCAAGAAAGCACATAATTAAGGCCATGCTTCAAAACATCATACTTATGGGAACTACCAGTTGGGTGAAGCTTCAAGGTTTTACTCAAAATGTTCAAATCAGTTCAGAGCGCTCATATTATACAGAATTTATTCCGTTTTTGCATCTGGCCTTAATATTACAAGCTGAAGCTAAATGTTCCCTTTCCCACCAGGAACATGGATATGTAACAGAAACACTTAGTACCCCAAAAAATCCCTAATTACCACTCCATGCAAAATGCATGAAGTATGGATTTCATCTCCTGGTTCTTCACCCATGTCCGCCAGTTGGTATTCATGTTATTAGCATCACTTCCAGTGGGCTGGTCAGGGCGGGGTAGTGGAGATAATGAGGGAGGATGTCCCAGAACCACCAATAGAAGATCTAGTGGCCCAAATGCAGGGAGACAGGGCTGACAGTGGAGTCCCTGTCAGAGAGGGTCTGTTGTTTTTGTGATCACGCAGAAGGTGACAGACATTGATTGTGTGCAGTCTGACAGAGAATCACAGCAGAAAGGAAAGGTCAGGGTCAAATGGCGTGAAAGTGAAGAAATGGCTAAGCATCACGCAATGTCCTCAAATGAATGATGCAGCCTGCATGTGTTTTTCATCATTAGCTGTTAATCTCAGTTGGAACAATTTTCTTTTCTCTGATCTCAGCGGGAGATATACAGCGATATCCTCCAAAGCTTTGTTTATTAAAGAAAATGTTTACTAATGAAGAGCAAAGTTTATACTTGTAAAACATGCTTTGTGTGAAATATTATACATTTCTTAAAGATTACAGATCCAGCAAAAATAGATGTACTAGAACAACTTTTGCACCCGGGACAAAAATAGTCTCATGGGCTAATGTGTGTTTATCCCCTTCAGACCTTAAACATTAAATATGTATGGGTTTAAGCCAATGAAAATGCATTGTATTACATTTTGACTTCTGCCTTGTTACTGAGTACAGTCGAACTTAAACTCAAAGAGTGAAAAACTTTTGGATATGCAATTGTATAACCTTACTTTCTGTACTGGGCGTGTTGTTGACATACTTACAATATCCACTTACTTTGAAGATTTTCTTCTGCATGAACATCACAGAAATAGTTTTTGGTTTGTCCATTCTGGGCTTCTGTTGAAAAAAGACAGACTCTGTGGAAGATGTCCCTCCTTATGTAGATATGAAGGGTTTATTCAAAGCTAACCAAAACAAAACAATTCACATTTTAAAGTGAATACACACTAATGAAAACATAGGAATGCATATTATATTCAGTTTCTGCTTATATATCCTCCTGAATCCGGCACACTGGCCCTTTAAGACAATGAAGAACTTACCTAATTTGAAGGTGGTGGACATAATAGAGAAATATTTTGGCATAAAATGGATTGATTTGAAATTACACACAAGAGGAGGGGCAGGAAGAAAACGGTCAAAAAATCTTGTGAGTCGTAAAATGTTCTTTCTTGGAACGTGGCCATGCTAAGAGTCAAAGTGAGTACTCGTCCTTGGACAAGGTGCTCTTCTGCTGCAATGGTCATTCAAACATAGTCAGTATAGCAAGACCTACACAGAACAGAAAATAGCCAAACCAGTGGTTTTGAACGGCGTCCTTTATAATTTAGGAGTGGTGAAGATGCTGCATATTTGCATTAGGCATACAGTAAGTCTTTTACAGCCCAGTGAATAAGGTAAAACCAAATCCTTGTTCTGCTTGCTATCTTTTTCAAAGCGAGAAGCATTTGATTTCTGACTGTCGACAACTTCCCCTTCATTAAAGAGACTGGTCTCCAAAGTGTTCTTGGAAAACATTCCTATTTTTGTCTGGGTGACAGAGGTGGAACAGACATCTACAACAAAGGTGAGTGAGATATAATTGACTGTAAACCAAGTACTAAGTCATCGCTTGTCATAAGCCCTGTCTGAACCTCTTTAAAAGGCGCTCTTCACTCATTATTTTGATAAAGCTGTAAGCCTCACCTTTTCTGATCAAAAGTTTCTTAATATCACTATCCCTCAAAACTTATCCTTAAAGACAGTATTGTATCGTTATACGTGTTTCATCTCCTCTAAAGTTCTTGTAAGCGACTATTGATGCGGTGGAGCTGAACTGTCTTCTTTTGAAATGCTCACCTCAAAGGTGCTGAATCCAAATCTCTACACGATTGAGCTGAGCCACGGGGACTTCACGTGGAAAATCAAACGCTGTTTCAAGCACTTCCAAGCTCTTCATCAGGAGCTGCTGATGTTCAAGGCTCTCTAACATCTACCCTGCCAACCTGCATGTAAGAACTGCTAATTTGCCCACCTTTTGTCACTCACTTACATATGCAGCACACAAAACCCCCAACACACACACACTGTAAGAGTGTGCAGAATTACACAAGACGTAGACACAGATACATGCACAAAACTGACTTTAAGCAAGAAACCTATTTATACCCGTCCTTCCTCTCTGAGTGTTCATCTCACAGCTGATGGTAACAGTTTCTCTTCAGCTCACTCTCCTTTCCTTCTGTTCAGCAGCTTGGAAAAATACAGCATGTTCTTGCAGACATTGAAAATTCATTTATATAACAAGACCACTGAAGGATTTCAAAAAACAACTTCTAGCCGAATGAAAGCAGAGTTTAGTTCGGCATACTATTGGTATACTGGGATTTGGAGAGAATTCAGTCTTTTTTTAAATCAGTTGATCCCGCACACTGAATGCTGCAAGCTCCCCAAAGTTAAATGATGCACCATTTCAACCTTCAAAATCACTATCGGGTAAACATGATGTGACAGCGTTGTGTGTCTTTACTTATTATTACTTTTCCTCGTATAATGTATGTTGCACTCTTGGCGGGCCCTGGGACTCAGGCTTTTCATTGTAAACAACTAGCTTTTAAATGACAATAAAATCTTTGACTGCTTTTATTTAACATGTATTATCCTATCTGTTGTTCCCTTAAATACTTCTGAAGATAACATGCAATGAATGTAGCAGAACCTGAGTGAAACATTCATATACAGTCACATTATTAATATCAGTGCTGTAATTTCAGGATCTTTGGAAAAAACTTGTTCGGCAATGCATGCACTCGATAGCTGAATGGAAAACAGCTGGACTCTGTCTGACAGATGGAGGACAACCTAGAAATCCTTCAAAAACACCGTTCACAGGATCCATCCAGCGACCATAAGTGCGGCTACTTACAGTCAAAGCCTTGAATGACATCAATGCAGTAAACTCCATTGAAGGTGATCCATCTACTCTTTAATTAGGTGTGAAAGCTAACAGTAATTTCATCCTTGTCAGAGTTGTGTGGCCTGCATGAGGAGAGTACCTTCACAGAGGATGCTGATGGAGAATAGCTTGCATTAATGAGGGGACACACAGCAGGCAGGAGCAAAGAAACTATCACTTTAAGAGCTAAGATGGCCGCTAATATCCATTGCCTAAAGAAAAAAAAACGATGAGATGACACATTATAATAATGATGCATAAGTGCAAAGTAAGCATTTTGCAGTAAAACAAGGTAAATTTGTTCTTAAAGAATATGTGTGACTAACTAGAGGTACTATTTTCTGCTGGAAAGTTTGCAGCTTCATTAGGCTGCCAATGTGTCACAGAGAACTTCATTCTTTTCAAAGACTTCAGAGGAAATTGGTCTTTGCTGTTTCTTTTCTTTTGCTGTTTCCTTTTGGCAAGAGGAGAAGATGAGTCTATATATTTCATAACGCTTAGCATTGCAGTCTGTGTGTTTTTCCTGGACTTTTGGATGTCAGTCAGATCTCCTTTGTAAGCAATACGCTTGTTTCATTTTAGTGTGGAAAATGCAGAGGATGATACAAAATAAATAAGATGTATTATCTAAATTATAAATGCACAAGTTTAAAGATGCTTCTTATAGCCGTATTTATAGAAATTACAATGTAAACTATGCTTTCTATGCCACTAGTCTTTTATGCGTGCATGTTTTGCTTTTGAAGTCATGGGTTAATCTTGAAGCGTAGGGCAAACAACACAAATCCAGCGTGGACACATTGGCGTAGTACTTGAAGGAATAGAAGATAAGAGAAGGAATAATTACACACTATTCTGTGTTAGCCTTAGTCCGTATCTCACTTAATATGCATATAAAAGCCATGTTTTATGAAGCTCCCATATTCATGATTGCGTGTGTCATTCCTTACATGTGTGTAAAAATGGATTCAGCTTTCTACACACTGAATTGTGTGTGTGTGTGAGTGTGGTTCTGTGCACTTTGTAGATGGCTGGTGGGGATGGTATCTTTTGTTCTCTACATGAGGCCGAAGGACAGCCATGTGGGGATGGTGATCCTCTATGATAAGGGATTTTTTACATCAACATGAGCCACCCAGGAGACTGGCGTCCATCATGCAGTCACCATTGAGAACCTCTGCAGGCAGGCATCTGTTCTTATTGTATTTACATTTTGCTGTGATGGCATAGCTACACATTTGTGCTGACTGCACTCCAGCACAGATTACTTGTGTGGTGTGTTTTACAGTATATCTCTGTATGCATGTCACAAATGTCACATACATATTGTGTATCGCTGTCTCCATCAGGCTTTACCAACAAAGCTGTACTGGACTTAAAACAGAAATGTGTTGGTGCAAGAAATGAAACCTTTGTAAAAACTATAGCATGCAAGGTGGTTATTGTGCCTATTGGCAATATACCATATTTATATTCATATTCATTCCTTTCTTCTAGGAAGCAGAGGAAAGACTTTGACCTTATAGGACCACCACTATGACAACCACAAACAATTATATATTTTAATAATAATATATATTTTATAAACTGGAGACAATTACCAGCCAGCCAATAAAAAAAAACACATAATAAGCAAATCATGCCCCGACTGCATCGAGCATAAACTAATGATCTTCCAGGCGGTTTGAGACTGGATAATGTTGAAGGACAGTAATGTTCAAAAGTTCTTCAATTAAAATGGTTTGCAATCCTAAATGGGAGATGTGGGATATATGAACTCACCGTCTCTGCTATCAAAAGCTCTGTGGTGTTTCTGGCTGCATCTCTTTTGGTCTCTATCAACAAAACAAAAATATACTAGGAAGTCGTGCGCTTTGTCTGCTCCTGAAAACCAGGCTGATGACAGCACTGATCCTTTAGCATGTATTGAATAATGTATTATTCTGTAAGTAGTGTGGAAATACATTTGGCCAAGTTAAGCAAGAGATTGTTATCAGTACTGCTGTCAGGTAATGTATTCGCTCCAGTATTCAAATGTATAAGACATATCAGAAAAACATGTCTCCATAATTATGATAATGAAAACATCCATCCGATACTTGTAATTGGGCCAGGGCCGCTTTTCTTATTCCTACTACTGCACTTTTGACACATTTGCTAAGATCGCACCCATCTTCAAACTTTTGATCTCAAATACACACCTTTAATGTGTTGTGACTGCATTGTTGTGAAATAAATGCCCAGCAAATTACTCAAAACAGCCGTTGTGATAGTTCCCACTACAGCAGGTGTCTCCAGGACCACATGTTTTCATCATGACACCAACACACACATGCATACACAGACAAGGTAAAAGCAATACCAGCCACACTGTCACAGCTAGTCATAACCAAACTTTGAGACAGTCAACAACTGCCACAATTCCTCAACACCTGCAGTGGTCAACGCTCCTCTCTAGACACAGACGGATATTAAGTACTGTCCAATTCCATCAACTTTACCCAGGGCCTCCACAGGTGTCTATGGCCCTGCATTGGAGAGTGACAGAGCCATCATAACACATCACAGCTCAGAAAGGAAGAGTGGCAGCGCCCAGCTAGCCTACTGTACATCGAAAGCCCCCCCCCGGGTGCGAAGATGGGTTGGGCGCTAGGTCAATCGCTAGACGCCTGGGAAGATACTTTTAGGGAATGGAAGAACATTTTGTCGGCATCTGACCCCCACAGGGTTCTTCCTTACAAGGGTCAGGATATAGACCAGGCTAATGTTTGATGCATTGTGTGGCCAGAGGGGGGATGTAGAAAGAAAAAAAAAGGATGTGTGAGATTGGGCAGTGGTTAGGTGGATTTGTTTTCTGTACTGTGGTCCCTGCTGGTGCCCTCTCCCTGGTGTTGCTCACAAAAGTGTTCCGCCAAAAACCCTCTTGTCGCCATGGCACCCCAGGCCCCGCCATGATTGACACCCTGTCACATTATCTTATGACAGTGCTGGTGGAGAGAGAGTGCTGAGGAGTGATACTGGGAAGTGGCTGGGGACTTGAACACACACACACAGAGTCACACACACATGCTTACACACCTACAAATACAGTAGAAACAACATATCCTAAGGAGCTTCCACACACTTGAGCTGTGTATTAAAAGCACATATCTGCCATGGTGTGTGAATGTGTGTGTGTATGTGTGCAGGCTCTAGAGGCAGAATTCACCAAACACTGGGGAAGATTCATGGAGGGACGCAGATGTTTTGTACATCTTGATGCAGAGACGTGCTATTTTAGGCAGCAGGGTGTATGGTACAGTCCACTGATTTCTTTATGAGATGAGCATCAGTTCCTATGGCTGGAGGTAGCTCCAGGCTTTTATTTATGTCATTATGTACCCAAGAGATGCTTCATTATAGCAATGTAATATCTCTGGCATACGTGCTGAGGAGATGTAAATCAGCAAAGAGCACTAAAAATAGATGAAAGTCAAGCAATAAGAGTTAAAAGTTGATCGCATCTTTGTTCTAAAGTTAATATGATGTGAAGCATCAAAACAAACAGTTTTGCCGCTTGGGAATGCATATTCAAAGCATTGGGCTACAGTATGTGCATTGATGCAAAATTCATATCTTCGATCTAATTGAATGTACATTTAAACCGACCCTTATGCACTGCACACAGTTTTCCAGGAACCCCAGCAACTTAACCTGCAGTTTGATGGCAGAAAAACTATTTTTGCTTTTGGCACCCCAAGGAGACTTTGCTCATTAGGAATATAGAGGCATCTTGATTTTGTAGCAAATTCGGTCCCTCTTAACAAAGTTTTTGCTTTTGAGTTTTCAGCCTCATCTTTATTCATATACCCATCAGTGGGAATTGTTCTTCCTGATTTGTGTTTTTGGAGTTTCTCCCTTTCTGGGACTGTTTGAGCAGCCATAGCCAGGTCAAGGCTGCATGCAGATATCCTGCTTATGTGTGCTTCTCTTTACTTCACGATACATAGATTTGATAACTTCTGGAAGTAGATCCGAAACTGCCACACAGTTTTTCAACAACTAACTTATTTTAACACTTATTTACCATGAAACCTCACAGTGTGACTCTACACTGAAATACGATAAAAATATGATATGTTGCAGGCTTCAGTTTACGACAGCCGTTGGTACGGACAGGTTGATGTTCTCAGGTCTCTAAGTAGAACGGACAGTGGTAACCCTTTCTGTAAATGGGACTCGCAGGGAGCCATTGCCAGCAGTGGGCCACCAATGTTTGTCCACACGGGTATGACCCTTTGGAGGGCCAGGTCAGGGCAGGCAGGCCAGGAACAGCTGGGTTAGGATGATGGGTGTCACACCACAGCACACGTCAAAACCCAGACAAGCTTCTGACAGCTGGATGACATTGAACTGGGTGTTTTTGAGGTCATCTTTATTCCCAGTGTATTTCCAATAAACCAACAAATATGATATTTTACAGAATGTTGAATGTAGTACTTTTGGTTGCATTGTTTACCACCTGTAAACTAAACCGGTCATTGGCAGATCATTTTGAGATGCATCTTTCCCCATCAATTATTTGGCAGGTGTATTGAGCAGAGTCAGTCCAATATGCAGTCCCCATTAGCATGAGGGGCCCACTTTAAGGGTTGATATTCATCCACCTCCGTCTCTCACACTGAGAGGTTGAGGCTAATCTCCTATGGTACCCCCTAACCGCCTATTGCCTGTCTTTCCATTTCCTACCCCCCCTCTCTCTTACCCCCTTTCCCCTCTGGAGGCCTGCATTAAACATAAAGACTCTGCATGGATGAGTGAGTCAACAAATTACCACAGCCAATAAATGGAAAAAATGATCTGCCTCTCTATATGCCACCAGTCTCTTATTCTCTCTTTTCTCTTTTCCCCTTTACTGTTTTACTCCCTTTTTTCCTCCCCCTTACCTTAGTGACATCCATTAGGTTATTGTCCCAGGCTTTTAAATAAACATGATCTTAGCCTGAGCTTCTCTTTATTGCATTTATAGCATCCCTCCTCATGCTTCACTGGTCGTGTCCATCAGCTCAGGGGAGCCTGACTTTCCGTAAAAAAAATCCCAGCTAATACACATGAAGCTGCTACAGCTGTTGGTCTAACCTTTGAGTGTCTCCTAAGGAGCACAGTGATATTTGCACTTAATAAAATTATGCCTACCAGGAGAATATGCCGCTGACATTTGCCATTTGTCAAGTTGAGGTGGCAGTGAGGCTTTATGAGTCATTAGCGTTCAGGGTACAGTTGAGAGTTCCTTAGCCTGGGGTCGCCTATTATTACTGTACATGGGAGCAGTCTTTGTAAAGATCATAACTGCCACGTTAAATACAATGATTTCTTTCACCCTTATACCTGCATTGTGCTAATTCTGTATGTTCTGTATTTAACGCAACACGAAGTAAAAGATGACTTCAATCGAACAGTGCCAATTCACAGTGGCAGTTAGTGTCAAAGCACACCATGAGCTGCTAGTGGTCATTTTGTAGCAGCTTTTTGCTCATGTTTCTGGAGCAATATGTTGACAATACTCTTTCTCTGCCATTCTAGTTTGCTTCCAAAGTAAAAACACAAATGAACCCTGTATTTATTAAATAATTAAATACCCCCCCAAAAGGGCCTTTTTGCCTTTTCTCTTGTTGTCATCCTCCGTACCCTACACTGGTACACTGTCATTTTAAACATAATGTATGTATAAAATGCTACAGAACTTATTACTCCATCTTTTTCCCCAAACGTGCACCACTGTTGCTCAATAGGCCATACCCTACCTTTAATAATAGAATAAGTATCTGGTAGTTGAAAAACACTTTCATTGTAAACTGTAGCCTAATTACTTTCTAAGTATTTTTACTTGTATCTACACTATATCTATGTGTCAGTGTATGTATGGTATTGGTACACAATCAATGTTTATTGGAATGAATTAAGCGGTACGTAGCAGGTCTTAATCTGAAGTGTTGTTAAGAGAAAAGCTGTGGGTCAATGAGGAGCTTAGTGTCCGGTGCACTTACTGTTAAACTTTAGCCCATGCAGAGTGATAGATGCTGCAGGAGTCATGCCCTTCCCTGATACAGTCAAAAAGAGGTCATGTTGTGTACGTAGTTATAGCTCCCCCTGTTTTTGTAGGACAAGAGAAAAGGACATAATAAAAAGTCTGCATAGTATTCATTATAAAGAATGGATTTCAGTGCACATTATATGGAATTTACCTATTTTTGAATACATTATTTGGGGCCATTATGAACACAAAATGAATTCCGAGTTGCAGACAGTTTTTAAACTATATTTCAGAAACAAACACATTTTGACTTATTCTACTGACTTCCATTCAAAGCTAGCAATACATACATGTTGTGTTCCTCCAATAAAACACTGGTTGTTATGATGAATTTGCCCCAGACAACACATACGTTTATATGTATGTTTGCTTGGTGGTTTTGGGAGCTTGTTGTTGATGTGTTTCCAAATGTGATTCTGGGTATGTAGGTTATGCCTTAAGTGCATCTTTATTCTAAAAGTATTTTTGAAGTCATCATTGATAACAATGAGATGCAGTGGGAATACATCAGAGATATTACAATGAGCATAAACGAAGAACAGTCGTATTCAGTGCCTATAAAAAGTATTCTTTGTGCCAATCCCCCTAGACTTTTTCATGTTTTTATCCCCAAAGAAAAGAAAGAGAAGAACCAAGAAGTCTCCTGTTAAAGTTCCTGAAAACTTTTGGAGTATTTCTAGTACATTTGTTTGTCTGGGAAACTAAATATTCAGAACAAAATAAGCAAGAACCAACATGAGGAGAGATGATGAGGAAAAACATTTTCCTGTGTACGGTGATTGTTGTTTTATTTGCCGATGCAAACCTCCATTTTATGTAGATTTTACGGACAATAAAGTATTCTGAATCTGAATACCCTTAGGTCATTGATTAAGCATTAAAAACTCCTTAATGTAAATTAGAATCACACAAGTTATACTTTACACATACGCTAATAATTACTTCAAAAGCTATTCACTATTTAAATCATATTGGAAACAGTGTTTGTTTCAGACCAGTTGCTGTTGTGACAACTTCTGCAGTTATCTTTTATTTTATATAAATATGTTGCATATGAGTTGAACAGATTTGTGTTAATGTATTAGTAAGGATGGCTATTCTGTGGTTGGATACCTTAAAAAAAGAAAATGTGTTTGAGCTTTTTAGTTAGACAATCTTAACGTTATTTTTCATAACGCATGCTTGTCATTGATTTTTCTAATGATGTGGGTTTTTTTCTGATAAACACGCTTTAAGTGTGCTCAAAATATGATAAATGTGACTAAACCATAATATTTCTCTTCAGTTTTCAGTAAATTGTATTGCTGTTATATATAGTGTCTTTCCTCCCATTGTTTTGGCCATTTGTTTTATTCAAAAAGCAGCAGAGAGACACAAAGAAATTGAAAAGAAACAGTTTTCTTTAATTGCATGCCGAATATACTGACTTCATTCTTATGTTATTGCTTTCTGGTGGAGAGCGGAGAAAACTATCTAACTAAACACAAACAAATAACAAATAATGAATACCACGATAGAACAAATTGGGTAACAGACTTACTCCTCAGGGGACTTTTAATAAAATGATTGAGTTGTGCACAAATGTGATCGATAATGTGCTTATGTATATCCATATCTTTCTCCTCTTTGTTTGGTCATTGAGTGGTCAGGAAAAGGCAGGATACAGCTGGGGATACTTCTCTTCAGCAGTACGGACACTATTACGTGTTTCTTTATCTTTGCAAGGCATGCCAGAAATCTAAGAAACCAGCTAAAGGATTTTCAAAAAGATGTAATGACCTATTTCAATGATCAACATGGATTACACACAGGTGATCTCCAGTGATTTCTAACAACAGTGAAGATTATTTAAGAGCACCATAAAGGGAGTTAATACTTTTTTGTTACTCTTTGAACCAAATTTGGATCTGTTTTGGGGGATTTCTTATTCATCTGACATTAAAGAGTTTTCCTGCTTAATAATTCTTCAGTGATGCAAAGTTATAAAAACAAAAAAAATCCCAGAGGTGGAGCTAATTTCTTTGTCAATTCTAAGTACATAAACAAATATGGAAACTATTCAGAGCTAATCATATGCAACTGTCTGCTCAGTGTACTACAGACATCCTCATTATAAACCCTTTGGAAGATTAAACTTGCGAACAAATGGAGGCACAGGGAAGATTGTGTGTTTTTGTTGCAGTCAGAGGGACAGAAATGGAGGCAGTCTGAACTCCGGGATGCTTCTCACCCAGAGACCCGTACAACAAAAGCCTGCGTCTGCGCTCCAGTGAGTCTGGATCCCTTTGGCCTCCATTACACCCTACCACTGTCTTATATACAGTATGTACTAAGTTCGCAAACTTACACAACATTCTGTTAATCCTACAATTGTGGTATTGTGTGTGTTTGTGTCCACAGAGACAGACTCCCTGCGGAGCCACATCAGTAATAATGAATTGTGCGCAGAGTCAGACTGGAGAGGCCGGTTTCTGGCAGTGCTGAGGAGTACACTGTAACTTCATCCTCAACCATCTCAACAAACCATTTGATGGTACATTCACCAACTTGTTTGTTTTTAAAAGAGTGTATACGTTTTAATGATCTAGAAAAAGTGGGGTGTTAAGGTGTACTTTGATCATTTAAATTAGGTAACCAATTAAAACAGATGTTTCCGAAAAGATATTGTGACCAGACACTAAGGTGTTCCTGGCAAGTCCTGTCCTCTGTGTGAAATGAATTGCTGTGAAGTTGTCAAATATCTAAATCTTATTTTGAAATCAGATCTACACTGTCTTAAAAAATCCGAACTGTGCCAAGAAAAGCAGAAAGTAATCAGTAACATCATACAACCCATGAAAGACACTGATTTTCACTTTGATACTGTTTGATGTCGTTTGATTTTGTTTGTTTGCTTTTTAGCACACGTACCCACGTGTGAGCTGTGTGATGGTGCGGGCATGCATGCGCATACACGGCACACGAGTTAGAATTTCTGGAATCTGACAAAATGGAGTGTGACTGCAGAGCAGGGAAAGGTTATGTTTGGAAAAACAAACTATATGACAACAGCGTTCTCTTTTGATATTGTGATTGGCAATCTTCAAATGCAGCCAAACAAAGAGGAATAAAAAGAGAAAAACAAAGGAAAGGCAAAATTGAAGTTGTCAGTTTGTACCTGAGTTGTCCCAAACTATCCCATTCTGCAGCCAGTGGGGGTTTCTGTCAGTCGGCAGCAGACTTTACATTTCTCTGACTCTGTCACACTCATTCCATTTCCCTGTCTGGGCTTTTATACATCTCTTGGTCTGGGGCTTGAAAGGACTAGGTTGGACATGGAGAAAGGAAGGGGCAGATGACAAATACATATATTAAAATCATTCACAATTTCCAGAATAATTTGTGTGGGCAGGTGCGGCCTGAGTGAAATTAAAGGCAGTCTTTGATCTCAGTAGAATAAGAGACTACGTATGGATGCTTATTGAGCTGAGGAGGAAGCACGTTGTTCTTTTGTGTGAATGCACAATGTTCCAGCGCACAATGATAGAGACGGAGAGCCATTCTTCTTCAGCTTGACCTGAATGTAGCATTTGATGCCGGTTTCTATTTGTTTGTTTGCTAGAAACACTTTAATGGTTAAATACAAAAATCACCAGAAATACAGAGCAAAATGTTCGGGCATTTGTTCAGAGTTGGAAAAAATGGTTAGATAACAGATTTTGTTTCAAGTACGTGGAGTTTTCCTTGATCGTTCCTTTACAATGCTGCTTTTTCTGTCATTGTTAGTACATTACTTTGGAGTTCCTAATTTAAATGGCAGTGTGAATGCTTTGCTTCCTCATAATGTCATATCCATTTTCTGCTCCCTTGCTCGCAAACACCATATTCATGCACAATTTGACATAATGGCAGAGTTTAAAACATGAAATTATAAGGTAATGTCTCACCGAGGGCTATAATCACATTAAAGAATGCTTTCCCAGTGATCTGTAAGATTGCTCGCTGCAGTGAATTTTAATAGTTGGAGCATAGCACCCCCTGCAGGTGGGCATTATTCCTTGCTAATAATACCCTCAATGTTCGGACTGAAGTGGAGGCTCTTACACTTTCACTGCAATTACAGGCCTTTCTACTTTGATTGGTGGGTAATTGAATTGGTTTGAGCCCGTATGATTTCCTTCTGAATTTGCCACTCATATTCCTATCTTGGCTCCAGATCAGACAAAGCCTGTCTCCCAGTAATTAAAGACGCCAAAGCCAGGTGTAGAACTGGGTAACTAGGGAAGCATAGTCAGATGAATGGGACTGATTAGGTGTTTAGTGAAAATGAGATTTTCTGGCTCAAAGACAAAGTGCAGCCTCTCACTTGGTGCTCGGTGATCGGTGGGGTGGCAATTGACTGCTGTTGATGAGGTACATGAGGTAAAGGCCTGAAAAATGACTTTCTGCATTCATCACATTTACAAAGGAGCCACAGTGTCATAGTCTAAATATGAGCGATACAATTCAAGCATGAAACAGGCTTTTAAATTGAACTTATATGGAAATATAGAAGATGTTTGTTCTAATTAGGCAGAACACAGCGTGTCCCAGATCAGATGTGGATATTATGAAGCACAGAGAAAAACAGTAAAATTACAAATGTTAAATGTTTGTAGGATGGTGAGATTTTATTTGAGTATGAGTTTAAGCTGAGGCAGTTTCATCTCACCCTAATGCTTTAATGGGAATAACATACTATCCTACACGGCAGTTTAACCAATACTTATTTGAACATGTGTTCTTCAAGTTTGGGGAAAAAGCGCCAATTGTATGTATTTATTTAAAATGGGAAGTTTAAAGATATTTTTGGGGGTTTTGCTTTTGTTTGATAGGTAGAGATAGATAGACAGGACTCACAGGAGGAGACATGAAACAACATGCAGCAAAGTAAGCACACTTTCACTTTAAATCTGTTATTAACCAACACATAGAAGTGGGATTTTTTTTGGCATATTCAATATCAAGTGTATGAGGTCAAACAACTTTTTATTGGTGCTGAGTGAACAACAGCTGTGGCCAGGTCAAGGTCAGAATACTTTAAGCGATGGACGTTCGCCAATTGACTGAGTGGAAAATTAGAGTTTTTTTCTCCCTTCATTGAGACTGAAATGGATTTTAATCAACACATTATGCCAGTTGTTAATTGCTTTTGCCGCCTGCTGCTAAAATAATTTGCTACTTTTTTATTGTAGTAGTAGCCATCTGTTTCGAAACACAGGGACAGAATCAGGCCTAAACCCGGGGTGGATGTTGACATAAGATACAGGCGGCTAATTTGCACTGCCACCACCTTTATTATGAGGCTAAGAATGTGTGGGAAAGGAGGGAAAGACTCACAACAAGAATCTAAAATGGAGAGCAGAACAGTTGTCTTTAGAAAAACACATACAAAAAGGGCCTCCATGCATCTCACTTCATTATTTAGTCATACACTAAAACGATAAATGACTAGTCACTTCTGCTCAACTGTACCAGCCAGATAAACTGTGCTGCTTTTGAAATAGATGTCATCTTGGCCTTGAAGAACAAAGGCTTCCTTATGAGGCTCACCCTCTTTTAACCCCTGTCCGTGTCCCTTAATTGCTCTTAGCTGCAGACAGAAAGTGTCAATAGTGTCTCGAATGGACAATAGCCACGAGGGGCTCAGTGAGAGAAAGCTTTCACCCTGCTTCACCTCATATTTACTCTAATCAGTCTCACTGTTAAGGCACACATCAATGCTGGTACGGATGAGCAGAAAAAACACCTCTGCCCTTCTCTTTCGTCTGGACGCAGGTTTTCAACAGTTTTATGATTTACAGGCAACTTGTATTAGAGTGAAGGGGAGGGCTTATAATATGGCACCCCTTTTTGTGTTTCTATTATATGCAGCCATAGAAAAAAAAAAATAAAGTATTTCTTCACCGCAATGCTTTTGATACCGAAACATGCATTGACATAAGAATCAAAGTCAGTAGAGACGAATAGTAGCTGCAGCGGGGATGGTAAGATAATTAAGCAGAGAGTATTGTTTTTGCTTTAAGGAAAGTTATTGCAAATGGTCAGCTGAAAGTTAACCATATCATGAGAAATGAACCACTTACATCTCTGCCATTCAAAACAGCAAGCACTTTCACATTCAAAGGCAATCACACCTCATTTCCAATTAATAATCAGATAACATGGTCACAACGTCTCTGTGTGAACTCTCAGAGGGATAGATTCAGACTTTCTGGGGGAGGGTGACAAGTGTGCTCTCAATTATGACTGCTTTTCAAAACTTCTTCCTCCAGAACTAGTTTCTAATTAGCTGTGTGGAAAGCCATTAGCAACTGTGCTGGGGATGTACATTACAGTATGTGAAGCGTGTGTGCCTTTGCGTAAGAGTTTCTGCTCAGTGGCTCATGCAAACAGCTTTTGCAGTATTTGCATCCATGTGTGCGTATGAGTGTGTTGCTCTTGTACTGCACTATAGGCAAAGAAAGTACTTTATATGTCTATGTGATTTGGAGGCGACATCTCAACAGGAGGGGACCAAGCCATCAAAGCCATCATGTACTTTAATTACAGGTAATCTCGACTCACAGACACTCTTCTACTCCCTTCGCTCTTAAGAACTTCCTCCTCAATTACCAAAGTGCCTCAATTAGGCCCTAAATAAGCAGTGGACACGCACACGGGGGAGATGGGCAAATTACAATAGGGAGGGTAAAACAACAGGTCCTGTAGGAGCCGGTGTGATGCAAAGGCTATTAAAAGACAAAAAAGTGTTCTACCACGCAGGGTGAAAATGAAAAAAAATAGAAGAAGCCTTTTGATGAGCTATAGTTCTGAGCTAAGTGGAGCTTAAGAGGCGATAGTTGAGGAAAAAAAGAAGGAGAAAAGAGAAATTAAAGACAGTTGATTGGCAAGAAGGCTGATGTCACACTGTTTCCCTACAGGACCATATGTCGGGGGGGCCACTCAGTCATCGAGGGACCGGAATGTGTGAGTAAGTCATGATTTCTATAGAGCAAGTTGGCATCCCACAGGCTGCCGATTCTCTACTCTCTCTCTGCTTTCCCTCACATTCATTATCCAGCCAAACCCCATACACACTCCATCAACTGTGAAACTTAGCGGGCTTTTGAATGGACAAATGAAGACCCCGTCTCTTTTAATGGGCTAATTCTGTGTCTAACAAGGGCCCTTGTTAAGAAAAAATGCTTTCGGTGCAGCCGCCAGTCGAGTGCCTTGGTCAATTAGCTCAGATCCAACCCCCGGATGATTGTGTGATAAATTAACAAGAAGGGAATACATCATCAAGGAACACAGGGGATAAATGAGAGGCTAATACACACAGCTCTGTTTATGTTTGTTTGTTTGTTTGTGTGTGTGGTGGCGAGTACTCACAGCGCTTGTCCACTGGATCAACTACATTTCATTCTGACCCGGGCGCCTGGTTGCAAACTGAGCTCATCTAGGTTTGCAGGAGGCTGCTCAGCGGATGACAGGACTGCCATCGGGTCATCGCTGTGAAGGAGAGAAAGTGCTGGGCGCGGGGCGAGCAATGACTTAACAGCAGGAAAAGGCTGTACAATACATGGTAGTCAAAGGGGAAAAGTCTTGCACCTCAGCCTCAGATTTGATCCAATTCTACTTTGGTCACTTGGTTGTTATTTCTAGCAAAGAATGAAGTTGGGACAATACAGAAAAAGATGCTCAACAGCTCTCAGGGCAGCTCAGCATGTATCCAGGAGAGGGCAGTGTTATCCAGGGAAGGGATGAAGACTGCACTCAGTGTTTGATCTGAGCAGATGTGTGCGAGGAGAATCATTAAACAGCATCTGTCCACTCAATTACCCCCTTCGTTAGTCTAATCCCAGTTTTTTTTAAACTCATAAAGGGGTAATTAAATTCCCCATAAATTGAATCAGTGTGGAACAAGTCATAGTGAAGTCACATGATTTCTAAAGGACTTACTGGTGACCAAAGGAGCAGCTTTTAATATAGCGCAGGACACACAGAATGCTGTATGATCTATAAACTGCATGTGTAGGGAGGTAAACATTTAGCAAAAGATTTATATTTTGTACTAGAGCCGAAACTTTACCGGGAAAACAGTTTTAACCATATAGTTCAATATTTTGGATGAAAACTGTGTTTGTGTTCAGCATCAGTTGGGATTGAACTCAATTCTTTGTATAATGAAGTGTGGATGGTGAAGTTTGATATGCAAAGGAAATCAAATCTGACCACTATTTTGCTCATAAATGCCTGTATAGGCTTTTATTAGAATATTTGTATAATAGATTTATAATAATTTACAAAATATTTCATGTTTTGACTTTCACAAATACATAGAAGATTTGACTTTTAATTACATTCACAGTCATAAATCTAGAAGTTGCTTTAATGTGTTTTGGTCTACGAACAAGTATAAAGTGACTGTAAGAAAATTGATATTTATAAGAGTAATACTGAAGACCATGAAGAGACATGATCAGAAACATGGACTAAAACAGAAAGACAGAGATAAAGCATTGACATGATAGGACAACACACATTATTGTAGCTGCACCAACGTGATTACCGGATTTAAGAGTTTACATGAAACATCAGAACAGTAGAAAACGTTTAGAGCAGCAGCTTCTTGGTTTGTTTCATGAATGCAACATGTCCTTTCGTGTCTCAGGCTGCCATAACACCATGTGTGCCTGCGTAGAAAACCTCAGCAATCTTAATGAGTGGAAATCACAGAGGAAAAGTAATACCTAACATGGAGGTACAAAAATCCTCCCTGCATGTCAAAAAGGCTCCTCAGCGACAGTATCTGCACGCACAGCCATACTTTTTGGAGAGCTCTGAACCTGGATTAAAAACACATTAGAAAAAGTGTTGTTTTCAGGGGAGAGCAAGAGAAAATGAAACGACTTGAGTCAGCCAGCGAGCTTCCCGTCTCATCTGAAAAAAGCCGCAGGATGCGCTGCGCCTCTTCCTTAAATGTCGATGAGGTCGTCGCTGCTCTCGTCGCTCTCCACTGTCAGCTGACGGGTCCACCACTTCTTCACCTCCGACCCTGAAGAAGCCTCATCGTTGACAGGATTCATCTTGCACACTATGGACTTGACACTCGTGCGACCTGACACAACAAACACGAATAACAGAGATTACACAGTCTGAAATGTTCCTGTCACGTCAGCTTAAGTATTATTTTGTTCCCTCTCAGAATCAGAATTCTTTATTTATCCTGGGAGAAATTAGTTGTGTGCAACAGTTGCTCCACTTTGGAATATAAGATACATAAGAACATTATTAAAAAACAATAAAAAAAATATATAAACATAAAAAGTTAAAGTGAGAATGTGAAATACAAATAAAAGAATATATAAAATAAGTTAAAATAAATACTAGAGGGCCCTTGCCCCTTGCCATATATAACAGTTTGTTTTTAAGTGACCTGTTTAAAAATCCCCTTTCTGTGGGAGGCGTGTGGTGCAGTGGGTTGTGCGTTGGTGTTGGGATCAGGGGGTCACAGGTTAAAACCCCACTGCAGTCAGCATGTCATTGTGTCCCTGGGCAAGACACTTCAACCCAAATTGCTCCTGTGGGGATTGCCCACAGCATTGAGTATGTAAGTCGCTTTGGATAAAAGCGTCTAACAACTGACATGTAATGTAATATAAGGTCACATAAAGCTTCGCTCCAGTTCCCTTTAACAAAACATTCTCTGAGTTGCTTGCAATAGACAGTATGAAGCTCCATACACACCTGCAGGCAGCCGCCACTGTCCCAGCTTCCTCTGAGGTCTCCCCAGGTCTGAAGAGTCCTGCCTGTATCCTCCTCTGTCTGACAACGTGGGGCTCAGCAGCTGCTGGAGACCACTCATCTAAACAAAGCAGAGATATCCTTTGTTACACCACTGCGAGCGCACACCTGCAGGTTATATGATGCGCTTGCTGTACATCAAGCTGTGAGCATGTGTGAGTGTGTAAACAGGGCTGGTATGCATGTGGGGCTTTACCTCAGGCTGCGAGGGGTTGTCCGGGTTGTTGGTATTGTGGTCGTCACTCGGCAAGGTGGTCTCTATGCTGGGGGGGTTGAGGAAGCGGCTGAGCTCCTGCTGCTGGCTCTCTCTCAGGCTGTGGATGATGCTACACGACTGCTGCTGCTTCTGCAAGGGCATACGGACATATGTGGTCAGTGTGTGATGCTGTACTGCGGACTGTACTGTACATGTGTTTTTTGGAACTTCCCCTGGGAACGAGTTCATATTTGTGTGATTTCTGTGGAGAGACTTACCGCCCGGATGCGTTTCAGGCATTTCTTGAGCCACATGCGTATGGTCTGCTTGGCAACCTCTTCTTCAATGGTGTACTCCAACTGTTCCCTGGCCAACAGCTCCTCCAGCTGGAGAGACTTTCTAATGTCCACTGAGCGATAAGACAGCATGCTGTACACACATACAACACACCCCACACACACAGACACACAGCCAAAAGAGGGACATATTTAGTGGAATTAATTATGCTTTTCTAAAATCAAAGATTATCGGCGCCTTAAAGCGTAAACACTACTTACACATGTAAAGCTGTGGAAATCAAAAGTGAACAGAAGCGACAAGAACACTTCTAAAGCCTAAAATGATTGGATTTTATATGACTAACGCTACACTTTAAAACCCTAAATTATTTGTTTTCAGGGGCAATCAAGATAGTGAAGAAAATCAGTCCCCATTACTCTTTAGAAGCAGGTTTTCTCTGTGTTGTTTTTGACATTTTGACCATTTTATATGGATAAAATAGGTATAAATGTACATTAAAAAACGTGACTAGTAGAGAGTTACTGTAATATGTAATTAAAAACATTCAGTGAAGGAGGGTACGAGTGTGCTGCTCAGTATTAGCCATAGACTCTGAATAAGAAGTGGTTGCAGTCACTGTGATGTCAATCATTGGTTTGTGAACTACAGTTTTAATGGCCTGAGTTTGGCTTTTGCCGTATTTTCTTTTTTTTGTAAGCAGCAGTGACACTGAAAAACACTGAGGTAGATTTGTGTCAATCAGAAGATAGACACACTCCCAAGCATACACTGCTTTATTGTCTATTTTACTCTAAGTAGATCAACAATGTGCTACAGTAAGTGAACATACATTTGTATGTAAGACAATTGATTAAGTAATTAGTGGATTTGCCCCCTGCTTCATATTACAAAGAATGCCATTTTAAGATTTTTAATTCCACATAGGCTTCACTTTACACACCAGTGGGTTGGCGCCTGATATTGTCGTTACATTGGGTTATCTTAGTGGGTTGGCCTTAAACACTTCTACACTGTATCTACGTCAGGTGGTTGTGGTGTTGCATTGTCACCTGAGCACATCATGGAAGGTCACGTCCCCTCCACTGTGCAGGCGCTCCATCTCATAGCACATGTGTTTGAACAGCAGCTTGTCTTTGTCCAGGTCCACCTCCAGCCGGCCTCGGAGCAGTCGAAGCAGGAACTTCACCTTGGATGTGGGGATCAAACCCTGGGGAAACATCATGAAACAATTGGGTTATTCAAGGCAGTGGCCTGATTCAAGTCTATAATGCTGCATATTTTTAATTTACCAAAAATATATTACATTCAATTCTAAATATACTTTTAGATTTATGTTAAACTATTATTTTTCAATAATTTCCTGTTTTATTGTGTCCTTGAGGTTTAGTTATTTTCATGCATTGGTTATGGGATGTCAGACCATAGTTACAGCTTGTGACTCAGATACATATTGCTCTGCATGTTATAAGTGTACATGCTTCCACAAATAATTCATCAGAAAAGCCTACGGTACTTCCGGATGACATTATGGATGAATGACAGGGGGCCTACCTTTTTAATCCAGCACCCACTGTTATAATTACTTTTACTCCTATCACTCAATGCCACACTTCATTCCCTTCAGCCTTACTCATTAGCAATCAGCCTGCTTTTATTTTCTCTATATATTATCCTGTGCTCCAAGCCATTTGATCACCACCCTCTCTCCTCTGCGGTGTCCTATAGCTAATTTCTCACCTCCCGTTTGTCATCCACCATGTTCCAGATGATTTGGAAGTGCCTCAGGTCATTATAGCTCAGCAGCTGGTCCTCCTCAGTGGAGTAGAACAGAGAGAAGTTCTCCACGATGATGGCTGCAGCAAAAGCAAAAATATATTAAGGCTCACGGATGCAAATATTCAATGATAGCATTTCATTTTAATCTGCATACAGTAACCCGCAATTGTATAACAATGGATGCTAAATGTTCTGTCGCCATTTATAGCTCTAAATGTCTTTATGATGCCATGAGTCTGAGACTAAATGGATGTATCACAATAATGTCTTGATTGAAATCCAGACTAATAATAAAGCTGATAATAAGAGCCTAAGAAAAGGATAATTCATTTGACACCGTTTTTTCCACTCGATTCTCCAGCCTAGTTTTATTCATACAACAATCACTCGAGCTCTTCTTGCTTTTATCATCCATTGCTTCTTTTGTGTGTGACCTTAAGATATTTTTTTGTAAAGAAAGTGATCTTTGTAAAAGGTCAGTGGTGGTGCTCTCTTATTGTAATAAGTATCTGAGGGTTATGAGTCACCATCTGTGTCTTTCCAGTCAAGATTTCCACCCATACAAAAGAGTTATATACAGATACAGTCTACAAAACCAAATAATAGACTCTATAGAATATGATTTTCTTCCATGTCATTCTGCCTCTCTCCCTCTTCCTATGGTGGCCTCTGACGTTAGAAAGAAATAATAATTTCTGCATGATGGAGTTTGATCATTGCGTTGATAATAAGCTGCAATAAACGACATTATACTCTCTAGAGAAACCTTTTATTGTCTCTTTGGAGAGATGTCAAACCCCACAACTGTGTTTTATGAGCTGCAGTCTTGCGCAATAAAAAGCCGTATGAAAGAGCCCTTGCTGTTTGTTTGCTTCCAGAAGTTTGTCATCCTTTTGAATTGCTTTCAGGCAGGCACACAGTTTTGTGCCCAAGCTGAATGCAAGGCCCTATAATATGGGGGTAAACAGATTTGGTGCACAAAATAATAATAATAATACATTCCATTTATATAGCGCTTTTCCTGGTGTTCAAAGGGCTTAACATGATATCAATACAAGTATATCTACACGCACTGACCTACGAGTAGGTTGAGCATGATGTAGGCTATAATGACGTAGAAAGAGCAGAAGTAGATAAGCGCTCCAGCGTAGTTTCCACAGTCAGTCTCCCAGTAGCGATGTTTATCGGGGGTGCAGAATGGGGCCTGCACCTGGGGACAGGGAAATAAAACATAAATAATAAATCATACCAAATGCTTCCTGAAATGTCACGGCAAATGGTTTGGTTTCACCAAAGTTACAACAGAAACATAGAGTGATATATCTTGCCATGCAGACAGCCATGTCAGCAGTTTTGGGTTATTACTTTGCTAAAGAGTAGTTATGGGGGAAACGGCTGACAGTGCGGTCTGTGGAGTATCTCACATTTTATGTACAACTGGGAGTAACCAGAGTAACTGTATTTTATTTTTGCTGTGAGAACTACATAGAAAAATCGATTGGCCCCCATTGTATTGAGGTAGCGGCAGAAAATTGAGGTGAAGCGACCCTTGCATCGCAATATATAATGTTAACAATTTACAGTTTTGTTCATGTGTGTGTGGGTTTGTGTGCTGGATCTACAGCTCATCTTACCATACAGTCGTGCATGATTTTGTTCCAATCTTCCCCTGTGACAATACGGAAGAGAACGGTGATAGCCTTCCCGGCTGTGGAGAAGTTGGCATGCCTGCGATGAGGGAAGACAGAATCAGATAACTCTATAAGGACTAGTTTTTACTTTATCTACTGCATACAGCATGTAGTGCTCTTCAGGGGGAACAAGCATAATGAGGGTCTGGTCGATAAACAGAAGATCCATCTTTACCGGTTGATGTTCTCTCCATATTTGACAGTGCCAAAGAGCACAACGCCAGCAAATGCGTAGCAGAGGAGGAGGAGGAACATGCCCACGATAATGAAGAAGCTCTTGTACATGCTGACCACCACCGTCAACAGCAGCATCTTCAGAGTCACCTTTATTTATCACATACAGGCACACATATTTATTAGTATATTTTTGTTGATAAAATACACATTATCTTTTGGAGTTGTATTTGCTAAAATACTTACATGCTTCCCACATATTGTAAAGAATCTGAAGACGATCACACATGTGCCCATCATGTAGGTGTATGCATTCTAGAGGGGGAAATAATTAGTTATTTGTGTAGTATTAGCTGAAAATACTTAACATTGATTGCATTTTTGGAATGTCCCGTTAATGTGACAGCAATTTGTCTAACCAGTAAGGAAAAGTGCAGGACTATCCAGATGACGCCCAAGACTGTGACCAGCAGGTCATAGCGATTCCTTCTGCTCTGCCAGTAACCCGCTGGAGACATGGCTATCAGCTTCATGGTCACCTGGGTAACCACAGCAACACAAAGTCATCAGACAGACGTCTATTCCCAGAGGACGCAAGTATGGTCAAACGTTAAAACTGATGTATGAGTAGAAAAAAGAGCTCACCTCCAGTACAAAAATAAGGGTGAAGACCACTGACAAGGTGGCAAGGGGAAATGTTGCGTCACCTTTAACATCCCACTGTAACAAAAGCAGATTAACACATATTATATGTGTTTGGCAGCTTGCTTAAACTTGTCATTCAAAATAAATCAGTCATAGAAAAAAGGAAAAGTGAATAACACATTTACATAATATAATGACATGAGGCATTACCTTGACTGAAAGAAGCACCGACTGTGCCAGCACTAGAACAGCAATGCCCCGTTTAAAGAAGGGGTGTTGAGTAATGTCATACATCTTGGCCCGAAACCCCCCGTTTTCTGTCAAGCAGATAAAAGACCAGAGCATTTTCAGCATTAACATTCAGTCAGCATGGGACTCTTTGACAGAGTAAGTGATCAAATTCATACATCTGAAAAGTCAGCTGATGCTTTATTTTGTGGTGGTACCCCTTAGTCTCCTGCAGATGGCACTAATGGACTGTTTGTGTGTTCCTTTTACACAAAATTGTGTCGCAGGGTTCAAATGCATTTATATATGTAGATGGTTTGTATCAAGAAAAAGGTTTTAAAAAAAACTAACAATCACAGTGAAAATGTACCTTTATATTGTTAGTAGTTACTGTAACATTACTGGCCTACTCTGTATTTCAGCTCCTAAAACAAAAATGTAGCTTAAACAGAAGATGGGCCCATTAGGAAACTGAAGCTTGTTTTAAAAATGAATGAGATGGAACTAATGGGATTGGCTATTACTGAAGGCCAACCTTACTTTACCTAATGATACTATATTGTATTTGCCCGAGGAGGAATATCACTGCTCTACAGCTTTCCAAAATTGCATTTCCCCTTTCAAATGCACTTTCTTAATCTTATGCTTATTTCATGTGTCAGCATTATATCTTTGAATTTGTTTTTTTTACCATTGTCACAACAAATCTTTGTTACAACTGTCCCTTGTGTCCACATCATAGCAGAGAATTGAATATCTAATGGACATGAAGTACACGTTTAAGAATGTTACATCCAGTGGCAGCCTCCATGATTGAATATGACATGAAATAAGGTTTGAAATGAAATGAAATGACTCCAGAGCATAGAAACAATTCTTGCAAGTACTTTGATTAGAACCGTGTGAGTAAAGGCCGCCTCAGTGCTGTAATGATCTGCCAGTAGTGAGTGAGTGGAGCCAGAGCAGAGGGCCTCTGGATGTGGATCAAAGTCAGCTAGATACTGCTGGAGTCAGCAGCACTGCTACTAGAACTAAAGCCATTGATTTTCTGTTAGTTCTCAACTGTACTAACAAGCGTTTTCCCACACAGCCTCCAGGGCAATGCAACTATTCTCACGACTCTATTCACAGGAGGAAAAACAACAGTGTAAATGCTCATTATTCCTGTGTTCCAATTTAATTGCTAGCAAGATAAGAGTTTGAGTCTGTGGCAAATATTGGTTGTAGTGTTTTTAGCTCTTGAACTGTAACTTTAAGTGTATTCAACTTTCATGCTCGTCTGTATATCCAGTGTGGAAGAAAACTGGTAGTATATTTTAACATGTAAAATGTTGATACATTCAGTGACGAGGGCTGTGACATTTATGATTCAGTGTCTGGTATATCCGCGTTATCGGTCTTCCTGTTCCGTTTTTTTATTACTGCTGCTAGTCATCATTTGGGTGTCTTGATTAATCCTCCAAGGCATCAATCCTCGATGAAAAACAAGGACTATTAAATATGGATTAATCATGAAAGTGCTGCTAAACAATGCAAAGGCACACCACACGATCAATCAGGGAACATGACAAAGACGTGACTTTCATACTTTGGCTTACATTATACTCTGTCACTGATTTGTTTTACAGAATTTAAACCGTTTGGTGTATATCTTTGTGTGTTATCTTGTGTGTGAGCACCTGGGCGGGGGGGCAGGTGGAGAGGTTGGGCGATTTTCAGTCGGCTCTTCATATCCTCCCATCTCCTTTGGTCCACTGTTAGGAGAGCAGTGCCCTGGTGGTGGGAGACACACATTTTGAATACTGAAGCAGGTGTTTTTGCTAGCTTGGTGGTCTAAAATGAATACAATGTAACTGTTGCATCAACGTTGCACTTTCATGTCTTGTTGTTTAGTCTTGTTACTGCAACATAAAGAGGAAAAAAACACCTGCAAAGTAATCTTAAAACCTAGGGATCTGTATCTTTATAAATGCCTCTCACCTTATTCTCGTTGAAGTTTGCAATAACGACGCCCACAAACAGAGTGAGTCCAATCATGCATCCCAGAAACACAAAGACATGGATGTAGATGCCATGGATCTGCAGAAATAGAGGTATTATAACTGTCACAGTGTCCTTATAAAATAGAAGTCAGATGTAAAAAGAGCACTTTGATGGCGGTGATTTAAAAGTCAAAGTAACAAGAGGTTCAGTACCGGTCCAACTCTGTGAATTATGACATCTCGGACCTCCACCCAGCCTTTGAGGGACAGCACTTCAAACAGAGCCAACATGGCATTTCCCACATTGTCAAAGTTAAAATTACGAGGGTTGGCCCTGGGGAAGGACAGAGTGGACACATCAATCATTGGCTGAAGAAAAACAACCATAAATCAGGCAGTAATAAAAGAAAAGGAAGCAATAAGTCATACCAAACTCTTGGTACCCAGAAACCGGGCTTCTTCTCTCCAGGCCTTAGCTTCAAGTTGAGGTTCTTGGAAACGCTGACATTTATCCGGAATATACCGTGGCAATCGTCCTATTATCAACAGGAAGCACACGACAAGTAAAAGAGGTGGCTGTTAGTGAGGTGCTTTACGATAAATGTTGTATGAAAACTTAAACAATTAATTTAGCAACAAACCATCTTATAATATAACAATAACACTGGATAGTATTTTTTTTATTATTCATAAGTGGCGTTAATAAGAAGCCCTCATCTTAAACAATTAAAAAGTCATAACATTTTACAGGTTATATGTTTCTCTATTGATGTATAAGTTAATGGATAAAATACAATTTCTCAACATAAATCTTGGTGAGTACAATGATTATTAGTAGGAACAATAGCCAAAATAAAAAATAATAACATGTAGAGACTTGTTTGAGCAAGTGGTTTTCTATATAATAATATATATAATATGGCATATGCTAAAAGGAGTATATAAAAGGAACCACTGGAATATTGATTTGACTTGGAAATCCCTTTTATTTACTCAGCAGGCAATGAGAGGGGGATTTAGTGAGGAGATTATGTTTCTTGCTATACCCGAACATGGATATGGGGGTCGTTGCACTTTGCAAGCTTTCCGGCGAACAGTTGAACTCCAAAGCTTGCGAACACCAGCATCAGTGTGAGGAGCAGAATGGAAACCTGCAAGAGAATCGATCAAGAGTTTAAGGCAGACAGTTCAACATAATTATAAACCTGTGAGATTAGAGAGCAGGATAAGGATGTCAGACAGCAACATGTAGAGACTTCTGATGTGAAAATCCAAGTCAGACCTGGGGAGAATCAGTAATTACTGGAGGCTTCTGATAATATAATAACATCACAGGTAGGCAAAGCAAAAGGTAATCAAAACCCAGAAATGTCCGGGAATGTGATAACAACATCAGCAGAATCCAATAAAGAGGAATAAGATGCTAGTGTACAAATTCCGGTTGTATTTTTACATGTTTTAAGCCGTGTACTACAAATCATAAACCCTTTGCTGCCGGACATTTTCAAAAATATGTATTTTTTTACAAATATTTTTACAGTTTTAAAGTGTTGGATTCAAGCATCTTCATTGGAAGTTTAATAAAATACTGCACCGAAATAAACTACCTGCTAGACAATGGAAACACAGGTATGTTTCAAATCATTTCCTTAAGTTTTCTCTTGATTGAGTGGTCAGAAGTAAGCTAAAGATGGACAAGACTGAGCTATGTTTATGCAAATTCATCTGCAAATGTCAGTAGTGCATATCAATAGAGAACATTGTTTTTTTAAATTATTAACATAAATCTCGCTTCTAAGATTTAAATATTGTAATGCAAAGATGTACAAAAAAAACTAAACATTAAAAGCTTTTTTTTTTATTATATATGCACTATTTGACCGCACACAAGTGGAAAGCGTACATAGCTAACCACTAACCAGCAGAATCTCCTTGAATCCTTTGATGACCTCCCGTACCACCTTCCTCATCTGGGGCACCAGCTTGAAGATCCTGAGCGGGCGCAGGCTGCGCAGCATCATCAGCAGCTGAGCCCCCGACTCAGGAGGGACGTCAGTGGGCAGCCAGCACAGAAAGATCAGACTCACCTACAGAGAGACACAGCAAGGACAGCCATGAGGGTGAGTGGAAAGAAATAATGTTACAGACCGTGCAGTGTGTTCATGCAACAGGTTCACCATTTGATTTACATCAGAGGCAGTTTTAGACCAAATTAACCGGGGGGGCCGTGCTGGGGCCAGTGATATTATGAGAGAGGGGCACATTTAGTGTGGGACATTTGAGACAAAGACAGTGATCAAGATATTTAACAATTTTAGCGTATATAAAGTCATAGTACAACAACTAAAAAATAAAAAAAAAACATGCTGGTATTTTGTTTCAGTAACATCATTTTGGTTACATAGACTTATCTTTCTGAGGGGGGCCAAGCCCAATGTTAAGGGGGGGCTGACCCCTGTTGGCCCCCTTCATAGAACCGCCCATGATTTATGTCAAAAACTTTACAATTTTCCAATTCCCTTATCAGAACCAACCATGAGACATGTTCTACTGCAACCCCACTGAACAATATACTAAAGTTTAAACCGTCTTTTGAATAAACCACATGTAAATTACAGACATTTCAGAAATCCAAGAACATTATAAACAGGATGACAGTGAGGTCACAAAACTGCTGTTATTTACATAATAATAGTTCTCAGCTATTATTGAAAAAGGAAAAAAAGACTTGTGCTTAAAGAGCTTTTCCGAGGGGTTTATATCGGATGAGTTTTCTCACGAGATAGATGAAGATGTCCATGACTCCTCCGAAGTCTCTGATGACGGCTGTGGGGGTGAAGAACAGACCGTCGGCCATGATCTTCAGGTTGAGCTCGATGCTCATAAAGATCACAAACACGTACTCCCCGATCTGAAACAGAGGGCATGGATGTATCAACAATCTGTCCAATTATGAATCTGCTCGCTTGCTCATGCAGCCATTGATCCATCTGCTTTGTATTACCTGCAGTGAAGGGGCATGCATGACCCTGGTGAAGGGTGATTCAAACATCATAGAGATGCAGGAGCAGATGGTGACAACAATCATAACCCAGTCCAAATAGGTGACGAGGCCCAGGAGATCGCTGCAGACACACACACATTAACATTTAGAGAAATAGTATATTCACTGTAAGTAGGTCAAGAAAGATATTTGGTTTGCAAACCAGCAAATACTCAGGGATAATACAAAAAAGAGAGAAGAGGAATCTGTGTGTGTGTGTGTGAGCAGCCCGTCTCTCCTACAGAAAGATGTCAGTGAAAATCCCCCGGCGCCAAACAGTATCTGATACAAAGGACTGCCTCTCACTTTAATGATCAGACCCTGCGCTCGGCTGGATTACGATCAGGTTGCATAATGGGTGAAATCTATTTCACAGCGCTCCACTTCACAATTTTCATTCCTTACCACCAGTTTTTGGCAAGCACAACAGGCAGGTAATAAGGTGCAGAATTAATAAGTATTCCACTGTTGTAGAATGAACAGATCAATAAAGAGTGAAGGAATCAATAAGTCATCACACTTACTACAGCTGGTGGTAGTTGGTGTTCTTCACTGCTCCTGTAATGGGGTCTGTTTTGGATCTAGATATGAATTCATACAAATGAAATAACATTTCAACATTTCGACAGAAACAAGACATTAATCATTTTTGCCCGTATGCTGCAAATTAAACAAAGCAACAATTGGTACAACAGAGAGTTTACAGATTTTTTTCCTGAATAGCTTAAAGGGGACCTATCATGCAAAATGCACTTTTGTACGTCTTTTATACATGAATATGTGTCCCCGGTGTTCCAGGGAACTCACCAAGTGTCAGAAAACACAACCCTCTCTATTTTCCTCCATACCCAAATCTCTAAAAAAGGGGCTGCAACGGATCTGATAAAAACTGATCCAGATTTGAACACTGTCCTGACGTCAGGACAGTGGCACTACGGCTATTGGGCCAACTCCACCAATCAGGAGGAGACAGCCACGGCCATTGCCGTTCGAAAGCGCTGGAGACGCTGTAGTACATATGCCAGGCCTGTAGGTGGTGCTGTTCTCACTGAATCTGCCCTTGCAAACACAGAGCTAAAAAATGTCAAATTGAGCAAAATGAGGCATGGCTAAAATGCATGATCTGTTTGGTATTTTGAAAAAAAAAAAGTATAAATATGCCTTATACTGTATAGGTATGGTCCTATACTATATTATTCAAATATAGCATGATAGGTCCACTTTAAGTCCAATTTGTTACCATTTTGGGCCAGGAAACACTATCAATAGAATCTTAGAACATATAAAGATAATATGCTGATCTTACGCATTGAAGCGAGCTCGGACAATCATCCTGCAAAAGTTCCTGAAGCGGTGCTCCCGCCCCACGATGAAGAGAGGCTTATCAAAGTAAGGATGATTTTCCCTCAATTCCTCTTCCTGGACTTTTCTACACAGAGATGAGACAAAGACCATAAGTAGGTTAAAAACAAGTAGTGAATGCACAACATACTTTCCTTTAATCAGAATCTTTCTTTACAGGGTGATAGTGTGTCAAAGTGTGTGAGAATACCTTTTCATCTCTGCTTGTTCTTTCTTTTCTTGGATCATCTTGATCTCACTGTCTTCTCTCTGTGCATTACGATAGCGAACTGTACTAGAATGCTGGAGAAATAAAAGAGACAATACATGCATTTTTGTTTGAATTATGATGAATATTGGTAGTTTTAATAAACAACAAAAGGTGTGATTAAGAAACACTATTCTGAGAACATACTGTACAAGCACACAGTACAATGTGTCAGGATGTGTGTGTGTGTGTGTGTGTGTGTGTGTGTGTGTGTGTGTGTGTGTGTGCTCACATCCTGGGTGAGTGTCTCCAGCGACTTCCCTCGGCTGATCCTCTGACTAGTGGATCCATGTCTCAGAGATCTGCAGATAAAAAAGAGCATACAGCTGAACAAAGAACTGTGCAGGTGTGTAAGATTGCAGTTGCATGCATTTGTGTGTGTGTGTGTGTGTGTGTGTGTGTGTGTGTGTGTGTGTGTGTGTGTGTGTGTGTGTGTGTGTGTGTGTGTGTGTGTGTGTGTGTGTGTGTGTGTGTGTGTGTGTGTGTGTGTGTGGTCAGACCTGCGCTCCTGCCGAATGTGATGCTGGACACTGAGTATGGAGCGTTCTTTAAGTGGCTGGCCTTCAATAGATCCACTTAGCATACGCTGTGTGGTACAAGCCCTGTGAAACACAAACACAATTTTACTCAATAAAGTGAAGATTACAATACATTCAGTGTGTGAGGTCACCAGCTGGCAACCATACACACAGCTGCTCCATCCTCCCACCTGAGGAGCCATCTTCAACCATCGTGATTCTGGGCCCATGTGAGCGGCCATCCAGACTGTTACTTTGGAACAGTTTCCAATCATTCTATTAGTCAGTGTGTTTGTCTGTGTGTGTGTGTGGGCTCTCCAGTCATGTACCAGAACATATCTAATGACACTGTGGGCACTGGCAGCGCTTGTACTTTAATCATTTACGAAGACTCTGAGAGATTACTTGTTTATTGGCAGTAAGTATGCACGAGTGTATGTTGGACTGTGTATGTGTTTGCCTATATCGGTGCAGCTCTGAGCCTAACTGTGTGTTTGTGTGGAAGATGGCAGGCCAGACAGGACGTGTTATGACTACTGATATGGTGTCTATCTTTCAGACGGACTGGATAAAGGAGGGGGGAGAGAGTGAGCCAGATTGGACATGGTGCCGGCAAGCTAATCTACATTTAGTGCCAGCTCTGCCATGCTGAACAGCAAATTATCCATTTACCTCATTGCGACAGTAAATGAGTCTGAAGAGGGTCTGTGTGTGTGTCTTCTTGTGTGTGTGTGACACAGAGAGGGAAGAATGAACAAAGCCTGAGTGCTGTTAAAGCATTGTATAGCTACATAATATTATATGCATGCATGTATAATATTCGTTTCACCCACATTAGGAAGTATTTCATGGTAGGGATGATGCATACACATCTAGCTGGGGTCTCCAAGGATGGTGTCAATCCAAAATCTTATGATCTCCTGAGTTATGACCACATTGAAAGGTGGAGCAGGAAAATGTAATAAAAAGCTGCCCTGAATACGCATTGAACTACAGCCACTGAAATGTTATTTTAATTGAACCAAATGCAGCTCACTTCTAAGGTAGAAGTCGTTAGACCTGCAAATCACTTTAACAATGCTGGGGGCTATAGACGGGTCTTACCGTAGGATTTTATTTATCGTATTTTCTTTTTCCAGGAGGTTACGAGCGCGGATACTAAATATTGACCTGCGAAGCTGAAAGAGCACAAAGTGAAAGTCCATCAGTTGATAGTTTGTTACTGTAGTGTACCATCCAAAAACACAACAGACACAAAACTATTTCAACTTATTGTTGTGTTTGTTTGTTTGTGTAAGTTAGAGAACAAGTGTGTGGAAGTACCTTTTGGTCGATATACTTGTTGTCTTCAATGGCTGAGCGTTTGGAGTGGTCACAAGAGGAGGATGATGCAGAGGGGAGACGCCGGAACAAACAACTGTTGTCCTGCTGTTGACGATCAATGAACTGCTTCATAAAACTCTCCCTAAGGTACACAAAAAATACAGCACACACACAGGCACGATGAATTGTATGGCATTGTTTCCTACTTAAGAGCTCGATATGCTTAAACATGAAGAAATTACCACATTATATTATAAAAAAAAACTATAATGGTGCAAATTGATATCATATATTGTAGCAGAAGCTTTCTGACACAAAATTGGTTACTATTTTTTAGGTGCAAATCTGAAATATTTGTCAGTATGTTAGATTCTGCTGAAAAATGGTGGCAACATCGACACTTTTAAAATGCTCAAGTCACAGTCTTGTTCTCACAAACTACTACTGTTCAATTTGATGAGCCAGTCTTTCTTCTGTTAGGGCTAATAAAAAAGTTAACAGATAAGTGCCAACATTTTGTCTTTTTATTGGTTTCGTCAAGCTTCATTTAAAAGAGTAATCCAACTTTGTTTAAAGGGGACCTATCATGCAAAATGCACTTTTGTACGTCTTTTATACATGAATATGTGTCCCCGGTGTTCCAGGGAACTCACCAAGTGTCAGAAAACACAACCCTCTCTATTTTCCTCCATACCCAAATCTCTAAAAAAGGGGCTGCAACGGATCTGATAAAAACTGATCCAGATTTGAACACTGTCCTGACGTCAGGACAGTGGCGCTACGGCTATTGGGCCAACTCCACCAATCAGGAGGAGACAACCACGACATTGCCGTTCGAAAGCGCTGGAGACGTTGTAGTACATATGTCAGGCCTCTAGATGGTGCTGTTGCTCACAGAATCAACCCTTGCTAAAACAGATCTAAAAAATGTGAAATTGAGCAAAATGAGGCATGGCTAAAATGCATGATCTGTTTGGTATTTTGAAAAAAAAAAAAAGTATAAATATGCCTTATATAGGTATGGTCCTACACTATATTATTCAAATATAGCATGATAGGTCCACTTTAATTAAACTGGCACTCATACTGTTATGTTATATTTCAACTTGAGTCATCCCAAAAGTATGAGCTGCATACGTTCATTTGTCTGTGACTGCGTACCTTATCCTGGGCACGGTGAAATCAGACGGGAGCTTGGAGATCTGCACCATCTGAGGTCTGTTGGGGAACTTCTCAAAGATCCTGAGGCGTAGAGGGAGCTTCTCTTTGGTGTCAGCATTGGCTTCACTTTGCTTGAGCTAAAAGAGGGGGCGAGAGAATCAGTTCAGGCACAGCACTGCAAGACAAGACACTGTTGAAAGGGAAAGTCAGCCACTTGATGTGAATGAAGAAGAGATTACAACAGGATACAAAAGGAAATAAGGACACTGTCACTTTGTGTTTGGGAAGTTAGGGATTTTTGAGAACTGCATGAAGTAACCATTGGTATTTATGGAGAAATATGCTTGAGTCTAAGCCTGGTAATGCATGAGACAACTGTGAAATGCAGATTTTATTCGAGGATGTAGGAGTGTAGCTTTATGTTTCTGCCTGATGGTGGCAGCAACACACTTACCTACAACACACACAGCAAATACAGTACAGACAACCACATTTAGGATGAGATCCCACTTACTTTTAGAAAAGAATGGAGAAGGCAACAAAAGAAAAAGGAAAGATTACTTTGGAGTGGTTAATGGAGAAAAGAAAAGGTAGCGACAGTTGGAATAATGTGCATGGGTGCAGGCACAGGTTGGAGAAATAAAAAGACGACAAAAGAAATGAAACCAATTATTTCCTTTTAATTACATATGAGGGAGGCTGATTGAAATCCCCTGCAGGTATTCTCTGTCTGGGTGCCGGGAGATAACCTCTGATGCAGAGCAGACTAGGCTTGGAAATAAAATGCATTTGGGGCAACGGTGAGTGGCATCTTATCATTCAGAGCAGGAGACCGCTGTGGAACATATTGCCTGTGCTCGGTGGTGAATATTTCTCCGTCAGTCATGCCGTTTGTCTGCCTGCCTGTCTACCAATGCAGACGTCTCTCCACGCTGTTCGTGTGTATTGGTATTTCTGTCTGCGCTTGTCTGACTGTGAGCACCGGAATGACTGGAACAGCCCCTTGTATCTGCGGGATAACAGCCGGTGGGAAGGAGAGACCCGACAAAGGAGGGGATGGAAATCTGTCTATCCGTTTTCTTTTTCTAGCAGACTAAAATGTGGGAGATGCTTTTTTATCCTGAGTGGGTGAGAAGTGAGTGGCATACTGTGAAGATGGAATTATGTACCAGCAGTTGCTTGCCTAGCTTTTCTGTCTATACTATGTCTCCCAAGATAGACAGGAAAGAAAAAGGCAGAAACAGAGAGAAACTGAGCATGAGCCTAAAAAAAAGTAAAAGAGAAATGCAGAAGAAAATAAAGTATGAGACTAAACTCAAAGGATGATTACATATAGACATGTAGATTATAGTTTTAATATGACTTAAAGCAATGAACAAAACACCACCTTACACTATATCTGCTTCAGCAGTGTGGTATTGAAAATAAAAACGAGTGGAGCAAAATATTGAGCTTCTTTCCAGTGCTGCAGTTCTCCGGCTGAAACTTGCAGAAAGTGCTGCAGTCATCTCAAAATAGTACCTGCACATTATGTTGCTGAATTCCCAGCAAGCAGAACACACACAAACAAGAATGCACACATGCAGTGCAGGATGTATATGGACCATGCTATTCCCAAAGGTCCTAATCAATTGGGCCAACTCAGCGAAATGTTCAGTTTAGCCAAGTCTCTACACCCTTATCTGCAGCAGTATCCCATTACAGCAAAAACTTTCTGTGCCATGTATTGTCCTTTGTTGATCTATGTCTTCATCTCCAACTCTCAGAAGATTGTGTTCTTCCCCACCACAGTAAGCATCTTTCCACATCTCTTTATGAAAGAATCTTATTTTCAACTTCCGATTGTTCAAAACCGTCTTCATCACCCATCCTTCCTTCCTTTCTATTTTCCCAAAAGAGGAGAAAGAGGATCTGCGGGGAGAGGAACAGACTAAACATTTAAAAAATAATTGCTATTCAAATATATAAAAATGTGTAGCGTAGGTGTTGCATTATATTCACTGTAAGTCAATATAATTGTTTATGTATTTGTATACTGCATCTAGGGACCAACCAACTACCATGAAGTCAATTTCATTTCAATTTACCATGGGGAAATAAATTAGAATCCACTGTTCCATGGAACATTTAGAATATCTTTTTAGGTAGGATTGCTATTGCACTTTAGAATGCTAATTTCTGAATGTTTGTCTGCTACAAAACCAAAGTTTAGTTTCCTCTATTATTGACGCAGTGTAAACCTGTAAAATATTTACCTGTTGAGAAAATGCACTAGTAAGGTACTATAGATAACCATTAACTGTACACGCTAACACATTGGGCCTTCTGTCTGGTCAATACATAGGATCAATAGAGCACACATGGAAGAACTCAGGAACAGAGCACTTACCAGAAAAAAATCTATTATCTATTGACTTTTGGTTTGAGGTGTTGCTGTATTATAGAAGATCATTTACTTTCTCCTTTACACATGACAATATTTTAAATTATGTAGATGCACATCTGTGTAATTAAATGCACCCAGCATATTTCTATATGTCAATGTAATTAAAGTGGCTGTAATCAATATGTTTGTAGGAGCAAAGGATCACTAATTATAGCCTACGTATGTGAAAGGTATCACTTGTGGCAATGAACACACGAAGAGAGTATATTGGACTTTCAAGAGCCAGGGGGACACAAACAATGCTAATGTTGCTCTGTATTTGATAGATGTGTGATAAGGCAACTTTGCTAAAGGGTTTGCCTTCATCAATGTGTGGCAAAACAAATCAGTTGTTCCACATTTGAGTGGATAAGCACTTTTCCTGAGTGTGTTTGCGAGTGTGTGTGTTTGTGTTTTTTAGGGGAAATGCCGGTGTTTCTCTATATGTCACAGTGAATGGTTGATAAGTCAAAACTACCGCTTCGCTTGCCACAGATGAGATTTAGTGTATAGTGGTGTAACAACAGAGCCAAGACTAATGTGTTTTGCCTTGAGACCCATTCAGGTGCCCTGCCACTGCTTCCCCCTCCATTCAAGACAATTTCAGGCTCGGCTAAGCTAGGGAGCTTTCCATCTGGGATTTCCACAGCTTTCCTTAACCAACGGTGAGCGAGGGAGAAAAGCTAATGCTGACCATTAGCATTAGACCAAATCCAGTCATGGCCATAGTTCAGTGGGAGCATGGGGAGAAGATAAAACAGTCAGCATCAAAATGAACTCAGACAAGCGACTGGAGAGTCTAATACGATGGGGAGTGAAAACTAGCAGGGAGGAAACACATGGGTCAAACACATAAAACCATTCCATGGAGACCCTGCTCACTTTTGCTCTAAGTATCTAGACCTCCATGTAATAAGTGTGATAACATACAATATACTTTGTTTAACTTGACAGCTGCAGTAGCAACTATATTTAGCTGAACTCATCCATTTGGAGGTTTTACCCTTTTCTGTTTAATATAGTCAATCAAAAAAAATGTCAATAGAAAATTAAACTAAGAAAGTAGAAAACTGAATCTGATTGGAAGAAGCAGCAAAAGATTGAATTAAACCCTTTTACAACGGATCCTCCAACTGCACCAAAACAACTTGGACATCACGGATATGGCAGTTCAAAACATTAGAGGCAAGATCCTCATCTCTCTTTTAAACATTCTGGTAATCTGAGTATTTAAAAAAACACAAGCACCAGTTCTAAATACATGATTTCCCACTGTGTAATTCATCTGAACCCTCTGCCCAGTCCTGTGAAAGTGCATCAGAGAAATGCAAGCATAGAGCACAAGTGTATTCGAGGCTAGCCAATGAAACAATGGAAAACTGATGAACAACCGCCTACAAAACTGCTGCCCACACACACACTCTCCAAGTGCCTGTGGGAGGATGTACGTACAGTCATCTGCATTTTACCATTCAGACATCAGAGCCTGCCATTCAGCTACAACACCAGACAACAGCTGTGTATGTGTGAGAAAGTGTGTATGTGTGATCATAGACTACACATTTTAGTATTAACACAATACAGGCTTACTTTCTGAGTAATCGTTCATTCAGCATTGTAGATACTTAGATAAACCAAGTGAGTATGTTTCTGTGTATTTGTCTGTGTTTCTCTGTGTTCCCTATGACAGTCATATCCATAATCTTTATAAATACCAAAATGTATAAACAGTACACGTAGAAATGCCTATGTGCACCGCGCATTCCCTTACAGTCTTGGTTGGGTTACCCCAGCCTTGGGCCAGTCCAGTTGTGATACCCAGGGGTGGAAGTGTTGAGAGAGAGAGTTAGCAGGGTCACCCTCTCCTCTCATTAGCTGGGTAATGAGCCATGTTATGGAGCTGCTGTAAAGCCACATGGCCTGTAAACCTTTAATAGCTACCACCAACCAACACCCAAAACAACTGCAGATACCATCTCAAAAATCATAAATCCCTGGGTGGTAACCTTTGTTGGATGTCACATCTTCAATGTTCTCTGATATATTCTTCTAAAACACTGAAATTATGAATTGGTATCCAGTAGCGTGTGTGTATGTGTATGTGTATGTGTATGTGTATGTGTATGTGTATGTGTATGTGTAGGTGTAGGTGTAGGTGTAGGTGTAGGTGTAGGTGTAGGTGTATGTATGTGTGTGTGTGTGTGTGTGTGTGTGTGTGTGTGTGTGTGTGTGTGTGTGTGTATGTATGTTCTTGATAGTTTAAGCACATGGCAGAGACATGGCACAGGGCCTGGAGTGTCTCCAATAGGAAACTGAAATGACATTCAAAAGATAAGAACACATTGTATTGGGATTCTCAAGGGTTACGCTTTTCTGTTCTCCCTCTGTCTTCCTCGCCATTCTTCTCCTCCACTTAATCCCCAAATAAGTCCTTGGTCCATTAAATCACATAAATGGAGGACAGGCTTTTAGTTTAACTCATAAATAATGACATCCTTGGTGGGTTGCCATAGAGCAATCCCTCTATAACGCATTTGATCAAACTAAATTCTCCATAACAACATGTATATTCAAGCTGAGTGCCTTCTGCAGTACTCAGAGAGCAGACAGATGCATAAACAAGCCATCCCACATGCACACAGATGCCCACATCGATATTCAGAAGAATCAGGTGTGATTTGGAGGGAAAAGCCCCGATTGTGTAACTGTTGCCACGGCGACACTGTATGTTCCAGTCACAGCTATGGAGCAGTGACTACTCATCCTAAACCACATTTGTACCCAAAGCAAACATCCATCTTCCCTCTCCTTCTGTTCTACTTTCTCTCCCTCCCCTCTCCATGTGTTAATCTCTTCCTCCACCCTTATCGCTCACTCCATCTCCCTCTCCCATCTCCCTCTCCCACCTCCCTCTTCTCCCGTTTGATCTCTCACAGTCAATGCCAGATCATAGGCTACTCTGTTCAACTGACAAATATGGAATGGGAGGATAGACGCAGCTTAGCAGACAACCACACACTGTCACTGTCATGCTTCTCTCCATGCTAGCTTTGACAGGCCTGACACACGGGGGGCATCAAACTAATGCAGCATCACACCCTCCATCTGTGGCCTGGGGAACACCACACAGTGTTTCTCCAAGGATGTTCATATGGCCCTCGCTCACAATAATGCCTGTTAAACTGATAATATATTAGGGATCTGAGAGGGTAGTCATCCATCATCATCCATCATCATCCATCATGCCACAACTGTTGCGCACATAGACCTCGATGGCACCCACTTATAAACAATTGTCTTCTCCAGCCATAAATCTTCGAGCAACAACAGATCATAATTCAAGTGTTGCATGTGTGGTCTTTGCACTAGATGGCAGTGTGGGTAGATGGTAAAACCTATGAAACACACCGGACTACTTTATCATTTCTAGAGCTTTTAACTGAGCCTAACACAGTCACATAATCTGGGGATCTAATATTTACAGCAACAATTATCCTTGAGTGTGTGCAGAGGAAATCCTTTCCCAAGGCCATTTGGGTCTAAAATAACAAGGCCAGAGGCTACTGGGGACACACATGAACGGTTCAACGGATCTGTGGCAACACCTTGACACATTTTAATGGGGTATGACCAGGGTCAGGAAATGATATGTACTTGTATGAGCATGTCCTCTTATCCTTTGATTTCATCTTTCTTTCCCAATAAAAACAGCCAATAATAATATGGATAATGGTGCTGTACTTAAAATAATCAAACAATGATATGTTGGCTAACATTAGTTTTTTAACATTATAACCGTAGACTGTTATTTTTTAAACATACTTATCTGATTAGGATTTCTCAAATTTGCTGGTATTTATTTGATATAAGTTGGTTATAATATGTAGGTTATTTTTCTGGTGAATAATACTAATAATTTGATGGGGGTTTCATATGGAAAATTAATATCATTTGTTTACTTCTCAACATGTTACCAATGCTGATATCTGTAATAACCTAATAGTTGCTTAAATACTTGCCAGTTCAATTAATCATCCAAGCTCTAATCTAAAAAAATAAACACAAAGCCATTGCCTGAGTAAAACGCAGTACGTTACTCCAAGTATTTGTACTCAGGGTTCCTGCTCATGCTGTAGGTAATTTATTTGTTGCTATTTTTTAGCCATAACAAAAATGACATTAATATCAATAGAAAAGACACATTTAACTGTTATCGCAAAGTAAGTAGGTTACTCGGTAAACAAAAATCATCTGAGCCTGTCGCGCACAACTGTCCAATGCAGGCTGAGCACTGTCACAGCTACATCATCTCCATTTTTACTTAGAGTCTGGTAGACTTAAAAGATACACATATCAAAGGGCAGAGTGAGAGGTCTCAGAGCTCAATGTGCAAAGGATTCAAATGTCAGTTTGTCTTCATACATTTTGTAAACAGAGTGTGGAGATGAAGGCTACGCTTTTAGCTTTTTTCGCTCTCTGCCTAGCCATCTACTTTCTTCTTTTGAGCAATTTCCCCAATGTGTTCCTCATGACTCATCCACCTGGCCCGAGGACCTGTTTGATTGCCAGGCATAGCCACTTTCACACAAACAGAAATGCAAAAATGAGTGTGTATGCAGAATAAGACACACATAGATTTATCACCACTGACAATTCATGCCCATACAAGTTCAGGGATACACACAACCACATTATCATCATCACCACTGCCCTTAGGGGTAAACACCTTTTTCTATATTTGGTTGATATCTAGCGGCACAGGGCAAACATATTCCCCTCTCCCTGCATCTCCCCTTGGTCTTACAGTCATTTCTCTGTGAGCAATAATGATTTGTGAGATGGAGATGGACCATCAGTCTCTTCTATCAAAAAGCCCTTCAAACTGTGACACGGCATGTGAAGGAGGAGCACAAATGGGCAGCAACAACATCCAATAGTCAAACTTGTTTTCCAAATCACGCAATGCTATTGCTCCCTTTTATGCTGTCTTTCTCTGGTAGACCAAAGGTATTTCTAGGTGACAAAGGCAAAGGAGAAGCAATACATGTAGTAATAAATATAGCATTAACATTCATAGTTTCTAAAGGGTTTCATGAGCAGTTTCTTAACAGCTTTCGAACAGAAAACACCTACCAGGCTGAAGTAAGTGTGTGTGTGTGTGTGTGTGTGTGTGTGTGTGTGTGTGTGTGTGTGTGTGTGTGTGTGTGTGTGTGTGTGTGTGTGTGTGCGTGTGCGTGTGCGTGTGCGTGTGTGTGTGTGTGTGTGTATTGAAGGGGGGTGTCTCTACTTCCTCTTTTCACTTCTGATTTCCGCTGCTGTCTACCTTTCTCATGTCCTGGGCTTCATTTCATTAAAAATCTTAGCAAACCTAATTTCACGCAATAAATGCATTATCCTAATCAACATTGATGAGTCGAGCATGCACTGGTGCACACATGCATATATCTGTGTGTGAGTGTGTGTGTTAATGATTTTGCCATGATTAAGGAATTCCTATTTCTTCTTTGCTCCTGGCTCATGAGTATGGTGGAATAAACCGGTTCTATACCACTGCATGCTCCCACTTACTAATTATTATTGACCACTCTTTATGTGTAACGTATGTATACATGTAAGTGTGTATGTATACATGTAAGTGTGTATGCACATGCACCTGTGTCTGTAAGAGTCTGTGTGCGTGTGCGTGTGTGCGTGTGCGTGTGCGTGTGTGTGTGTGTGTGTGTATGTAAATTATTGGGCTGTATGTAATAATGCTTGGATTCAGAGCTGGTTCACTTGCCAACATACTTCCGAGGTATTAAAGCACAGCGAGCTTACACTGATCTGCTTGATCACAGTTTGAGTACCCAGAAGCCTCTTTGCTTTCCCTGACGTTTCAAGCTTTGACTCTTAGATGAAAGAACCAAATCAAGACAAATGGCACATCTAGGCTGACAGATGCGAGTCATTCCCCAAAAAGTGGGGCCGCAATCAGCATACAAACGATGACAGATGATCTTTGTTATATGCCTATTGGTGATGTCATTATCAAATCAGCAGACCTATGCAAACAGTAGTGCTGCTGCTTTACCCAGATACACAGCAGATATTTGTCATCGTTGGAGTTTTAAAATATTGTCGCCTTAACATTACCAGTTTTATTAAGTTTAAACTTTAATTTCCTGGTCTAAGTACAGCCTTAAACAACATATATAAATGATATGTCTGTCTACACTCTAACAGAGTTGTTAACCACATAGGCTCTATTTTCATCTCTGAGTCATAAGGCTATTCTTATAACAGCAGCAAAACAGACTACTTGGCCTTTAAGGTGTGTAGTTCTATAAAAGTCAGGTATTTTTCTTTCTATATCAATCCCTTCACACTTCAGCGGCATACTCACAGGATTGTTTTCAACAGGATTCTGGTGTGGAGGGGAGCAGTCAAACGTTTGGTTTACTGATCCACATTGTTAAAGGGGCCTATTATGCTCATTTTCAGGTTCTTATTTGTGTAGTTATAATTTGAATAGTAAAAAGTGCTGTATTCTTTCTCATACTGACTGTGCTTCAGCACCTCTTCCCACCCTCTGTCTGAAACCAGAGCCCAGACTGCTCTGATTGGTCAGCTGGCTAGCTCTGTTGTGATGGACAACCGTTTAGAAATGTCCTGCTCCTTAGCCTATCACGTACAATGTGTTGGAGCGCTAGCCAATAGAAGCGTGAGTGTTATATAGTGATGTCCTTATGTCTGTGTGGGAAAGAAACTCTGGAAGGAACTTTAAGCCTTTGCAGACCATTTACATGCACACAAAACCTATACACACTACAGGAAAGGGAAAACCAGAAAAAGCATAATAGAGACCCTTAATAAAAACAGGGAATGGTGAAAGCTAGTGCACCCTAAAGTCAAAGATCAGAAGAAGTAAAATGGCTGTCATAAAGAACATGACATTGACTTACCAACATATACAGAACATTATTTAAAGAGGGATTTAATAGCATCATGCATGTTATTGTGCTGTGCAGGTGGGCCTTATCACTCAAAGCTTGGCTGCACAGTTTCATTTTATTGTGACACCCGCACACCAAACACACACATAAAAACACTGCTGGCACACCTGCAACCACACACGTCTCCTGCTTGAAGTCTTTCATGGGTATAAGCAAAATACAATAGTGTGTAAGGGGAGCTGACATGTTTGAGTTTTCCTACTGATATGTCTGACGCAGATGGAGCATGACGGAGAAGGATGTTAAAGCAAAATAAATTGTCACCAACTACCTACAATAACATTTGCTCCACAGCAGCTACTAAATAAACGTTCAGTATGAAGATGAATGTAACCGAGATTAGCTCACTACGCAAACCAATGCCAACAATGTTAGCATAATTTGTGTAACTCTATACATAACTTCTTATATATTTTTGCATAGCACTCCACTTTCTACTTAAAACGTACACACATCATCCCTAATTTCACTTCAAATAATACCAGGAGAGAATTCTATAATAGGCATGAAACCGCTCTGTGAATAGGTTTTTCGGCTTCAATTTGTTGTTTCATTTCTTCCAATTAAATTGAACACCGCAACTGTCCGTGTTCGACCAACTGTGAAGAAGAAAGGATTACAAATGTCTCGAGGGGGGGACACACCCATTTATGCATTTGTGTGTCAAATTCACAAGGTTTATGAAATGAAATAGGCCATACCATGTTCTGTATATGTTCTTCTTTTTTCTTTTTTAAAGAGCTTGTCATGGTCACATTGAGGACAAATAACAAACATTACCACCTCAACGAAGTCATTCATCAAACAGCAGACCAAAATGATTCATCACGTACAGAGTAATTTGTTTCTCATCCCTCACAGCCCACGCGTGTATTTCTTTATAAAAAGGTAGGCCATGTCATTGGGCTTTTGCCAAATGTTTGCAGAAGCTTTCTCTTGTGGGAGGGTGATCACAGTCTATGGTCTATTTATAGTTAGTCTCCGTATCCGTGATGGAAGCACCTGTAAAATAGGCAATTTTACAGTCACTGCGCCTAATCACTCAGCTGTGGGTTGGAAATAACCTGCCAGCCAGCTGTGAGCGCACGTCGGTGATCTAAGTGTGTGTGTGTGTGTGTGTGTGTGTGTGTGTGAGAACCTTCCTGTCAGTGATCTTACAGATCGATAAATCAACATAAGTAAAAGTATTGTATAGTTACAAACATAAATTGACCAAGGACTTAAAAAAAAGTAATCTCTCTCTGTGACCGTTAAAAAAACGAGTTGTGTTTATAAAGTTAATCTGCAATTGCAATTTATGAAAGAAACTGACCCATAGGGCAATAACAAGCAACAAGGCTTTGAGTATTTGAGTGTGCAAGCTTTTTCACACAACAGGGTTTTGCTTTATTAAAGTTAATTGCCCATTTAATCAAATCCTATAATGAAAAAAAAAAAAAGGTGAAAAAAAACGAAATTACTAATAGCCATGCCCACATGTGGGCACACATTGTAAACTCTGTCACTCTTCCCAGGGTGGTAACAGAAAGTGCTCCACTTTAAATAAAATGCAGTGGCAAACAACAAGGGGAAAAGGTAGGCAGCAGACAAATCAGTTTGCACTTAAGATATGATGAGAGAAAAGGTCCTTTTGAATGTCTTGCATATGTCCTTTAGTGTTATTCTTACTGGTAATAAGCCTACTAAAATAAAAGTGTTGTAAAAGAATACATACTGCCCTTATTTTTGCCACATTCTTCCGTGATTAATAATAAAGCAGCTATGTTAATCAAATACATGCAGCGTCACATTTTTAAGTAAGGAAATAAAAAAATGGTGGGTCATTTAAATAAATGACAGGCACCAAATGTAAGGACCAGAGTGGAATATTAATATTTTGATCAACCAGCCAGAGTGGCTTAGCCTGGCTATGCCATTTCATCATTTTGGCTTTGCTCAAGAGATGATTGACAGTCCTCTTCCTTCTCATGTATAAAGAAATGGCAAACTGTCCAATACGCCACTGAAAGCCTTCACACTGCTTATGAATAACAATGTCTGACTTTCAATCCAGAAAATAACAAGACACTTCTAGAGACCTTGTCTGATCCATCAAGACTTTCCACCAAAGTGAGTTTCTGAGGTGAAAATGACCCCTTGTAGGAGGAGAATCAGGTGTTATGTTATATCAGCGACACCTAATTTAAATAGGTGATAAAAGTTAGCAAGGCTTGTGAGGCGGGTGAGCTGCTGAGTCACAGCATCCTCTTAATGTCTGCCGACTCAGAGACAGAGACTCATTATTTAGAAGCTACCTTACTTTATTCGTAATCTCAACACTGTATATGCAATAACATGAACTGTACCTGTGGGTATCATATACCAAGATTCTTTCGCACTTATAGATCTGAGCATAATCTTGTTTTACTACGGACATAATTCACATAAGCTTCTTACCTGTTTGAGCTTCTTCAAGTCTTCATCCAACTCCAGATTGTCCAAGATGACAGCCACAAAAAGACTGAGAAGAATCTAAAATGCAACAAGAGGAAATGAATGAGAAAGTCTGCCGAGTTTGATCACATTACACTATGTCAATGTCATTATCCCTATTACCATAAAACAAGACTTTTTCAAAAACACAAAGTCTGCTAAGTAATTGCATGTGTCTCTTGCTCGGTTCTGGAAGAGATCCTGCCTGTCTGGGGTGAAGTGTGAGTCATCCAGAGACTGTCTGCATGCTCCCTATATAAGAAGGCCAAACACTGAAATGTCAGCACTTCTTACGCCTGCAAGTCTGATTAACTGTGATTAGATGTACCACTTGAGGGAACACTGAAGGGGTGATGGCACTAATTGAAAGCATTAAGAAAACAACTCATGTATGCTTTTGCCAATTATTTCCAACAACCGGCTTTTACCGAATATAGAACTGCACCAACCAAAATGCTAAGAAATCTAATACAACAGTCTCTTCAACATATTTGTCTTGTAAATTTGAATAAGCACAACAAGTGTCTCACCAGGGTAGCAAACAGATGGTAGAGGATGAAGTAGATGGCCACTACCGGAGCCCACATATGACCTACAGCCACCAGAGTCTGGTCCATGACATCAACCCAGCCCTCTTGGGTTAGGATCTGGAACATGGACATGAATGCCTACAGGGGGTAGAGCACAGGAATATAAAAAGTGAGAAAGGCAAAAGACAAGAGAGGGCAACTGAGTACACAAGGAGAAACAATGAAGAAAGAGTCGGAGATTACAGAGAAACAGACAGATCTGACATTTGAAACATGCTTTTTCACAGGAGAGCAAATATCACACAACTGAAGCACATATCCCCCTCTAACCATCCTTCTCTAGCTGGCGGTTGTGATAGCCATAAAAAGAACAGAAGAAGTGAGAGCATAGCAATCTTTTATTTTTGTACTGTCATGCTGCCCTCTCATCTACTTGGTAGAGGTCAGATTAAAGTGTAGGGAACAGCTAGCTGCGACACTGTGTCCCCTGGAGTCAAATGCCACGCCTGCGCCTCCTCCTTAGCATCTCACCTCCAGACAGACTCCCCCTCCCCCCCCCCGCTCCCTCCCACCTGCTCCAACATCCCTGTCACTGCAGATAAAGACAAACCCAGCAACAGGTCTGCCCGTTGGAGAGACAGCCAAACATCATTAGCTATGATGATGGGATGTGTGTCTGTGTGCATATGCATGTGGGTGTGTGAGGCACAAGCAATAAGAAAAACAAAGAGAGAAAATGAGAGCGAGGAGGGTAACATGGCATACAAGTGGCATCTGTTTACGAGCAAGCCCTCATCTCCCGCTGTGCTGGGGATCAGCGAGATGTTGGAGGGGAGAAAAAAAGATATGGGAGTTCGAAAGACGCGGCTAATGAGAGAGAAAGAAGCTCATGAGCACTTAGAAATCAAACGAGGTACCACATCTGTCGACCAACCATGCATCTCATCATCAGCATCTGCAGCCCTCGGCATCGCTCGTCTGAGGTGCCCCTCTAGAACTGCTCATAGGAATTTCTTAATGTGTTTGCAGTGCATTTCATTTTCTACCCGTGTGTCCTGATTTGATCTTCATTTCAGCAGATGGCTCTTACTTTAAAACAGCTGATATTTCCGGCTAAATAAAACAAGACCTAATGATCTCTAAATGCAGAGGAGCATGTGTGGGTATAAAGGGCAATACATCGGTATCTGATAACAATCAATCATTTCCAGGGAGCCCCATTATTGAATGAAAGTGGTTGAAAATGTGCCAGCATTGTTGTATTCATACATGCGCTGAATACAGACAAGGTGATTATAGTAAAGAGTAAAGTTCATTGTGCATAACAATAGATTGAATTATTTAGACTCCTGACTCAATTAATCAACTTGTTGTGCTTCATATTGTGATCAATATACTTTAAATAGATCACCTGCACTAGTTTTTATATTTACCCTAGTGAGTGCGAGTGTTTTCTTACCCTGGGGAAAGTGGTGAAGCGGTCCAGCTCCTCCACAAAGCAGAACATCTGCAGGCTGATGGCCGACATGACGATGAGGAGGCTGGCTGTGAACACCACCAGGCTGCCCAGCTTTTTACCTGGACCGAAGATCTTATACACAAAGTCCTCCAGAGCCGGCGAAATCTTAATCAAACGCACCACACGGAGCACCTGCATGGAAGCAAAACAACCATTTACACTGTTGAACTGTGTAAGGTGATATTTTAAAGAAAGTTTTGAAAAAATATCAGAATTATAAAATAAAAACACAGTGGCACATTGATAAGATATTGATTTTTAAAAACACAGAGCATTGATCTTGGCCCAGTGATAAAGGTGCAGTGATGGTGTGATCTGTCAACTGGCTTAGTCCCTAAATTGCTTGCAGTGACAACAACCAGCCCCAAAAGGTAATGCATATTGGTGAGGCTTTGATCAGACATCCACAGAGTAGCTATCGATCGAGCTCAGAACTGATGCCCCTGGCCAGAGATTTGTCTTTAGAATCCAGCTCAAAGCCAAATAAATGGCTGTCTCCCGTTCCCGGGATACACAACAAATAAGGAGACAAATGGAGGATAATAGTTTATAAGGGAGAACTGAAGAAAACAAATACAGTAATAATTCTCACAGCATAATAAGGTGGGATGGAAAGAAAATTGACCTTCTTGTCCGGACAGACCATGATGACCACTATCCATTTTACAACTGATGCAGGCATAATATAACAAGGTGGGATCACAGATGATATGAGGCCATAACATTCTAAAGTTATTCACTTATCTTTCTTTGTCTTCACAGCCTCCAAACAAGGTTTTGGAATAATCATCTGTTTAAGATTGAACGTGTTGTATTTATCTGAAATAGGTTTGTTCAGTGGGTAGTGGTGGTGGTGGTAGTAAGGTTTAGAGAGTTCATAACATTTAGTTTAAGTAGATTGAGCTGAGTATTACAGTATGAAGATGTGCAAATTAAACAAATACTATTATGCAAATGTTGCACATGTGCGAAATTATACCTGATGTATATGTATAAACCACGCCCACTTCCAGTCTTCTATCCAAATACAGAGACACATATTTCTTTTTAGTTGATATAAATACAGATAAGGAAGTCTCTAGTACTCACTAAAAAAGTTGAATCTAACATTTAGTTGCATATCTCTAATCGAAGAAAAACATATAACTGTTATAAGAGGAAAACATATCTTCGCCAGTACTAATGCAGACAGAAAATGAACAATGAATAATCTTGAGTGAAATGACTTTGATGTGCAAAACTAATTACCACTACAAGGGGTTATCCCAACTACAGTTCAGGCTCAGGGCCAGATCTGGAGATAGAAACACGATAAATCACAGAATATTGTTTCACGGCTTAATTTAAAACCTTGTTTTTGTACAAAGAGCATTGTGTGTCTGCTACCAATGATTAGCTATACATGAAACTCAGTGAATGGCTCTCCAGCTGTGTTGCTGTGTGTGCTTCTGGCTCTAGCCTCTTGCAAGACAAAGCAATGCTTAACTGAAAATTGAATTGCCTATTGTGTCCCATTGTTCCCCGACACAGATAGCCCATCCAGAATTTAAAACATGTTGGCCAAATACCAACAACTAGAATCGGATCAGTGCATCCCTACTAGAAATGTGAAAACTAATTTGCCTTTCTGCCTTTTCTAAATAAATTCATTGACTGAACTGTTGAATTGTGCTGCTACTGAACTCATTGCAATTCTGAACCAACAGAAACAAAATGTTGGGTGCCCATTGGCTCATTAAAAATGATTATGCTAAGTGTATTTCAAGTGTGTATGTATGAGCTTTAGAGCATGTGACATTTGGTGAGGAATAGAAGACGGTTGGTACGGCTAACCTTTAGCCTAATCATTTGTGACTAAATGTCACCTGTAAAAACCTGGACCTACTTGAAATCACAATGAGAGTGGAGAGACAGGAAGGCGCTTCCGGTTGCTCTTTAAAAACTTCTCATTAGCCAAATGCAAACAACTGCTATGAAAGAGGACTCATCTTTTGCTGCAAATGAAGGATTGAATGACATTTCACTCTACAAACTCGTCATACCGGTGCATGATGTTTCGTAGTTGTTACTACCCTGAGCTTGTCCCTAGTGTTTATTTGGTTGTACTTGAAACTTTTTTTGTTAATATTTCATAAAGATAAATAGCAATAACGATATATATCACAAAAAATAAATAAAGATCAACTGCAAAACGTGTTTTTCCTTTGACGACCACCATGTTTGATGCAATGAGCTGTCAAACATGAGTTCTTATTGTGTGTGTGTTGCTTTTTTACAACATTAAAAGATCATTAGAGCCCAGCAGTGGAGCTGAGCAATGAATGGTTTTCAGTGAGAACTCACAATCTATGAATAAAGTGCAATTGTATGATCTGCAGCACATCATGTGTTAATAAAAAACATATTTGAGTGTAGGTATGAAAAGTAGACCCCAACACAGCTCTGAAGTGTAATTTACAGAAAATATTACAAATTTCATTCAGAATTAAATATTGGTTATACAAGTTATTTTCTTCCTCAAAGACGTGCATAGTTTATGAATGCAATACTGTTCTTCAGCCAATGCTTATATCTTAGAATAATGGAACGTCTTGCCAGCACATAAATGGACCATAACTCAGAAAAACATAAAAAGTCTGCATTACCATGAAAAAATAAGGTAGTCTAATTTAGGGGAGAAATAAAACAAGGTTTATTCTTCCCTGAAATGGATGACCAAGCTAAAGCAAGTCATTCCAAGTTAATTGTCCTCTTGTACTAAAATTACAGCCTGGGAGAAGAAAAACAGTAATGTTTGTTTTGGTCGCAGTAATATCCAGAGCATAATTTAATCAAAGAACAATGAACAAGTCAACAGCCCTTTTTTATGGAATAAAGATGTACCTGTATACCAAAGGATACCAAATATATACAGTATATTTCTTTGCTTGAGTGTATGCATTTGTGTGGAAGGCAGCTGTTGAGTGAGTCAGACAGACAGGATCGGGGCAGCTTGTATGGTCAAGGCTCATTAAAGACATATCAAGAAGCTCTTTCCCATCAGATCCTCCAAAGAGCTTTTCATTGACTGCATTACCCGACAGCAAGGTCACAGGGTTACTTGTGATTTAAACGCTGTGGATGGATGATCATGCTCAAAGGCACCATTGCGACGTGGGTCATAATATAAAGAGTTGATGTATGTTTCTGCTTTGAGAACTGGGAAAACTATTCACACTTTGGTGGAGGTTACACCCCACACAAATATATAGGCAAACACAAAATGTATAGAACAAATCCTGCCAACCTTCACAACTAGATACATTTCTTGAGAGGGCAAAGGCATCAGACTTTATTTATTCTACCAACAGAATGGTTAGGACTTTCCCATTTTATTGCATCACATAAAAATAATGTAGACCTCTCTTTTCAGAACCAGTTTAATGCTTTGACTCTTTTAACTTAATACATCAAATCTGCTCTAACAATGCTACACTTGCTCAGAAATCGCTTAACTGAATCTCTGTAAGACATTTGTGGTGACAGTGCATTTAACACATTTTGAATGAGAAGAGGAAAGATTTTAACACTGAAGAGGGATATGATCGATTTGTACTCATTAATGCATAGTCACAGGAAAGAGATGTCACTAAATGATTCACAGCTCCTGTTCTTCACTGAGATTTTATCTTGAGTGGGGATGATTCAGTTTCATATTTAGGATATAATGGGGTTTAATGAATATGTATACAGGCAGGCAGGCAGGCTGTGTGCGTGTGTGTCTGTGTGTCTGTGTGTCTGTGTGTGTGTGTGTGTGTGTGTGTGTGTGTGTGTGTGTCTGTGTGTCTGTGTGTCTGTGTGTCTGTGTGTCTGTGTGTCTGTGTGTCTGTGTGTCTGTGTGTCTGTGTGTCTGTGTGTCTGTGCGTGTGCGTGTGCGTGTGCGTGTGTGTGTGTGTGTGAACATACCTGAAAGTAGGTGAACTGAGAGTGGTAGAGGTCGGGGTAGATGTGCAGTGTTGTGCCCACCACCAACAGAGATTCAAACTTGTGCAGGGAGGAGCTGATGTAGCCGGTGAAGCCCAGGCACCAGATTTTCAGAAGCGCTTCCAGGTCAAATAACACAGTAAAGGCAACCTGGGATAAATACAAAAATCGCAATCAGTTTGAGCATTTACTCCCTTGCCACCAAATTGTAGGTTACATACTCCTTTATTGTAGAGAATAATACTCTGTGATGAATGTTGCTTGATTAGGATCTGATTTGTCTTAATGTCAGAGTCGATCTGTGCATTTACTTATTCAAAGCATGGTCTAGTAGTGGTGTTACTTGCCTACAAGTACTCTATTTGGATACATTTTCAATTGCGGCTCCTTTCTTATTTTACTGTCTTAGTTTTTAGAGAAAACATTGTATTTTTTCTTCTACATTTAATTGCCAGCTATAGTTCCTTGTTCATTTGGAGATTCAGATTTAACAAACTATTTATAACATGATGTCTCGTTACAGATCAATAGTTTAAAGAAGCTTAGCCTCCACCAGCTACAACACCTAAATGCAGTTTACATTTTGATGAATTGAGAACTTCAGGGTTTTAACTTTAGCCCCTACCTAGTAGGATTTTGGAGATCATCAGGATTTATTTATCGATTTTTGCTAGTCTCCAACTTTTTGTACAATTCTAAATCCTTGTAGGACTTATTTAAGTAAACCGCCACTATCTTCAGCGGTGGGAAATACAGTAAGGAGAAAATAAACTTGGCACAACACCAATAAAATACGTATTTCTCCATTTCACTCTAAACTCAGTGCCTCCATTTCCTATTTTCCCTTCATAGTCTCCACACAGATAGGAATAAATCTGTCGATCGATGGCTGTATGATATGAATAGAGGGAGTGAGAGAAGGTAATATAGAGACTGAATTTGTCCTCCCTTTTCTTATCTCCTCCATTCAGCTGTGTGAGAGAGAGAGAGGTATGAAGAGATGCTTCTCACTGTCATTGTTGGTACTTTACGACCTGCATACTGATGAGATCACTCTAACCTGTATGACACATACAGCACAGTGTTCATAAATCCTAAACTGGCTGATATCCAGAAAAAGCATCATCCACTCAGATTAGGCAGGATTAAATTCATATTAATTACAGACCATGATATAACCATGAAGGGTGATTCAACCTTCCTCTACTGTAGAGAAAAACACACTGTGTATTTGTCTTTTAATGAAAAAGAGATGATCTCATACTGTTTATTTACCCTTCTAATAAAATAAATAGAAAATGAAGCTCTAAATAGAAGCCTAGGTCTAAGGATTTGTGTTATTGTGTTACAAAAAGGGGGTTTGAAGGGGACTTTTGAAGTAGTCAGAACAAAAAACAGGAAATGAAAATAAGAAAACAAAAAAAAACATCTCACCTCTGCCAGGTAAAACTCGTCATAGTGCCTGCGGTAGTTCTCGCCTTTATAATAGTTGCTAGCAGCAACAATGACGTCCACAGCGACCATGCTCAAGATGAACATGTGGAACACAGAGGACCGCATCAGTTGCTGTGGAAACAGAGCAGTTTTTCAATTGCAATCAATGAAAATTGCACACAGGAGCAAAGAGGAAAGAAGAAGTGTGTAGAAAATCAACGGCCATTTTCAATTGTGAGCCAACAATACCATGATAATTAAGTGGAGCATTGAATGAGATAAATGATTATAGATATATATGTATAGCTTCAGGGCTCACAGGATATAAGATAAATGAAGGATGTTCAGATATTCAGGGATAGAAAGAATATATATGTGGCGGCACAGACATCTGTTATTTCTTTTATGAGGTTCTGACTATATCCTAAACTTAAATTAAGAGGTGGAAATAGGGATATAGGGACAGAAACTAAACTGCATGAAATTCAAAGCAATCAGGAGCCTTTCATTGGCTGCTGGGAGAAACATCCACCCAGACAGCAGAATCAGTGTGTATTCAGAGAGCCGGAAACAAGAAAGCAAAGGGGCAATACATGTATGTTATTTCCTGTGGGAGCAGCAGATGCATTGAACGCCTACAACAACATCACATAATAGAAACAATCATGACTTTAAAGAATGCGAGTGAAACTACCCTGCAAAAATTCTGACAAAACATGGCCTCATTTAGACAAACACTGTTACTGTGTGTTCATTTGGGTACAATATGACAGATGTGATCACAGCCTTGAACTGCACGTATGTGGCATAATGAACAGATTGTGAGTGGGTAGAATAGCGCACCCTAAAAAAAGATTTGCATGTGAGACTGGTAATGGGAAGGATTGAAAAAGTCAAAAAATGCGAGGAAAACTTTAAGACGGATGAAGAGTGTTTCTCAGCGTTGCTTGAAAGATCAAATTCACCCCAGGAAAATGGGACCACCGCCATCCACCCTCCTACACTCAAACAAAATTACAGTACACATTTGTTCAACTCTAGAAAGCCTGGTCTGCAATTGGTGCTTTGAAACCAGTGATTGTGATGAAATTACTAGATAAATTGCCTGACGTTTTATCAAGTATTGCTTTTTCAAAACTGTTGCCATATTTGCTAAAACTATCGCAATATCATAACAGCAGAGCATGAGACTTCAACAGGAACATGTTTACATTAAGCCCCGAGCCTGTTTTTCAGGTTTCAGGCTCGAAAATGACATGCCCAAAACAAATGACTACAACTTCACTTCTAAAAGGGTTATATGAATAATTTATTTTATCAAAGCAAGGTTACATCTGTGAGTTGGATGTAGAATTGTCAGAATCAATATAGATTTTTCTCAGTCAGAGTAAATTCAGATGGAACTCAACATAGTAAAAAAAGGTCAATTCTTACCTCCGCCTAAAGAAAAAACATTACTTATAGTGAAAACCACCCTTGAATGATGGGATGGTAGACTAAAAGCTTTAGGAATCCAAACTATAACATATAATAAGTACCCTGTATCAAGATTGAGGCAAAACAAGTTACATTTGACGTTTTTAGAGAGATTTAGCAAAAAAAAGAGGCGGAATAAGCTTTCGGCACATTTGGGTACATCTGGTTCCATCAGTGCCATTTGACCTTTTTCAGGTACCAGACTATAAAAATGATGTATTACATTGAATTATCACCATAGGTATTCATTCCATCCAAAGAAAAAAAAATTAAATAAAAAAAATTAATACAAAATTTAAAAATTTAAAAAAAAAAAAAAAATTTATTTGTGGAGAAAAAAAAAGACCCGCCGACGGGGGCTTTGGGGCTTAACAGGTTAAGCCAAAACCTACTGGCCAGAGAAAATGTTCTTAATTGAAAGATAAACAGTACACTTAAATGTTTCTGAAAACATGTAAGGTAAGAGATAGGCAATACAGTTGCAGAATTTATATTTATATTTACAATAAACATTGTCCAGTTTAACTGTTTGATCCGAGTTCACCAACACTGTGTAAAATACTCCTCTGCTCTGATTGGATGTTCTCCTTCAGCCGTGCTTGAATTTTGCAAATGCAATAAATATCACTTTACTTTCGACTGACCGAAAATACAAGTCGCTCTTTAAGAGAATGCAGCTTTTAAAAACTCCCAGCATGAGCATCACAGGTTGGGAAACTCTGTAGTGTAGCATCTTAAAAGAGATACTTAATAACAAACAAGATTTTAAAAGGTCGTTCTTGGTCTTTAAACACTGTAACTATTGCTTTGTCTGCCCTTTTATTGTCTTGTCGTCTAATTATCTTAGTTTATATGTCATTCGAGTCACTTTTGTCTTAAATGTGGATTATTGGCATCTTAAGCTCTGCCTGTACACACACAGTGGTAGGCCTCCCTGACTAACATTGGACGTGACAAAGCCGTTTGACATTTCCAGCAACCAGACTCTCTCCCCCATGGGTGTTTTGGCCGAACAGAGTTGTGTGATAGTGTGTGTGATAGTGTGTGTATGTGTGCGTGAGGCAGGGAGCTAGAGAGATAGAGGCAAACTGACAGAGAACAGAAAGTACATGTGTGTGCGTATGAAACGGTTGATTTTCTCAAGGTCCTGACTTTGCCCATATTCTGTCAGCTCTTGGGAATCGCACTGCTAAGAAAAGCCGGAGAGCTAGTTGGAGAGCAGTGTGCATCGCTAACCTCTGACAGATGGAGATACAGGCTGCCTATCCAGCTCCGCCACAGAATCACATTTTAATCCTTTCCTCATATTCCCTTTTTTATTCCAAATTGGCTTAAGATGTGCCACCCTGTCGCTCCAAAGGCGAAAGGGCCTGGTTTTCCCAATTCAGTTGATGGTACTGGCACTCCATATTTGGCCTCTAGATGACAGAATCAATTTTACCAGCATCAATGTGGGGACAAGATGGCTCTCCCCTGCTGTTTGATGTTTCTTAGCTTGTGTGTCTCTGAGATTTTTTTCACACGTGTTTGATGGATTCTATTTATTTGTGTTGCCCCTGGCTGGGTCTTTGAAACACCAGGTGCTCACTGTGCAGAGGCACAAGCATACATACAGAAACACACAGAAACAGACACGTTGAAGGCAAGTTTTGCAAATAGAAGCCACACTTGGGTTGCGGCTTTGGCATTAAGCCAGCAAACACTCACATCTTTCATCTGGTAGCAAAGCAATGCTTAATTTCTAATACAAGACACAGAACATTCTGCAAAATACAGCATGTACTTAGCTCTCATTTACTTGACTGCAACATTGTGTACATGAAAGAAACTAAGTATGCAAATAGAGTTGCAGATAAAAACACAACATTCAAGTGGCATGTAAATGAGTATTTGCGGGAGACTTTGCACGCTGGGTATGCTTTCATGAAAAGAAAAACATAATTATAATGAAGAAGAAAACACTTTTCTTTCTATTTCATCAAGCTTTCTGGCTTTTTTATCACCCAATTTAGTCCATTTAAACAGTGCAGTCTCTCTAAAGGCTGTCTGGTCAGTGTCATATAAACTGCAATCTCACACAAGAGGTGAGACAACTTTCAGCTGCGCTCTTAAAAGCTGTTCCAACATGATTCCTGTCAATAAGCATAACAATCATCTAGGGCGGTGAATAAATCCATCATACCTGAAGCATTTCTAGTGGCTGCAACTGAAACACAACCAAGACAGAGACATACTGACAGACCCAATGACTGCTTCCTTGTGCTCCTTCTGTTCACTCCGACTGCCAAGGAGGACAAATGCTCTTTCTGCTGGTACATGAGACGAGTGTAGCACATGTGCACCTTGGCAGGATAGAGCGGCGTTCACACAGGAATTGTCACCAACAGACTGAGCCATGTTCTGGCACCAACTCCTGCTACAGTTTTTCCTCTCCTGTTTACCGAGATTAAGAACAAACTGAGTGGGATTACAGACGGCTTCACTTGACTTATCTCTTCACTCCCCTCTTGTTTACAATGAACAAAACAAGTGATGATAATCAGAGTTCTTTCAAGGGTCTTGGAAAGATGTAGAATAGGTATTTGAATTCAGAAGACTAATGTCCAACTAGTGAAAAGCACATAAGATTGTTATCTTGACAGAGTTATTTAAATCTAAAACGTAGCGCTGAAGGACTGGGTGTGTACAATTCTGCTGGGTTTTGGATTTGGGCCAGGTGGGAGTCCTTTTGCTTATAGCGATCCTGACAAGAGCAGGCTGACTCATGTCTCTGGGTAGAAATCAGGTCTTAATAAAACATGATGGCCTGCATGTCTGCACTCTGCAACTCGCAAAATCTGCTGTGCTTTGCCACCTCTGTTTCCATTTCCTGTCTTTATTATCCTTATAGAGTTCTATGTATTTCGTTTCAGTATATATCGCTATATATATCTAGCAGAATGCAGTCTAGACCAAAAAAAATAATCTGATTCAGTCACAGTGTTCTGACTAAGAGTGTTAATCTCACAGGACTGGTCACATCTTGTTCACTCACCTCTTGCAGTTCTTATTTTGTATCCCACTATACACATTCTATGTTGCTGTGCCCCAAAGCCTTTTTTCAGATATACCACCCATAGCAATATTCTCACTGTGATTACTCTCCTCGTCCCCTTATTTTTTTCTCTCTAGCCAATTTCCCTTTTCTATGTTCCCTCCCTATCATTCCACACAGAGACAGACTGACCTTAACACGTTAAGAGAATGTGTGTGCTTAAAATGATACAAGTGGTGACACTGAGAAGATGTAGAGGGCAAACATCCATAGCAGGTGGACAAGGAGGATTTCTAGAGATCAATAACCTCTGTCTTGGAAAGGAGAGGTCAATAAAGATCTTGTTCCCTCGTACCTCAGTATTACCCTGCGAGTTACTGGGCTATCCATGTTTTCCCTTATTGTATTTAGGTCTATGGACAGAGAGCTAAGACCGGGGAAGTGAGTAGCATTAGCTGTGCATAGGCAAAGAGGAAATGCTTAATTAATCCCATGATCCTCCAGGATTACTTGAAGATGGTAGTATTTATCATACTTTCATACCCTTCCTCAGCGGTTATGGGAAAGCAGTATTCATTATTAGACTGCAGAAATATCTTAGTTGCTTGATTTTTATGGAGGGCTATTCTACGTTGCATTTCTAAACCAATTGGGTACACCTGCATAGAGTGTCGCTCTAGATTTGTGCTTATACTGTAGCACCAAATCTGCATTGTAATTATTGTATGGTGGAGCACTAGAGGCTAATTAGTGGACCAGGGGCCTCATTTATAAAGGGATATACGCTCAAAAAATGGCGTACGCCAGTTTCTACGCAATGTTTGCGATTTATAAAATACTAACTTGACGGGAAAATGTGCTGTCCTCCACGCAAACTCGAACCCATGCGTACGCACTAAGCACACACACGGGAGAGACGAGAAACTGCAACACCGTTGGCAGAAGGAAGAATGGAGAGAAATATGTGGAAATAATACCATAAATAAAATGTTACCTCTCATTTATCATATATGAAGAATTCCTTTTCAAACATTGATTAAAGCCAATCTTTAAATGATTAAACAAACGCCTGTTTGAGACTCCTCAGTGCACACAAAAACATAACTTGGAGAAATAAATAAATACGGATATGTTATTTAAAACCACCTCGAATATGTTGTGTTAATGTTATGAAATGTTTTCTCATAAATGATGCGGTAAGCAGGAGGACAGAATTACATCTAAACTGACGCCGTTTTGCATTTCTATAGGTTGTAGATACGAGCATGGTTTTATATACTATCACGTTTAATCATGTTTTAATGCCGTTTGCCAAGACTTGATAAGTCGCTCGTAAAACACAGGAGGTATGGAAACTAAGAACACCATACAGTATGTGGTAAATTGTACAGCTAATATAACACAACACATTAGTTGTATTTCCTTTAACTGGTGGATTATGGATATATAGTTGCTGATCGACAGCTGGAACACAAACCACCAAATACAACAAAATAATTCAGATCCAGTCGTCATGACTCCACTCCGGAGGGATTCCCCGATCATTTCTTACAGTTTCTCATCAAGGGGGTGTCTCCTGTCCCCGGGACAAACACACTGCCTGAGGAAGGTTATGTGTATTTCTTTTGTCATTAACTTTTTTCGGACCACTTATTTATTTATTTTGGTGACAATCCGACCTCCATGCTGCTACTCTGGTTCAAACTGCATCCACCAAACAATATGATTTATCTCGACCTCCCCACAATAACCAAAATCTGACACGGTGTGAGATGTCTTTTTTAGCTGTTCTATCGTAATTTCCTGCGATCTTCTTCATGCAGTCAGTCAAAATGAATGAATGAATGGGCGTTTCTTTGACTATGTATAGGCAAATATGGGCGTTACGAGTCGATTGTGATTTATAAAGGGAAACAGGCGTAGGGAGTGCCGTACGCACTTCCCTCGCCGGTACGCAATGTTTTGTGAATCGGAAAATGGCGGAAAATGTATGTACCTATTTTTGTGCTTTGTACTACGTAAGCAACCTTCCTACGTCAATCCTACGCAAGGCGTTATAAATGAGGCCCCAGGTCTGCAGGGAAAGAAACATGATGCTTCATTAACCTACACTGGTCTATACTACAACCGCAAGAGCACACAGACTCAGGAAAACTCTAAAGTGTCTTAGAAATAATGTCAGTACTGCAGATATAGAGCATCAGATAAATAAAGCATTACATAACTGTATTACGTGAAAAAGGACTTGTAGCTAAATGGCTCGATGCAATGACAAGCTTCTTGTGGGCAATTTCTATGGTAGACTGACAACACAGTTACACAAGAAGCGTTCTGCCAAGAAAACCTCTGTCTAGGCCAAATGGCCCTTTGCCAACATATATGGATCCATAAAGCACATTAGGAATATTGAAATAGCACCTATTTCCTATGCAAAGATTTACTGGTGTTATGTTGACCTGAGCTGATTCAGACGTAGACGTAGCTTAGCCGTTTTGTGCTAAACTCTTATCTGAGTTCTGATTAAATATTCTTGGTCCCACAGATTAGGATGGTCAAGAACAATAAGGAGATTGCTCGAAAGAAATTCAATGTAAAACGGACATTCCAAATCCTTAGTTTCCTAACCACATTTGACCAATTAAGAAAGATTGCATTAGCACCAATAGCCACCATTACTATTGTTCTATTGCAAATAGAACAATAGTAATGGTGGCAATTAAAAGAGCATCAGCTCCAGAATATAAAGTTTCTCAAAACAAAAAATACAATGGAAGTTGTAACAGTGGCCACACTCACACTCATAACAAACAATTAAGAATTAGAATGACAATTAAGACTTTGCTAAGGTTTCATAAAAACATTGGAAAAACAACTGTCTGAGCCAGAGAGGAACGCTCCCTGTTTTGAGGGCTATTTCTGTTTGAAACCCCTGAGGAGGGGAAGCTGCCATTTCCTCTCTGTCTCCAAGAAGAGCAGGTGGTTAATCAATTACGTGTTATCTCCAACTGCTGTAGCCCGTCGGACCCAGACAGACCAGACTGGCACCCACACACATGCCCAAATGGACGGACATCAACGGGCAGATCGACAGGCTGACAGTCAGAAACACAGAGGTGTGACCAGATACGTACAGGTGGTTTAGAGGACACTGGACAGGTATGGGTGAAGCAGCAGCGTACAGACAAATAGGAAGACACAAGCAGGAAGCCTGTCTGTAGATAGAGCTCGCCTGCCTGCCTGCCTGCCCTGAAACATTTTGATCATTTGACGGCCAATTACTCTGGAGCCAGGCAGAGCAGAACAGAAACTCACACTTCACTTCCCCGGCACTCGCAGATGGCCCTGCAGGCTGGATCTGCGCTGCCTGTCTTCACTCTACCTGTCTACCCAGCTAGCAATGCTCCCTCCTGATATGGGTGAAAAAGCAATGAATTAAGGGGCTTGTTGAGGCTTTAGAAGAAAAGCACAAGGGATATCAATTATTTATTGAAGTGCCTTTCCACTCCCTCAATTAAAACATCAAAATAACAATATAACCGAATTGCCAGATCCCTAAACACATACAGTATATAAAGAGACATGTGCACAATGTGCTTTGGTACAAATTCCGTATTCCTATGGTACTCTTCCAAATGAATCCCTTATAATCTGGTAATGTCCTGTATCTTTTTCTTAAAGTGCTTCCACCTTTACTTTTCGTTTTGTTTTGAAAGACAATTACATTTGTTTTTAAATCGCCTTCCTTGTTGTGTAACCAAACTTTTTCGCAGACAAACGGCCTTTGTGTTTGCTTAAAACAGCTGCAATAGCTCTTACAGTTTACTGAGACAATCAGAAAATCAAAACATTTTCAGAGTGGTGTGATGGCTTGACATGCCACAAAAGGCTGTCAGTGTATGAGTGGCACTGAAAGTACTTTGAAATGAAGCACTGCATGATGCATGTCAAAGTCACACTCAGTTCTATTCAACGTTTACACTTGTGATTATTATTTGCCTCACGCTTGACACTTTGAATGTTCAATCAGGCAGACATTTAAATAACAAAAGTATTTTAAGTGACACTTTTTCAAAAAAATAAATACAGTATAATGATTTTTTTTAAATCTGAATATTCTTAATAATGCAAAAAAATATGGCATTTAATCAAAGTAACTAAATCCTTAACGGAGAGCAGTTCATGTCGTCAGTTTAAATAAACAGTATGTATGAATTTGAATCATTCTCAGCGTTCTTTTCTCAACTTTTGTTGCACAATCTGGTACTCATATTTTGATCAGAGTTCTCGGATATATAGCTATGGTCAGAAAGAGTTGGGTTCAAAGACTAGCTGCAGTTATGGAGTAGCGCTGCCTAGATGAGTAGAGGTAAGTACAAGGCATAACGCTTATCCTTAGATGATACCATAATATGTTATAATAATCAATATAATCACTATTAATGTTGACTTCTGTGGTGAGCAACAAAGAACATCAGTAAGTTATGTATAGTATATCATTTCATTGATCATCTACATTATTAATGTATCTAGCATGAAAAAAAGTCTAAATAAATAATGGGAAGAAATCCTCCTATAGATTTGTTGGTTTTGGAACTTTCCATTATGAGTGGAGCATTGCTTTGAATTCTCATGCAAGTACAGTTAACATTATGTCTAGGGGCTTTACGGCAAATGACAAATATAGAGTGTCTGCAAGACTAATGCTAAATGAAAGTTGAATAAAAATACCTACTGCTTTACATTTTTATGTGGACGATACCGTGATGTATTGTGCAGGTCCCTCCATTAAGGAGGCTGTTGTTAAATTGCAGGCTGTTTTTAATATTATTCAGACTCAGCTCTCTGAAATAAAGCTTCTTTTAAATGTTGATAAAACTAAGGTAATGCTATTTTCAAAAGCTAAAAAGACACGAGAGACCACTTTGGATATTGTTACTGCGCAAGGAAAAGTACTCGAAGTGGTTACCTGTTATAAATACCTTGGTATCTGGCTTGATGATTGCCTCTCTTTTAAACTTCAGGTCGATAATCTGCTTAAAAAGCTGAGGTTGAAGCTAGGTTTCTTTTTCAGAAGCTAGTCCTGTTTCTCACTTGAGGTCAGGAAAAGGCTAGTCACTGTGACCTTTTTACCTGTGCTATGGTGATCTGCTTTATATGAATGCACCTGCCCATTGCCTGCACAAGTTAGATGCCGCCTATCACAGTGCACTGAGATTTGTTACTAATTGCAAAGCATTAACTCATCACTGTACCCTGTATGCCAGGGCAGGTTTGCCATCATTTACTTTACGGAGGCTCAGTCATTGGTACATGTTCATCTATAAAGCCATGTTGGGTAAACTCCCATCTTACATCTGCTCACTGATCACACAGAGAGTTGCAGGTAGCTATTGCCTGAGATCACATGATGTGGTTTTGTTACATGTGCCAAGTGCAAGGACTGACTTAGGTAAGAAAGCTTTTATGTGCGCAGCTCCTCATGCTTGGAACAGTCTTCAAAAATATTTGAAACTGAGCAAATTGGTTCCACTGCCTGTTTTTAAAGCTCGGATAGGTGCAATGATACTTGATACTGTTGGTACTGTCGTCAATGTCGCTAGGTATGTAAATGTAACCCTGTAAATATCATGTCCTTTATTGTTTTCTGTTGTTTTATGTTTCATGTTGGAACCTACTTGCTGCCATGTTGGGCAGGTCTCCCTTGAAAAAGAGATCGATGATCTCAATGGGACCACCTGGTTAAATAAAGGTTTGAATGAATATAAATCCCTAAAGCACTGCGCCTCATTCCCTTTTCTGTTTCTTCCATTCACATACCTCTCTTCAACCCTTTGACCTTGTAACAGCATTACCAAAAATGTCTTTTGCAACACTGGTCTTCCTATGAAATATACTCCCCTGAAAATGATATGAAGAAGGTATGATAAGATCATTATCCCCCTCTATGGTTCTCTCTTTCTATGGTGCTTTTTATGTGTCAGGCTCAGGCTCTCTTTGACAGGAGATATTTATCACAATTTCTGGGCCACTGCACAGAGCTGAAACCCTACATGCGATGGAGGTGTGAGTTGTTCTGCACCCTGACCCACTGAAACCCGGAGCCACTGACAGTACGTCAGTCGAACAAAGTCTACATCTTAAGGTGTAGTTAAGCCTTAACATGCCTTTATTTGAAATAAAGTTCAAGTTTCTGAACCAGTGAGAAGTATAGTTTAAATATATTACCTTAGCACCAAAACACTGCACAATGTTCTTTTACTACTACTAGAAATGTATCACAGCGACAGTCATTTCTACTACTTGCTGTAAGAACAAGATAATTATGTCATTTAGATTACAATGTATTTCACCAGGAATATTCTCTTGAACATACATGGTAGGTAATAAGCGCTAAATGATTTCCTGTTGCTGGAAAAGTTAAGTCAGGTTCAAGTTTTTGCCAGAAAGCCCTTTATTGACCTTCTAAGTTATAGGGGAACAAACTTTGCCAAAGCAGCAGTGTCATTGACAATGAAGCTGTGTATTTTGACACTGTGCTATTGTGGGTCTGAACATGGCTTAATACCCCACTCTGCCAATCAGTTAACCCTTCAAATGATCAGAAGTGTTCTTCCTGTTGGGGCGTGATGACAGTAATAGCTATTTTGGTTTGAGTGAAAGAGACAGATGAAGCAGCCTTTGGGCGTTCCTTGTAACGGAGCACAGGGCTCAGAGGGAAGTCAGCCGTGTTTATCCCTCTGGTTATCTAACTCTTTCCTCCTACTGATGATGAGGCTCTGGGGTTCATGCTACTTTAATGGGAATACTGCACATTTCCCATTCTTCATTTCCCATTTCCTGTCTTCTTCTGTACCAAAGTTCTCTACTATTATTTGTCCTCTCTTCCTCCCTCTGTTTGTATGTGTGCCTCCTTCAAGCCTAGCTCTGGAACAGTATTTCCACAGTGAGGGTTTGTTGACAGCTAACCTCCCTCTTATAGCCTTGATGCTATTGGCAGTATCTCACAGCGAGTGCCAAGGCTTTTACACCGTAATGCTATCAACAGTGGCCCAGCTGCAAGCAGCACCCGCAGCTTTCAGCTTATCTTTAAAGCCCAACCATTCGGATCACACCGACCACAGGGCAACGGTGGCGTCCATCATGTAGACGTCATTTAAAACCAATCTATCACTGGAGCAACATCATTAGTGAAGCTCTACACATCAAACACGAGCCTCCCCTCATTCAAAATCTCATCATGTAGTCGTTTGACACGGCCATTGAAGACACTGACAAATGGGAAAACAATGAAGTGATACTGCCAGGGACTTATTATAGGATGAGGTTGATTCTCTATAAATACAAAGCATCGAGAGACATTCAAACTAAAATAAAATGGTATTTAAACACACAAGTCTATACAGATGCACGGCTAAGCTTTAATAGTTCAGGTAAGGTACAAAATATGTATATTTAAGAGCCACTTTTCTAGTTAAATAAAGTATGAATGTAGGTGTGAGAGAGAGAGGGAAAGACTTTACACAAGCAGCATATTCATTTTGTGGTGTGTTTACCTGGAGGCAGGCAGGCGCTCGGCCATGTGGTTTGTTGACGTCCACAGCTACAAGCTGCCACCCCCCAGCAGCGTCTTCATGGAACATCTGTGGCACAAGGACAGCACATGAGGGGCAGAACACACACACAAAACCATGCACACAATTCAAAGCACTGGACACAACTCAAACACATCTGCCCTTTGGCTACGTTTTCATAAAACATCTGTGGCCACAAAATAAGTTGAAGGCAGCATACGCACTGATTTTACCCACACAAATACAACATGATAGATGCTAAATACAGTGTTGTAGGCCTAAGGACCTAACACCAGAATGATAAACAAACCAATACCACAGCAGAGACTTTCACACTCACACAACAGCTGTTTCATGAATCAATCATTCTTTTTAAACATGAACTTAGAAATAGCACCAGTATTAGGCTCGCCTGGTAGCAGGTGTTGCTGGTGTAACACGCAAATGCACACGATGGCGAGCTGAATACTAACGTTGGCACAGAATAATTGATTATTTGTTTATTTGGGGACTATGAATGTAGAAAAAGGCACGGCAGTTCAATCCTTCAACCACTTTGCCAAAATTGTCATTATTCTCGTCGAGTAGTAGCTTTCCCCCACTCTGTTTTATTAATACTGTATACCTGTCAATATGGCTTCACATTTGTGCCCCATCAATAGTTTTTATTGTCTTTCAATTTATATAACATGGCAAAGGAAATACTATCTACAACCTCGGCCGCAAACAAACATAGTTGATATCATTCAAAGTGGAGAAAAATTAAATTCAACCTCGAGATAAGCTCTTAATTACAACTCCACTCATCAAAATATGGAACAAAAAGCCTAAATCTATGAAACAAAAGTGGATGTATCCATTGTCCTTTTATCAACACAGTTAGGATTTACCCATCTTTATTAAAAGCCTCGATAATCTGAAGGGGGTATAGAAAAGTCGAGGCATGGGGAGAGTGTCGCGCTCTCAGGGCCACATTATACCAGCCTTCCTCTCTAGGGTATATGAGGAAGGGAGCATATTGTTTCAACCTTTGTGATTGACAGTAAAGTCTTGCACCACAGCTAATTAGTTTTTCCGCCTCTAAGATAAAGATTAGGGCATGACAACGTGATAACAATTAATTTTGATAATGGAAAGAAAGGCTAATTGTTTTCAAGGTCAGAGCATTCTGTACATGCCCGTGGCACAATCCTGTTACCCTTCATGAAAAACAGAAGTTTATTTCGACTTAAAAAAAATAAACAATACTTAATATGCAAGGGAATGTAAAGGGGAATTGCCATGTGTCTCTATTATAATAAAACACCATATGTAGTATTCTACATCCTCTTCGTCAGTCCAGAGTAGTCTACCGTAAGCGGCAATCAAATGCTCGCCAATTCAAGAAAAAAATAAAAAGCATTCTATAAGGACCAGATAAACAACCATTATTATACCCAAAAGAACATTTAGAAGACAGATAAATGTCATTGCCAATGCTAATCACTAACATTAGTGAAGGCAGTGAAGTTCGAACGATGGTGAGAAATCTTTGAGCATTCATAGTTGTATATTCATAAGCTCTACAAAAACTGTCAAACTGTTTTATTATCATTGCTTTCCCCTCACCCAAATCACTTCTTTGTGACATTGAATGTATTTTTGGTCTATAAAGTCTGTCAGTATTCCTTATTATCTCCCACTATTATATCCCTCTAGTGTATATCTGTCTATGGCCTTATCTCAAGACAATTTAGAAGCAGGAATAAAAAAGAGCACAAAGCACCTTTTGAGCTAATACTATTTGCTTTTAAACATCTATATTGCACAAAATGAAGCTTATTCAAAAATGAAAATGAAAATTGCTTATCAAAATAATAAACTCTTTGTAAGATCAACACCTTCATTACAGTAGATAGCAACACTGGATAAGTGACAGGAAATGATGAGGGATGCAACAAAGATCCCTTGACAGATTGAACCTAGGAGGTTGCGGTTCATGGTCAGCGCCTTCAAATTATGCAGACAATCTAATCTCAAGTGTTTTTGGAGAAATTAAACATTAATTCTTCTGAGGAGGATCAAATAAGGATACATAAGGCTGTGCAAAACAGGGATAAGCTCACATGTCCTTCTCCCCAGTCACACACTCTAGTAGGTTCTTCTGAGTATTAACACCAGCCCAGAAAACTTCCAAAGAGATCTTACTTGGAAGAATGTTAATGCTACCTGAATGTTTTTAGTATTCTTTTTTTCCAAGCTCTTTGAAGAGGTCCAACCTCCTTTACATGGCCCACAGGGTGACCCCACACATCCCGAGACATCATGTAATTGCAGCCACTTCCATCTTCAATCAAATGAATTCAGTTGCTGCCCAGAGCTCATGACATTTAGAGCATTGACTGATTGGTAAATCAAGAGCTTACCCTTCAGGCTCAGCTTGCTCTTTACCATAACAGTCCTGGGCTGTTGGTAATACAATTATCTGCTCGTCAGTCGTTCGCTTTATTTACTTACTTGTGAACAAAACCACGTGATACCTGAAGTTCTTCAACCAAGTAAAAACATTTAACCTTGGAGGGATCTCCACCATTTGCATTACAAGAGGAATTCCATGGCTTCATAATTGGAGGAACTGACTGTCATCCCATTCCCACCTGTTTCAAACCCAGCCGTTTGTAATGGTCTGATAAAACCAGCAGAACCCCAGAATCTTCAGATGCGATCCTGCATTCACCAAAGCAGACATTCTCCACCTCTTCCAGCAAAGCAGAGATCTGCAGCACCCTAAGGCTACCCATTTTGAAGGCATTTATTGATGACTATGCACTCTTGAAAAAGCCCTTCCTGTCAAAATGAGTTTGTGCTCATTCCTGTGACTCTTCTGAATTCATGCAACTTTGATGAGCTGAACTCTGATGAATGGACACATTTTGTGCACTCCCAGATGACCAGCTTTAAAGAAAGCTTATGTTAAATAAATGGTGAGATCAAAGTGCCACATACAGTTTTCCACCTATGTGGCATTACTTTGTCACCTTGAGTGTATGTGAGTGTAATTTTTGTACCTGTGTTGTAGCCGTCGAGGTTGTACTGCTCCTTGACCCCCACATCTGCTGAAATTGCACTCTTATCTCAGCAAATGTCTCTATGATGACTGCAATGAACACATTCTGAAAAGAAGAAATAAAGAGAGAGAGTGAAACACAGACAGTGAGAGAGTGTTGTGACAATATAAATAAATGAGCAAGTTGAGTCCGTTTCTTCACTTCCTTTCACTATCTGTGACCTGATATTCATTCTCTCATTAGCCAGAGAACATTCTACTAACAAGGGGAACTCATTATGTCAGTGGGTGAAAGATTAGGTTATGTCAATTAGCCAAGACCTTTTGGTGTTTAACTTTCCCCTGCTGCCATGTCATGGGAACTGAACGCATCATGAAAAGTGCATTAGAGAGAGAATGGCTCTAACCTTGACAAGCCATGCCAAGAAGAAAATTAGCGTTATAAAGTAGAAGTAGGAGCGCCAGCGTGGGAAACTGTCAATGGCTCTGTACATGAGGAACACCCAGCCCTCCTGTGATGCAGCCTCATACACAGTGAAGATACTCGTACCTAAACAAAGAGAGACAGAGCAGTCAGAGAGATGCACAGAAATGTTGTTAAGTGTCAGTATCAGTTTCTTGCTTATAGCGATAATGTCTCTGATCTTCACACCAATTATCATGGCAACCCTCAAACTAAGCCTTCCGAAAAGACAATACTTTCAGTAAGGACTAAAGAAATTGTTACAAATAAAGTACAGTAAAAAAGTTTTTTTAAAGTCCCCTAGGACAAAGCTTGAACAAAAAGGCATTCATGCATCCCCGTTCGGTTCCGGCGAATTCCTGGATACCTATTGAATTGTATTTTATTTGTATTTACTTGCACATCTCAAAACATTCTCTTGCACTATTTTATCTTTTTCATTTGTTTTATGTCCTATACAGTATATATTCATGTTGCACTGTTGGAGGAGCCTGTGACTTAAGTTTTTCATTGCCATAACTCAGAGATGGAGTACTCGAGTCCTGGACTCGGACTCGAGTCGGACTCGAGTGCCGATTTTCGGGACTCGTGACTCGACTCGGACTCGCGCACTGAATGACGCGACTCGGACTTGGACTCGTGAATTCTCGCACACGATGACTTGGACTCGGACTCGGACTCGTGAATTATCGCGTACGCTGACTTGGACTCGGACTCGGACTCGTGCATTTTTCCCCCCACGATGACTCGGACTCGACTTGTACATTGACGCTCCGACTTGGACTCGGACTCGGACTCGAGCAAGTTTTCTATGGAGTCTGATGTCCTCTATCCTGGCGTGTGCACCGGCTGCGAGGCGAGTTCACGTACTGGGCCCCGCTATTCCAGTCTAAAGATGTCTAGAGACACACCCCGCATCTTGCTGTATGCTTTCACACATTCTGCTTCCACATTCGAAAAGAGCAGCGCAAAATGCTCTATGTGGAAACAATATTGAAGAGAAGGCTCCGTAACACATTACTCTAAACATCGAGTTCAGATATATAGGCTGTCTTGAACACTATCATCAGAGTAACGTGATCTAATCAATACATAAAGATTCAGCCGATAACACGAAAGCACACGGCTACTTAACATGCAGAATGACGTCATTTTGCATGCTAAGTAGCCATGTGCTTTCTGGGGCTAAATCTTTATCAGTAAACCGATTTAACCGGTAAAAGTTCCTTCAAAATAAGAGTCCCGATCTTATTACTATCAAAATAAAAGTGCAAAACGAAAACTTTACCATAGGAAAATATTGGCATACAAATATAATCACTTCTCTAAAAGGTAACTAATTTTAAACATAGTTTATTTATATATAATAATAATAATAATAATATTAATATTAGTAATAAGATTTATATTTGTATAGTACTATTACAAGAATTGTAGCCAAACTGGTTTCACAGCAGTTCAATAGACAGATTAGTATAACATGACAGGATAAAAGCAATGTAGAGGAGCAGCTACATTTCAACACATATATCCACGAAGATTAATACATGAAGACTTGTGACTCGGACTTGACTTGGACTCTTCTTAGGTGACTCGGACTTGGACTCGGACTCGAACACAGGTAATGATGACTCGGACTCGGACTCGACTCGGACACTCCTTGGGTGACTCGGACTTGGACTCGGACTCGAACACAGGTAATGATGACTCGGACTCGGACTCGACTCGGACACTCCTTGGGTGACTCGGACTTGGACTCGGACTCGACTACGACTCTCCCTTGGTGACTCGGACTTGGACTCGGACTCGAAGAGTGGTGACTCGAGAGTGACTTGGACTCGTGAATTGGTGACTTGACTACAACACTGCCATAACTACACTGTAGCTAATGTGCACATGACAATAAAGCCTTGCATCTTGAATTTAATCTTGAATCTTCAAATACTTAAAAAAAAAAAAAAGGTCAGTCCTAAGGCATTCATTAGTTAACTACAGAAATGTAGGCTAGGCTATGCAATCTTCTTTTGAAAACTATTGTAATTGTAATATTTGTTTTACATCCAGTCATTAAGCTTCCCCTGAAACTGTTTGTAGACCCAATGTGTTGGCCAGCCTCACACTTTGAAACCCTCTGCAGGGAAGTAACCAGCTGCTGACAGCAGCTGTCAGGGGTAACTGACAGACAGCTGGTGCATCATTAACAGTATACTGAATTACCCAATTCAACTATTAAGCAGCTCATGTCATTGTTTTAACATAATTTTAACGGTTCTGAATAACGGCCTCTGCGATTCTGTGATTCAGGGCGATACTGATATAGCATAGTTAGGGTATTTATATGAATAATTAATTTCCCCTGTGTGGATGTGAATAAATATATTAAATCTGACTGCTTAATAAACATAAAACCATTCCAATAAATTACCTCAGATGGTCAATAATTAATAATCAAATGTATTACATAATGTATTTTTTAAATAGACTGTAGCTTCAAACTTAAAGCTACTATTTGGAGATTTTTAATGATGGTTTTGTAATGCATTTAAATTGCATTTTATACAGCGGTTCTGTTGCACTATATCTTAATGTTTTTAATGGTTTTCTTGTGAACACTTAGAATTGCCTCGCATTGAAATGTGCCGTATAAATAAACCTGCCCTGCCTTGCCTTGCCTTACATTGATATTTATAAAGTGTATTGATAAATACATTTAGGCTACTAATTGAATTGAGTGTTCCATGCTCCATTCTATAATGTCTAAATTAGGGACTGTTTACTGTGAAGCTCTCACTCTCCTTCACGGCTATCTAAAGATTAGAGGCACTGCACTGTGCACTGTCGCTGGATTGGAGCTCCATTCAGCTGATAAGAATGCAGGATGCTGCTGAATGCCACAGCTTTACACCAGAGAGTTTTGTGTACGTGTTTGAATGCATTACGTGTGTGGGTGTATGGCGGATACCTAGTTCATTGAAGCCACTATAACCGAGCTCCTGTCGGCTGAGTCCCAGCTTCTCCAGGTCTTTGCATTCAAAGCCATGAGGACACTGGTAGCCCTCTCCATCGGGGGAACAATGGGTGTCTGGGATGGCCAAGCTGTTCCAGGTCACATTACTGACCGAAAGAGGGAAAAAAACAGTTAGCCAAAGATATGTTCGCAATGAAAACACAGATGTAATGCAGTGGTTCACTTTTGAGTGACGCCTCCCAACCAGAATACTCAGGTTGGTGATTTTTTCCCCCCCAATGCAAACACGTTGATTGTTCATAAACTGTCTCCATGGGTTAGCCCCACATATAGCAGTGGATGCACTTTCAGAGAGAGAGTGTGTGTGTGTTGTGTAAACTGGCATAAACAGCTGTTTCTATGCGCCTACTTAAGCTTATTTTTGAATGATTATTGTTAACGCTCTGATTAAAAAATGTAAATATATCATGCGTTGTTAGCGATGACACGTTTGATCTGTTTCAACTGCTAGTACCTTAGGCACTGTAGATTTATAATGTATTCAATGATTTCTTCTCTCCCCCTGACCTGCTGTAAATCCTGCAAAGACACACTTTGACTCTCACAAATACACTTATTAACATCGATTCTGGGGCAGATGATATCACTGGTACAGGGAATATAATGTAAAACCATTCCCTAGTCTAAAATATGTTAGTTTTAATATGTCCTTTTTTGTTTTTCCCCACCACCATCTGGTGACTTGCAGCAATAATCTCTCATTGAGAATCACTGCTGTAATGTGTGAATACAAATAGAGCTTTGACAGCAAAATGTTACTTGTGTGAAAATATTATAATAATTAAGGATGATTAAACTTAACTCTATAATAAAATCAGGGAATTCAAGGCTAAGGTTCAAAATGTATGGCTGGTTACAATAAATATATGTATTATGAGCAAGAGAAACATGCAAATGACACATACACATTCTGCCTGTACAAACAAACACACACACACACACACACACACACACTGCCCTTCTCCCTCCTTCTCTGTCTCCCTGTCTTCTAGCCTCAGGTGTTATTCCAGGAGCTGCATGATTTCTCTAATGAAAATTAATGCCTTCAAATTGGCTGCCCAGACATTAATCCAAATTGTTTATTAAGGGGTAAAGGATCAGAAGGGATAATTTATTGCACACATCACAAAGGGCAATCAGAGGCGTAGTAATAAATCAGATAAAGCGTGTTATGCTGGGCTGTATAATACAACTGTATCTTATCAAATAAATCACTTTTCTTGATGACAAAGAGGAGATAAATGAGGCATCAAATGAGAGACTAAATGTCCAGTCATAACGTGATATTAATAATTTGGTGAGTCAAATGAAATACAAAGCATATTTGTGATAAGACATTATTTATAATTGGTTTTCTGAATCTCTTATTTGATCAAACTAAATTGCATGTGCAATGCTTTGCATAATTAATCATTTGGGTTCATGTCAACAACCTCTGCCCACCTTGGCTTAAAACACCTCTTGCTCGTGATGACACATGCTCCACTGCCTCAGTTTAGCATATGAAGCAATATATATAATTCCCAACATCCTTTTCCTAAATTCTCCATTCAATTTAAAAACAAATAAGCAGGAATAAACATGTTTTTTATGTGACAAGGATATACTTATACTCTCTAAAGTGTCACTATTAATCGGATTAAAATGTCTAATCAAGACCTTCCTTTTTAGAATAATCCTCAAGCAAAAAAAACACAACGCAGCTTTAAAGAAATCCAAAAAACACAACTGTGCGGTTCAGTCGCACCAATTCATACTGCAAATAACTACGTGTATTATCGTATGTTCTATGGAGTTAAATCATCCAGAGGAAGAGATCATACTTAGTTAACAAATCAAAAACCCTTGTCATCTAATATCAATATCAGAAAATGTCTTCCCTGGTATTTTTACCCAATTTCCATTATAAATACCTTCTATGTGAAAAGCTTTGACTTTGTGCCAGAGGCATATGGCAGAGAGAGATTAGGCACATCAGTCCTTATGTGACATATTTCTAAAATACCCCATCAGGAGCATGTATATACGAGGGATTTATGAAAAGGAGAACAGCAGCAAACAAATTATATTTGCAGCTGCCAGGCCACTTATGGAACGATGTTAAAGAACTACGTCAGAGTTATAAATGTAACAATGCCGTGTGCCATCTTTTCAGCTTCTAATGGTCAATGTGTGTGATGTCCCTTGAGTGCTTAGGCACTCTCTGGGTAAGAAGAGATATATGGGTAACTGTTGAGCAGAAATTAGCAGAATACAGAACAAAGGCTGGTTATTGACAATGTAGGAAATTGTAATTATCTTAATGAGTTTTAGTTCTACCTCCAGCCGGGGGCATTAACCATGATGGTGGCTTTTCACATCTTTTGTCTCCATAGGGATGCCTGTTTTCTGTATCATATCATCATTCTCAAAATAAAATCCTTCACAAATGTTTTTAAATACTACTGATTTTGCAAAGCAATGTTAATTCTGTCACACCAGTATCACATCTCCCCCAGTGCTGGTACTCAGCGGTTTCTACAGAATTTCAACGTTACCATACTGGTGATTTGATTTAACTTCAGTCAAATTGTTTAATTAATTAGTTTAACCTCATTCATTTTTGTAAATAACATCACTTTTTGTCCCATCCTGCCCTGAAGATGTTGTCTTTTCTGTTGTCTTAATATGTTTAGCTCAAAGTAAACAAGGTATTCGAGCAGTGGGCTTACTGAATATAGCCACTGTACATTTCTATAATATATATTGCATGTTAAACAATGCAACTGTTCAAATGTAAGAATTGCAAGTGCAGATCGGCCAATAAAAGCAAATGAATGTACAGAACACTTTGTATTTAAGCTGACTTAAAACATACAGTTGCATGATAGGACAGGACAAGCACAGGCATGGAACAAAAGAGCCTGTGGGTATATATAATATATTTCATTTTATATTTTATATGGAATCAATCAACTGGGTAAAATGCACTAAAGGCAAAGTTTTTCTTTTAAAAGTTTCAGATCATTTAATGTAGTATCTACATTGTGCACACCATGTTTCACATAGGCAGAATGTAAAACAAGCTACCACCTCTGCAAACCAATTTCAGCAACTCACAAGTGACATAAACTTGCAGAAAGCCTACGGGGGGAAATCCTCCACACTGATGAGTGAGCCTAAAGTATATTTAGTGGGTTTTCAGTAGCTGTATTCATAGGCCATTTATGGTATGATCAAACATGCTTACCTGTGAAGTTTTTTTAATGATCTCATATAGCCCGTGATGACAAATAAATGCCCAGAAGCATTCAGGTTAATGTACGCCTGAAACTTATGGTACCTTAACAATGGTGTAGTGCTTGGCAGTTATATCGGCCCTAGTCTATAAACTGTAATAAGAAAGACACTCAATGTATAGTATTTCGCTTTTAGCTTCTTAGAGAACTTCGTTAACCATTATTGCTTCAGTAAATACAAACTCTATTAGAGCTGGGAAAGGCAGCCTCCATCATAGGTATTTAAAGGTGTTGACTGGAAGGTATAGTTGCTCAGTTGAAACAAGTAATAACAAAGCCATCAAAAGTTTCACTTATTTTTAAGTGGCTCGCCTCTTACCCTTCTCCTGTGCCATTAATGACACAATGGAAGTTGAATGTTCCAAACATTTGAACACCCAGAATTCCATAGAGCAGGAGAAAAAACAGCAGGAAGATGGAGACACTCCAGATCTGTTCCCCAGATCGCCTGCAAAGCAAAAGAGTGGAAAATGTAATATTTTCACATGTAAAATGATCAATGAATTAAAGGGACCATAGCAAAGAAAAATGCTCATGGAGTTATTTTTTACTTGAGTATGTTGGTGATGCGGGAGCGAGGAAGCTCAAAGCGAAAGTAGATCCTGAAGGCCCGGATCATAATGAGCGCTCGGGGGATCCTCAACATTCCCCATGGAGACATCGGTTCCACAAGATCTGCTATTTCAAACATCTTTAAACAAAGAGAAACAAATTGTTAAGAAGAAAATACCAGCTGCAACAATTACATTCCTTATGTCAAACCATGCTAGCACTTAAGGAAAACAATTGCAGAAAAACCTCAAATTGTAAATATTGCAATATACCTGCAGGACCAGGGACACCCAGATGAAGAACACCATGAATCCATCAAACATACACCAGCGATCCTTCACATAGGAGTTATCCCCCTGTGCAGAAAGTAAGAGAGAACCAGGAGACATTAACACAAAGCCAACCATGAGAGAACAATTGCAACAGAAGAACAAAAGCAAGGAATAAGAGCATTTATCATCACTATCAAAGGGCCTAGTTTTCCAAAAAGCTGATGTATTCTAACAATTAGAAGACATTGTTGTGATAGAAATCACATATATCAACATCATCTGAATTAAATGTGCCCATTATGACCAACTGACCACTTTATTCCATCAAAGACAAAACAATGATGAAGTGTAAACAAACTGAAATGTCATACAGTAGGAACAGCTAAATTGGACATACTTAATCACCACTTACAGAGAGAGAGAGTTTCTGTACGCTTTTAGGGCTCATGAGGAAAGGCTGCAAATAGGAGGGTGTTTTCTGAGACACTCTAAAGATGCAACCATGTTTGATTACAGACTAACAAGAACAAAAGGATGCAATTACTCTAACACTGTGTGGATCTGTTGTTTTGTGCGACAACTAGCTGGAACGAAACATCCAAGTTTCAATCAATTAGGTTACAAACACAGTTAGAAATCCAAATGTGTGATGAAGTAAGCGTCCTGTACACAAGTGAAATTATACTTGATATAAAGTGCTCAGAAAAGGACTGTGTTTTATCTGCTTTTAAGAACTAAAAGGAACTTTAAAAGAAAGAAAAGAAAATGTTCCAGTTGTCATGATGTTTTCCTGCACTGGTGATTCTAATTCTGTGTCCTCCAGTGCCTCCCTGCTAGTTATCCTTGATTTGCCAATTAAGCTGTCCACACTTTTTATGGCAGTAATTATGGGCCTTTCATCTGCCAGCTGTCTGTTCCTTGAACATCCTATCTACCTCAAATTTGAATTGTGTTGATTTATCTGAATTTACAGCTCAAAACAACAACTAATAAAGTTTAATATAAAGTGCCACTTAAATCTGATGCATCAACATGTGCTCTATCAGGTCTCAACTTGTGCAGTAGACCTTCGTTAGCTCACTACATTTTGCAAAAACTGTCTGAGCGGTTATTTCTAAATGGAAAATGAGCACTTCAGTGTAGCCAAATTGTCATCTGGTAATATGCACATAAACTAGGACGGTGATGTATGATTTAGTTTAGTGTGCCATGCCAGTTCCCCGTCTCATTTTGGCAGTTACACTTTAGCTCATCAGTTTAATGTCCCATAACTTTTACATAAAGTTTCATTCTAATCCATACCTTTTTTTTAATTATCTTTTTCACACACAGATACAAGGACAGAATGTACAATTGCCTGCATACTGTATATACAAAATCCCATCTTGGCAAACATAATAAAACATTCTCTGCTGAAATGTGTGCAATATAAGAAGGACTTAATGTGTCGTACTTAAGTCACAATGAAAACGTTTTCCTCTAGATTGATGTATCTTTGTTCCTCTTTTGGCACTTTTCAGCTAATTATTTGTAATGTAGAATGTACAGAAAATAAAGTTTATCTTGATAATTGTATTTGAGGAATGTGCTTCCTGTGAACATGTGACTCTGACAGTAGCTACCTTGATGATTCCTCTGATGTGCATCTTGGCGATCATCTCAGATGTGTAGAGGAACATGAGCAGAGTGTCCAGTGTGAAGGTCACATACTGCAGCGGAGGGTAATGTTCGAACGTCTTTGGGGTGTTCATGCACACAGAAATGACGCTGATGATGGCACAGGCCCGCAGCAGTGAGTGCACCCACTGTGGAAAGAGAAAAACAATGCTTTATTTCTTTGCTATATTCTGGCATATGATCTGGCAAGAATGATACAGAAATAACATTGTGTTGTGCTGACCCTAGCCCACATGAGAGTACACTCACTGGTTTGTTGATCCAGAAGATATCAGCGCTGTCTGCCAGGGTCTCGTCCGGCCCAAAGTCGGTCATGGGCTGGGCCTCGACCCGTGAGCTCTGTTTCCTCTTTAGCATGCTGGGGCTGGCAGTGCTATACAGAGAGTGGATCTGACAGAGAGGGAGGCCAACCAAACAGTGAATAAAGCTCAATGAGGAAAGGGAGAACAGTCTGGCTGCATCCAAGTCTGGGCAGTGTCCGTACCACTTACGTTCACCTCAATCATGTTATTATGTAAATAAATACATTTGTAATGTGTACTTTAAGCAGCTCAGAGGCACTTGGCTGGCCACATTAACAGCGACTGACTTGAAATACCAGTCCACTTTCGAATAAAAATTGTAACTCAACTGATAACCAATATTTAAATGGAATATTTATGTATTAAATACCATGTGTATCAATAGTTGCTTCTGGACATAATTACATGTAGCTTTAAGCTTCACTATACTGAAATATATCCAGCAAAATAAACTACCCTGACTTGAATTGCCAGAACAGAAGTTTGTACTTTTAAAGTAAACATGTGTTGCATTGTTGAATGGCCACCGTGATACACAACGTAGCACACATGGAACACAGGAAGAGTGTATTCACATCTCCAGTGACTTACCATTTGGAAAGATCATACATGGTCTTCATCATATTAAACACCAAGGCACCAGTAGATTATGCTGCGCAACCTACTGTAGAATGCGAGAGGTGTGTGTTGCTGTTGCCTGTGCATATTCATGTTTGTGTGTGTCAGTGTGCATGTGTATGCAGAAAAAGAAAGGTGTACAGGCCGTTTAAACAAAAGAAAACAAGAATAAATGACACTCTGAATGGAGACAAAGCGCACATACCAAAGGGAAAAGTAAAGCTGAAATTGCTCCAGCACTGCACATAACATGCGATCAGGCATACCCTGTAAATGACACACAACAGTTAGTCAACATCATGGTTCATATGGTGTACAGTACACTACCCACATCTACAGTACGCTCATAGAGACAGGAATGCCCACCACATCTGACATCAACGCATATATGCGACACACTCTGTGAGTGAGTGACTGAGTGACTGAGGTGTTGTGGAAGGAGAAGATGGGGTGGAGGAGGACCAGGCGACTCACTGTGAGGCTCCTCATTGGTGCGTTCATCCCCAAGTCACAGAGGGGTGGAGAGACCAACCAGAGAGAGAGACTAGAGATGCAAAAGGGAGAATGTCCTAAAGGCCTGGAGGTCCTGTGGCAGCAGTCAGTGAATGGTAGCAGTCATAAGAGTGTAAAGAGGGGTGAGAGAACATATTCACAAGTGCTCCAACATGCAGCTTCAGCACACATCTATGCAGGATAAAACATATTTTCTCTCTAACCTCCAATGTTATGTAGCCATGCTGATAGTTTTGGTTATGTTTGTTGATATATCTTCATCAGATTTCTCTGGCACCACCCCAATAAAATGTCTGAAGGATTCTCAACACATTTGATGATATCTCTTTCTGGAAACAATACCCCTTTCACTCTTGGTATTTCACAGCAAACACTGCCAAAAAGTTTTCTTTGGCAGAGGAGTTCAATGAAAAACTGTAAAAAAAAGTCATGTTTCTTATCCAGAGTAACAGACAAAAAGGCTCAATGCCAATCCCCTTCAAGCAATGTTGAACTATCTGAATGGCTAGATATGAATTTGAGAAAATTGTGTGTTTTGTTATTAAGATGGGCCAATGCTTCAATAAAACAGCACAGAAGTATAATTACTTATAATTAAACATATAAGTAAACAAAAAGCAAACATATCTAATCAAACAATACATGCAAGGTGTACAGTAGATGGCATAAAACACACAGAATCAGAAAAAGAACATACTGTACATCAATGTCCTAGTACCCTGATGAATGAGTCACTGCATCATGAGCACCAAGGTTTCTGATTCATTTGATTACCTAAATAAAGTACATTTGAACTGACCGAAACGTATCATTTAAAAGAAAAAACTTGAGATAATGATCTTTAAAAAAGTGATTAAACCTGAATGGTGCAACACCTTTGTTCACCTTTTAAAAAGTAAGCCAAGCATACTAACTGAAGTACAAGAGCTATAAAACTTGGATGAGAAAGCAGAAAGAACAATAAAACTGTATAACCCTTGTTTCCTTTGCTGCTGTTACCAAGAAAGGAAAGTGTCTATATAAACCCCATGTAGTTAGGAGCAATTTTCCAGAGTAATTGCTACACTTAACATATGCAGATGGAGACGTGAAGAAGAGTGAAAACTAAATTACAGGGTCTAAGTGCTATTATGTGGGAGTATAGGTGGCAAAGACTGCAATTACTTTCCCATTTGGAGTGAAGACATGTTCCTCACGGGCAGGATGCGACCACTGAGCACATTCATTGTAACTGTAAGTATTTGTAGGATTCTCAAACTTTCTTTGCTGAAGTTTTATTCTTGAAGAGTGCACTCTGGCAGTATCATCTTAATTGCAACCAACAAGACAAAGTTTGGTTGATGTGGGCAGCAAATATGTACAGTTCTTTGTTGCTCTACTGTACCATACCTTAGAGAGGAGTTTAGGGATTTAGACGAACTAGTGTCGGCGCGCTTGGTTCAAATGTATGGAAAGGATCAATACATTCCAAAGGTAGTAGTGCAGTTATTGGACACATTAACAGAACCCTCTCTTTTTATGAACATCTGTGTTTCCCATACATGTACATTGATTCATTTGTCTAATGGATAGTGAGGTGGGCTGATGATCGGAAGGTTGCGAGTTCAAATCCCGCCTGGAACACCACCACTAGTGTGCCCTTGAGTAAGGCACTTAGCCCTCAGTTAGTCCAGGGAGAATGTCCCTGCAATTGGTCATTGTAAGTCGCTTTGGAATAAGGCGTCTGCTAAATGCCTAAATTGTAAATTATATTTTTGGGAGAATAAACCCCACAGATCCTCAACTCCGGTGTGTCTCACTCATTAACAACGCAACACAGAGCAACAAGAACGTTGTCTGCTATAGTAGCCATGAACTTGCATGTATTTTGTTATTTGGGGGGGGGGGTGGATGCGTGGGCCACCCGAATAGGTTAAGGGGCCTTTGGCTTTTCTTGCAGGGGGGGGGGGGGGGGGGGGGGGGGGGCGTGCGGTGCCCCCACAAAGTTAAATGTGACATAATCAAATTAGTAAGTTTAAGTGTAATGTGAACATTTCTGCTCAAAGTGACAAATCCATACATGTAGATAGTTATAACTTGGGCCTTTTCCTGTTACCTGTACTCATTCAACTTCATTTCCAGCAGCAGAAGGTATCTCTTTTATGACTAAATGCTCTCATTCTGTAAACCCACTGTGCGCTGCCTGCCCAGGCCAGCAACAAACAGAAGACAGACAAAGTGAGTCACCAACCAGTAACCAAAGTAGAGCATTTAGTAGCTTAAGAGCCAAAATGGTGGATATTTTTTTCAGGGGGTAGTAGAGACTGAGAAACCTAAAAATGAAAGTTATTATTGGAAATATATTTATTAATTATCCAGAAACACGACTCCAAATGAATGCTTAAGTTGCTCTGTGTCTGCTTGATGCGTACAATAGGACAGTTTGCAACTTTAAATGGTGTTAATATGCATGTCAATAGGGCAACCTTTGTTTGTTTGACATTTGGTGCTGGGCAAGCAGCATGCAGTGGGTTTATCAGAACATTTTCACTAAAATCACATGCCTGGTGCATCTAAAAGTCTGACACTGATGAAAGCAGTGAGAAGGAAGCCAAACAGTAAAGTTGTGGGACCTAAAACCTGAACAAATAGCTGAAAGAGCATGAAATGCTCCATAGAGTTTGGGAGAACTGCAGATTTGGGTGATTATTTTCAGTAAGATCGACAACTTGCCTATAACATTTAGTCATTTTACCCATAGTGTATATCAAAATAATAATAATTTATTAAAGCTTCAAAAGAATATAGGCTATACATTCATTGATTTTGAGGTATAAGGTCAAACAGTTAGCCCTAACTATTAATAAGTAACTAAATGATCAGGTAATTTATACCTTCTGTGGCAAACTTAATTCCAACTGTTCATCATCATTATCATTACCACATTAACCTTATTATGTGCATGTGAGATTCTTGTGGTCTAACACAATTTAGCATTAGGAGGTTTCAGCCATTCACAATCTTTTAGAAGCTTATTTAAGTTGTCAGTAGGGCTAAATGTCAGCAAATGTCATGAATATCTTCTAAATTAAGATATAGTGGGGCATAATACTGAAGAAAAATCCAAATCAATACAGGGCATCTTGTTAAAAGCTCCAGTTGTGGCTAACCCTGGCCTCACAGTATTCACTAGGTCAATGTTTACCAACACAAAAACAGTGTTGGTAAACTGCTCCCCCTCCTTAACAACACAGAACCAGCTGCTGAGGAATACGCACGTCCTGCAAAATGGCTGTCAAACCACTGATCATCAATCAGGAGACCCTACTGAGATTGAAAGCTGAATGAATGACACCGACACAGAGCCAAGGTTACTATGGAAACGGATGAGAGCTAAGGTGCTACATTGGTTTAAAAATAAGCTAAACACAGTGCGTTTACAAACATGTGGGCAGGCGTAGGTCCTAAACGTAGCTTATATGCTATGTGGCAACGAGGCCACGTGATAGTATAGCAAATACACGGCAATTTTGGACCAAGGCCTACTCCGAAAGGATGAGGATGTGTCCACTTCCTGGAACAAGCTAGCGCAGCAGCATCAGTAGCATCCCCCAAAGCACCACAGCTGTGCGTCCGGTTACACACACACGACGAGTGTAGCAGCGGCTTAAGAAAAACATACTGAATCACTTACGAGAGGAGGACTGTCTTTATCTACCGTGTCTCGTCCTGTCCATTACATCAGCTGTTTTTTTCCGGGTGTGTGTGTTCGGATCGAATGGGAGAGTGCGGGAGCGCGCGCAGGTTCCAATCACATCAACAGCTCCAGCGCATGCAGCGGAGGCGCGCAGCCGTCTCCATGGTAACAGTTTGAAGGTCCTCAAATTGCTCCATCACAATGGTGGCCCATATACTTTTTTGTTGATTGTTCCCACTTGTTTGAGTACTGTAATGATACATTTTGGCAAAAAAAAAGAACTCCACTATCACAAAAAAGTAGACAAAAAAACATGTATTTGTGTATCTCCGAATGTTGCATATTTAACTGTAAATAACTGTTTTGGGGCCAACTATTCAGACAGTAGACTACCCAATAACAGTATAATGACATTAACAAAACATAAACATTGATATGATTCTCAAGAGACAGAGGATGTCATATTATGTGCACATTGTAAAGCTAATTTGGAGTTTGGCATATTGGGCTTTATGCATAGTGTTGTCAACACTATTAAAAACGATTGTAAATCAAGTCAGGTCAACATTAACCTGACTTAACTTAAAATCGTTTTAAATTCCTAGTTAGAACAAAGCATGAGTTTAGTTATGCATGCCTTTGATTGAAGTCCTCATAAATTATTGAGTACAGTGTTGTCAGGTCAACTCAGAACAGAGTGAGTTCCTGGATGAAAGGTGCAAATTGAAAGTTTCACTTCAGCCTTTTGTGAGTAGTTGACACAGCTGTTCATAGGCTTTTTTTCCTTCAGCCTCGGATGGTTTCAAGCAGTTTAAATGCTGCCAAAGTACAAAATGTGCACACTGTTGTCTGGGAAAAGCATTAACATAATTGGTTGCCTTAAAATACAATTTAATAACTGTGATCTTGGTCCTATGAGGTTATATTATATTGAATAATTGCAACAAAAAAATTAAATGTGAACCTAATTTAGTCAAGAATTTACCCAACATGGTATACAGTGCTGACAAATACTAATAATTAAATCAGACACAAATGGCTTAACCCTCCTGTTATCCTCAGATTTACTTTACACCCTTTCTCCTCTGGGGTCAATTTGACCCCAGTAGTTTAAAACTCAAGACAATGATCATATTCCAAATTGTAACCAACATGTATGTCTCTGGTGCTTTAGGTATCTTAGTTGACTACCTAAATAACCATTTAAATAAAACATTAACCCAACCTTCTACAGACCCCTTTATACATCCAGAATTCCTATTATGTGACTATCGAAAAATATATGAATCACCATAAAATCTCACTGAATGAAATCAAATGTAAGAAGTAAGATCTTTTTGATGTTGTTAAAGGACCAATAACTAAAGCAGAGGGTAGTTTTTTTTTTACAATGATACATTTGCATGTAATAGTCACCTCAATATCATCCTACACAATCAACACAAATATGTGTAAAATATTGACATTTTTATATGTTTTATACTACTAAAACAGCCTGGGGTCAAATTGACCCCAAGGAACACCGATGCGAACAAAGTGCGTACAGGACATTTAAAAAAGATCTTCATGTTCATTTTATGTTTATCCATTAGTCCTCACTAAATTAGGAAAAGTCATGAAATACTAAGCAAAACAAATAATGTGAACCATTTTTTTAGATACGTTAAACATTGAATGGGGTCAAATTGACCCCAAGGATAACAGGAGGGTTAAGGACTGAGAATTTGTAGCAAATGCTTGCACAGGTTTTTTCTGGAAAAATCCCTGCTAAATCATGTAGCTCTCAATAATGCAAGCAGCACCGAGAATTCTGCTGTGGGAAGTAATCCTATACCTTAACAAAAAAATACACATATCTTGGCATGAAGGAGGTCCGGGTGGTAGATACGCACATTTAAAGAATTAAAATGAAGCAGGTGATGTCAATCAGTTAATAGGCCTTGGACAAGTCCTTGGAACTTGGATGCAGACATTGCTGATGTTAAATAATTTAAAAAATGTAAATTATTTGAAATGTATATTTTTGTTGCATTATGATGTAAAAATGTTTATTACAATAAGGTCTAAACAAGTGCAACTTCCTCTCTCTGATTCACCATATGTATCACTTAATGTCAAGGGGCCAACAATCTTGTTTGAATGGATTTGCTACTTAGCCTTTTCTGCAAATACAACCAGAGATTACAATACTAAAGTTCCATTCTAGTTTAATTGAAGTCATTTTAGGAATGGGAATTCCTCAGAAACACTATGATCCTTGGAAAGCAGTTTTCAGTCTGTCAATACGAACTATATTGGAGCTTATGTGTCTCTCTTGAAAAAGACGTTTTTTATTAAATGTTGCAGGTTGCTCTTTTGACTCCACTGCTATTTTAAAATATGTATTGATCGAAACATTACAGTACAGAGTGTAATTCAGTCTTTGAGTCTTACAGAAATTGAATGTTTGCCCTCAACTTTGTTTCCAATGACATTAGTTATTTAAGATCAGAGTTAAATGCCTGTTGGTAATTCTGCAGTATAATTTTGAGCACACTTGACTCTCCATTTTGACTTGGTGTGGAAAAACACAGGCGTTATTACTTATTTATAACAAGAACAATCACTTTTCCATTCAAGTGTCCACGTAAGACTAGGCTTTGTGTAACTGTAAGCAAGCATGCATAAAGCAAGAATCCTCGACCCAGGACATATAACAAATATTCCACCATAATTATGTGATAATTCACACCTGTGCTTTTTTCTATTGTGACATGTCAAAATATCTTCCGGCAAAGGCCTGTAACATCAAAAGAAAAGATGGAAACAAAAGCTCCACCACTACAGAGAGATCATCTTGAAAAAGAAGGGTGAAAATGGAACAAAACATTAAAAAGAAAAAAGCAGTCTGCTTCTAATTACATCTCAAACTGGTGACTTAACTTTTTATTTTGGCAGTTTCCCCCTCTCCAGCTCCTGCCCAGGCCTGTGTCTGAGAGTCAAGACTAATCAAAGGCACTTGTATGGAGAGAACTGTTGGCCTCTGAAGGGATTGAGCCAGTTCAGGCCAGCCTGCTGCTCTGACTCTCCTTCTCTCCTTTTCTTTTCCCTCTCACTCTCTCTTCCTGTCCTGTCTGTTTAAGGAGTGAACGATTGGGAAATTCCTTCAAGCTACTTTACTTCAGGTTTCTCTGGGATTTAAACATGCACACTGAGGCTTTGGTACAGTCCATTTTGGTCCCATTGTTTCTGATTCTGCTCACTACCGTGGAGGACACTTTGTTACAATCGGTGAGGTGAGTTTCTACACAGCTTTTATTTCTTCTTGTTTAATGTGGGTTAGTGTAAAGAGCAAGAAGGGAGAGGGAGGTGCAGAGTTTTGCTGACTAAGACAGCAGTTAGAGAGTACAATGTGGGAACGTTTAGGAGAGACTATACATGAAGTTTGCAGTTTTTTGTGCAGATCTTTAATGCTGCTTGACTTGCCAACAATTCTAATGCCATGGGTATGATTCTTTTTTTCCATTAATGACTGTTTGACTGGCACTTTTTTTAAACGCATACACATTCATTCATTTTCAGTTGGACACTCAAGCTGCCATGAAAATGTTATGACAGCTTTCGTGGTTGTGGGTTCGGTACAAGAAGGTTTTGGGAAAGTAAAAATAATTTGCAGTCACAAAAAATTAAAGTAGGAATGGCAATCCCAAGACCTAATCTTTTTGAAAAAAAGTTCACTTAAATGCACTCGGTAACTCTCGGTGCTATGCTGTATCATATCATTTATTTTAGTTTTTAATCAAATTAGGGATGTTGCACTTAAGCCCCTGATGCCATAAAACCAATTCATTTCTAGGAGCTTTTACATTTGATTGGAAATAAATGTGAAATTGTAATGGTAAGAATGACATACTGTAAGTCTATCACTGGAATTGGCTAAAATGTGGGAAAATAATTTCCGTTTACCTTGGCCTCTTACTGTAGAGCCTGACTCAGCAGATCTGTAAATGTTCCCATATGATTCAATCTTAACTCAGCTGCAGAGGGGGTGTACTCTACAAGCAGGTGCATCATGTCTGTGTAGAGATAATATTGTGTTTATATGTCATAGTGCGGCCTACAGTTTATAGCATAAATTAGACAGCAGCACAACAACTCCTGAGAATCCAGGTGATAATAATGTTATTTCTCAGTGTTAATTAGGCACTTCCAAATAATACCTACTTTATTTGTTTACCGGGTATGGCTGTGTCAAAAAGAGTAGGTGGGAAAAACACAATAATAAAGGTTATGTTTTGTAACTGCAATTCTAAGAAGTGAGGTGAAGCCACTGCAGGAAATGTAATTTCCATGTATGTGCAAAGGAGTGTTTTAATAAACATCCTACAGCAAAATGCTTCCAAGAGAGGCAGGATCACGGTGGGACAATTAATAACATGTTCTCCACACTAGCTTTGTCCCCTATTGGACCCTTTAGGGACCAAACAAGTCCCCAGGAACGGCAGCTTGCTTGCTTCCTACTCAGGAGTCACTATTTTGGGACAGGAGATATACAGTATGCAGATTAAATATGAATGAACATTGGAACCGAAAGGCACAGGACAGGACATGGAGTGGTTTCAAACACAGTCCAAGCCAAGTTTCACTACTGGAAGTCATCCCAAGGTCATGTTGTCGTGGGAAAAGAAAATGATTCATCCTGATCAGCAGATACATTCAAAAATCACCAGAGTTTGCTCAAACCTAAAACAGCCCTCAGTGGCTGAAGCTCCTCTGAAATGGAACTTGTATAACCTCCCCATGGCACATAGAACACACACATTCTTTATTTGATTTCCATGGGAGTGTCAGGGACATTTGATCTGTTGATTGTTTGAAATGTGTCTACTATTCAGCCAGGATTAGAACAAGAATGTCAGACAGCATCCAAATGAAACAAATCTCACAGTGAGATCCCATGATGTAAAAACAAAGCTCAGAAACAGCTGCTGGTGTGTGCTCAATGAAATGTGAAGCTGTTTCTGTCTCATTTGATTTATTGATTTAATAGCTTATCCTTAACATTCAGTTTTTTCATCAAAATCTCAAATGTTTTAAGGGTTTCCTGACTTTGAATATCCATTCTAATACTATAGTCGACAAAATAAATGCAATGAATGCACTATATATCGTTTTTTATATATAAAGGTAGCCAACACTGCCATGTGTGAGCAAAGGTATTTTCACTACAATGTGGTACTGTATTTAAAACAGACACAGGTGCTGCAAACTTGACCTTCGACCTGAATTTTCCAAAGCTGCATAACAACTGACCTTTCTTTTACCCAGCCAGGTGGGTGGTGTGTGCAAGTTTTCCTCGGAGTCGTCCCTGCGCCGCTGCCGGACCCCTGATGGCAAGATCTGCAGTGGGAGGGGCAAGTGTGACTGCGGCGTCTGCATCTGCGAGGCCACCGATCCAGGGAAGTTCTACGGTCCACGCTGCGATTGCCACGACTGGGTCTGTTCTACATATAATGGGAAAACTTGCAATGGTGCGTACAATATATTAAAGGTCCCCTATTATACTGTTTTTCATCAATATATAATAGGTCTCAGATATATACAAAACATGTCTCTGAAGTGTTTGGCTCGAAATACCAAACAGATCATGCATTGGAGCATCCCATAATCCCCTCTGTTTCAGCCCTGTTTCAAAAGTGCTGATTCTCTGTCTGTTACTTTAGATGAAAATAAGGAGCCACTCCCCACGCCCCTCTGAGAGATATTTGGTTAAAAAGAACACAATGGTGCTCGAGGAGGAGATTCAGGTGATAAGGTGGGCGGGTGTTACCTTGGTTGGTGATTGGCTAATGGTTACACAAGCCAAAAAATCGTTATGACATCATAAAGTGGCCAAAATCTGATCAGCTCATTTTCAGACCGGTTTTTATATAAATGGGTCAGGACGAAAAGTGAGCGAATCTTTTTTTCTGAAACTTTCAGAATCTCTTTACACAGAGGGGACACATGTTTATGTATACAAGACATGAAAAAGTGGATTTTGCATAATAGGTGACCTTTAAAACATAAAACTCAATGGTTTGGTGATATGGCATGGAGTCAAATATATTATTTTATTGGTATATATTCTGATAAAAGTAAGTGTACAGGCATATGGTTCCACATATTTTCTACTTGGGTACGGTTATCACTGGTGTTTCGGTAAGTGATGCAGCAGAACTCCTTACTGTTGGCTTTCATCAGAGAAGCTTGACAAATGGACTCTCCAGCTGATGTTCAGCGTCTGTTGCAGCCAGGTGCTAGGAAGGAAAGAGGGTTTGAGGGTGAAATTCAAAAACCTATTAGATTGGTATTGGATTCTAACATTCCTTTCGTTTTATGATATCGAAGGAAGAAACATGTTTTTTACAGACTTGGAGAGTCTCAGCTCGTATTCTGTGGAGTTTTACCTTTATTATACCCTTTATTGCCAAATCAGAGGGCTGCAGTATTGTGTCCCTGAGAGCCTGCATCACCTTGGCAGCACTTCAAAGGGTTTCATTGGTAATAGACAGCTGGTTGGTTCAAGTATGTTACCAAGGCATAGCTTTTGTTGCGAGGCACGGCTTAGCCTGTTGTCTGCAATTCTAAAAGTTCTGAGTAACAACACTTGAGAGTGCATCCACACTCGAGGACAAGTTGAGACACTCTCCACTTTGTACACAATCATTATCCAAGATGAGCATAGATTTTGCAGGCTCGCATATGAGAACGGAGGCTATTTCTATGGAAATTATTGGAAACGTATTCATAGACAAACTCAAAAGGGAACTAGACACATATTTTTACCTTACCTTCATGAAGAATACAATGATCAGTTTTGTTGAAATAAGTTTGGGTTGACTTAACTTTATGGTCATTTTAGAGGCAGTGATGTTGCTGCCCTGATCAATAGTTTCACATTAACAATAACAATGACAGCATTGTAAAAGGCATAGCTATAGTGACACATCCTTGGAGAATTGAGTTCTCACTTTGCATTTTCCCTATGCGCTACAGATCTTTATAACAAAAATATATCTGTTTACAGCTTGTTTCACTGAATCGAAATGTAAAAAAGGTTAATTCAACTATGAAGTCCATTTTGTCTGTATGTGTATTATATATGTGTAAGTATAGAAGAGTATGTGTCAAAAAAATCCAAAGAAACACATCAAAGTGTAACACAATACAATTCAACAGAACAATGAACTATAGATTCTAAAATGACAATACACTTTAATCAAATCCTAACAACTGAACATGACCATCATAACTCTTACAAAGCTCAGATGTATTGCTGGGCTGTTGTATCAGACACCATTAGTTTTAGCTTGATCGACCCTATAAACTGGCAGCTGAGGTTGAGCATAAAAATATGTAGATGTAAGTAGAAATTATTATGTATAAGAAACGTTGTAAGTTGTGAGAAATGCAAGTCCCATGTTGGTGTGTGTGTGTGTGTGTGTGTGTGTGTGTGTGTGTGTGTGTGTGTGTGTGTGTGTGTGTGTGTGTGTGTGTGTGTGTGTGTGTGTGTGTGTGTGTGTGTGTGTGTGTGTGTGTGTGTGTGTGTGTGTGTGTGTGTGTGTAAACGTGCAGGGTAGAGTGATTTATTTGGGTAGACATGTCGGCTGCTTTGGGGAGCTCATTATGTTTCAGCGGTCTGGAGCGAGAAGGCCCTGCTTCAGCCTGATAATGGGGTTTCGCTCCCTGCTACACGGACTGCAAATGGAATCTAGATGTAGCACAAGAGGGATAGATTTTCACACCCAGATAGAAATATGCACAACGAGGCACATACTTATAAAACCATTTTCCCATGTGCATATAGGGCCCAGCAAATCTAGTCAAAGCATATTGAGAAGAATACACACATCGCCACCTGCCTCTGGCTGCTCAATAGCCCATGCAGCAGGGTCCGTGTTTGAGATCGGCAGCCAATTTCTCTCCCTGCGGCAACCTTATCTCTGCCTCTCCAAACTGCCCAGTGATAAGATCCAATTGATTTTTCTCCTTAGGGATAAACTGTGTGTTTCCCTTTCCAAAAACATTAGCTTTCCTGGCATTGAGATGTTGTTTTACCTTGGATGGCATTTGTCGGACTAATTCAAACCCTTTAGTCAGAGCAACAAGTCAGGCTGGATGAGGAAGATGGGGATGATTTATTTTCTTAAATAAAGGTCTGATGGCAACATCTTTAAAAAGCATGGTTTAAATGTGGTGTTGTTTTGAAGCAGTATAAGGCTTTAAAGTGAATATTACTGCCAACAGAGCAAGAATGCCTTTGGTCTGAAACAACATGCTGTTTCTTTTTGTGGGGAGTTTTTATGGCCTTTTGTTGTATTGGTTTCCTTCAAAAGACATATAAGTCAAGTGAACTGGAAATACTACATTTATAAACTATGCTTGTATACAGAAGGGTATAGCAATTTGCCTATGGCTGTTGTTGCGCAATGCATTATTAGCATTAAGCCTTACTGAAAAGAAGAACGAACAAGGCTCTCCTTTTTATTTTATTCTGAGGAGAAAAGAACATGTGTTCCTTTTTCACATGCATTAGACTATTTTTCATAAAAATAATAGAGGCATGCTCCACAGTAAATATATTTATTTTTTGCCCATTGTGTGATCCCATACATTATCTTATACTATGGCCAGTGCCAAGAAAAACATCTCTGGAATACTAATGGACTGATAATGGACAAGTTATAAGCAATGTTAAACCAACAGGGAACATTCAAGCTTTAGTGTTAGAGAAGTTGTTGCTGAATTTATTGTATGATTTACAAAAATCAGTGCTGCTGTCACTCACATGTTTTTCCTCCCACTGATGCATCCCATATTGCAGCAGAGCAACGGGATGGTGACCTAACATCTGTTCACCAACTGTGCAAATCCGTGCTGTTATTTCACTCTGCTGTTTGTTTTTGACTGTGTTGAATTACCCTGTTCTATCCCCTGTCCCTTTTTCTATTAAGCTGCAGTACATGAGAAAAACACCCTTGTGAGGTTAATCTATATATTATGTAATTTCCATAATAACTCCCTTGTTTTCATAGATAACAGTCATAGTGGTAATGTTTCCATTCTCTCTTTCACAGCCTTCCCTCTTTTCCCCCCTCATTGATGAGCCACATGAAGTCTCTCTCCCTCACTTCTTCGCTCTTTGTGTCTGTTCTGTGTGTGCTTCTCTGCGATTGATGGGCTTTTTCCATTGTGAGAGACACAGAGGGTGGCGCAGGGCGCTGCAGGCTAGCATTGTCCCAGTGAAAAAACACTGTAATGTATAATCAACTTGTTAGTAATTACTGGTGCAATATTGAGTAGCATTAGACCATTATATCAAGACTAAAGCCCTTAGTGAGCAATCATCTACAGTATGAGTTTAATCTTCATTGGAACATTACTGCTTGTTTATTTGAATTGTTCTTTATCAAAGACAGAGACAGAGTTGATATACTTCTTACTGTAATTGCTAACAAATGTTTGATCAAACACAGGGTCAAATGCGTTCTCTTTGGTACTTCCAAATCCCTGCAGTCACTGAGCCAAGTATGTCTGCAATCCGGAACAATCTGTAACTTTATGATTCTGGCAGACTTTATCACATGCGTGTCCAACTCGCCCTATCTCAAAGGAGCAGTTGAAATGGGGAGGCATGAGTGCGAAAACCTTTTCCACCATGCTTGATGGCGGTTTTGAAGTTTTGTAAGAACACATTTTGGCCTCTCTACCTCACTAGGTTTTCAGAGCTTCTACTCTTTTCCTGGCTCAGCCCCCCAGCCTCTGAGCCCCCTGCCAGAGCCAAAGAAGATCCCACCCAAGAGGGTTTTATGTCAGCGGCACATAAGAAGTCAGTTTGTCCACGCTGTTCCAAATCAAACTCCTCCAGATGCACTTTCAATCAGTGTTACATAAGCGTAAGATGTTGCTTCCAATATGGACACATTAGAGACATGATATAAAGTAATCATGGGAGAACAACTCACTAATGGCAGTCTGTTCAAAATGACTAAAAGCTTTACTCATTCCTGTTGATTTCCTAAATAGAGAGAAAAACAGTTACCCACAGTGAAATGCAGTCCTTGAGCCATTACAGCCCATTAAATTGTTCATATCTGTATTTTTTTGCTAGTACATATTTTGATGTGCTTTCACTTAGATATTCTGGTCTTGCTGGGCAGTGTGCCTGTGTGGTGAGTCACCTAATGATAGCAGTGTGGGCTGCAAGGAGAAAGAGCCACTTAAGTCTATCCAAGTCTACTAGTAAAAGGCCATTTTGATTGGGACCTATTACAGTTTCCAAATACTTCTTGCTGTAGGAACATACATTGTTATCATAATGACAAATATATATTTAGAGGTAGTAAAAAGGTATATTAAAGCCAACAAAGTTTACAAATGAATGTCGAGGTGAATTGTAAGTATTAGTAGTATTACTTGTTCCGAGGGCAGCGCTCATAGAGGATGAGTTATTACCTGAGACAAGTGTCTCCTAGATCTTTTCCACAGAATAGGAGCTGACAGGCTGCTGTTTCACGCTCCGAAACCCACAGGGAGAAGAAAGCAAGGAAGGATAATTACTCATTGAAATGACGATCATGGTATGGAGAACATGACCTAAGCGAAGTAAGTGTGGAAATGTCTTTTTGAGATGAAAAATCAAGTGCTGGTAATAAATGGGCGCAGAGACAGTCTCAAGGAGTTTTAGATGTGCAATATATAATGTATGTCTTGCATTATTGCGTTTCCTATAATCGAAACTGTACTGAAATCTCAGAATAGCCCCAAGATTGCCTGGAATGTAGCAAAATAAGTGTTCTCTGCTCACGGAGAGGAAATTAGTTTTGGTACATAGTTTTTTCCAGTAATCACTCAAGATTTCTGAAGTATGTTCCATACAAAACTAGTCCCTTGTTTATCACCCTGTTTATATTATACCTAATTTATCATCAGAGAAGGACAAGTTGAATTCTAAACCTGAAATGAGCTTGCTGAATGAGTCACCATCCTCTTCTCATTAGCAGTTAATCATGGTAGCGCCTCATCACCTGTTATAAATGCCACTGATGCTGACACTGATGCACCCTCTCTTTTCCGACCCCCAGTGAATGTATTTGGGCTCTGACCGGTCCCTGATTGGCTAGGCGTGTGTATCTGTTGTTGGTGTGTAGGAAGGCCACTGACACTCGTAAACCACAGAGAATTACTGCTCAGGAAGCACCAGGAAAGATATATTGGCGACAGACAGGCACCTTCCCACACACATAAACTTTCGCCTATAGCAGACAAAGAGGGTCCATCTTGTATGTCAGAGTGATTGTCAAGTGGAGATTAATGGGGGCTAGCCGCTGGTGGGTGGCAGCAACTTTGTAATATTCTGATGGATTAAGTTGGAGAGACTTTAATCTTACGCTGTTTAACAGCTATCGTGTGGCAGTTGACATCTGCAATAAATCCAAAAAGAAAAGCGTTTTTATTTCCTGTCCCTTGCACCAATAGTGCTGTGTGTATTGAAACATCTAATACGAATCACAACACATACACAAATTGTTAATTTACATTCACTGTTCTCCACAGTAGAATGTTATGGTGGCAATGATTCAAGATTGACTAAATATTAGAAAAAGACTTGGTTCTGCTGTGTTTTAGGATGCTTAATGTGTTTAAATATGATGGGGATTTCAGGGTTAGGGTTAGGTTTACGGTTAGGGTTTAGGGTTAGGGTTTAGGGTTAGGGTTAGGTTTAGGGTTAGGGTTTAGGGTTAGGTTTGGGTTAGGGTTAGGGTTAGGGATCTCCTAAAATCTATTTATTTTCCTCAAAATGGTATGTAGTGCAGCTTTCTTTGAAGTGCACTTTCCATATTAGTTTTTCCTTGAACGTGCAAGTGTCCCCGGAGACGTATCAATAATGAGAAGAGACAGGGGACTTGCCTGTTGTTAATGACTGATGGATAGCCCTTGAAAAGGACACCACGGATACATGATGAACGAGTCAGGAGAATGATTGAGTGTGACATACAAGGCCCCTTGCTGCTAAATGCATTAGGAGCATTCATAATAACCCCTGTTTTTCACATTGCTCACTACGGCCATCAGAATGATGAGAAATGCTGTGACGCCAAACTGCCTGAGTAGGTCCTGTGACATTGAACAAGGCAACGCTGTTACTGAGTGATTGAAGGGGAGGCGAGTACCTCTTCCTGAAATGTTGAAAAGATATGATTTTCAAATATGTATGTTTCATATTCCATAAAACACTTGGGATTATCAATTTATTCCAATGCTTTTACTCTCCATCGTGCAATGCCAACACTTACATTTAATAACACGTGTGTGTTTCCTGTTTGTACAGCAATTTCGAAGCACTGGGCAGTGGCATGCTTTTAGGCACTGATAAACAGCATGTGGTCTGTGTTGTTTCCTTCAGACCGCGGCTACTGTGACTGTGGGATGTGTGAGTGTGATGAAGGCTGGTTTGGAGATGCCTGCCAGTTCCAGGAGGAGTGTAACCTACCCAGCAAGAAGAGCAAAGAGCTTTGCAAAAACCCAGAGGGGGTGGTGTGCTCCAACAGAGGTACCACAAACACTCAGACAAATGTGTGTGCACACAGGCGCACAGGCAGACTTGCACATTGAATGTACACCTACACACATACATACAGAATTGCAAGAAAATGACACCAAAGCATTAATAAAAACCTGCTCCAACCAAACAACCAGCATCGCATATCAGCAGACCAATAGACACAACATACACACATAACTAGAACTTGAAATAACATTTTTAATATTTTGCTTTAGGCAACATTATTTACTTATACAGCCTTTGCATAAATCTGTTCATGTATTTCTTTCGTTTCCTTTTATTTATTTTTACTTCCATATGTTCCCTTTTAAGAGCTTATTATTAAACCAAACATAATAATTAAAAGGAATTATTAATGCTAATAAAGGCATTACTTACAATTTATAGTTGTTTCAGTTTAGGACCGATTCTTGTGATTTCTTTGTTCTCACACATATCAGATTAAACAATCTCTTTTTTGATAACACCAGTACATTAACCCATTTATACCTGAATGGTCATCATAAGGAAGACTGATATGTTGTGTAACAGTACTGTGTGTAAGTATTGATTATTCAATTAGTTTTTAACCTCCAAAGCCAGAGCTTATTTGAGTCACACAGTCCCAGTTTGTATGTTTATGATATAGCATAGCATCTGAAAGCCCCTGCACACACATACACAACCACAGCCGTGACACCAGTCTACATCCGTTGACACATAATGCCTAGACGGTGCCTCCAAAGCACATCTGTAAACCAGCTGGGTTATTGTTGTGCAAGGCATCAGAACATACACACATCCTCCCATACCAACCACACACAACATTTAAACACACCCACATATTGGATGTTTTCCAACAAATGAGCTTAAACTGTGTCTAAAGCTGGCGCATCTTTAATAGGCACTTGCCACTGTGGGAGCTGCATGTGTAACAATGAGGACAACAGGGGTCTGGTGACTGGACGCTTCTGTGAGTGTGACGACAGCGAGTGTCTGGACGAGGATACCGGAGAGGTGTGTGGAGGTATGGCCTGTATCCGCTGTCTCATCCCCCCACTCATCCACCAAAAGTACAGCCACCTGAGTTTAACATGTAGTTTTTCAAGGACTGTCTATCTTTGTCACTCTGTTTGACATAAGAAAATACATTCCCCTCATGCGTCAATGAAGGTTAATGTGAAGTTTGAACTGTTGTCTCTAGCTGACTGCATTGTTAAACTCATCCCTGTTCCCCGCAGGTTGTTCCAGTGCCTGATCCCAATGTTAATTAAGCATTTCCTTTTCAAAGCTAAATAATGGATTTAGCGTATCAGGCCAAAGTCAGAAAAACAGAAAGCTTAATTTGTTTCTAAAGCTAGTCTTGAAAAGATGGCAAATAAAATGGTGTTAATCTTAATTTGTATAATTAAGAGTGATATTCATTTTGAATAATAATAATTTTGTCAAAATACAGGGCTTTGAAATAGTATCCAGCCATCTTAAAATCCTAAACACTGAATATTTAAATGTGTGTTTAACTGACGGCTAATCTACTGATAAAGGTGAACTCATCAGCTGTTTCATGTGCATTCTGATCTGCTTCCAGGCCATGGCCAGTGTTACTGTGGAAACTGTTACTGTGCTGCTGGTTGGCATGGAGACAAATGTGAATTCCAGTGTGACATCAGCCCATGGGAAAGCAAGCGGAAATGCAAGGCTCCAGATGGGAAAATCTGCAGCAACAGAGGTCTGTTTACCCGCCTCAAACCAGAACAGTACTTAAATTATTCTCAGATTTGTTATTAAATATTTTTTTAAACCACCATCTAAAATGTATAACATCCAAAATGTACAATTATGGAAAACAGCTATTTTCCACAGCCTTTATTCGGATAAATAATATCATTGATTCACAAAGAAAAACAAATAGAGGAATGGTTGCCAGGAATTTCTGCCAATGGTTAATTCCATCAAACCCATTTGAGTCCATGTCACACTATAGTGACAATTGCAATTGAATTATGTTGCCACGAAACAGGAAACAAACATCATAAAAGGCATCAGGTGATTTCCTGTCTGTTATCTCAGGTCATTAGGAGGAGGAGACACTATCCTGGTGTAGTGCAACACTGGGGAAGAAATTAATGGTGTTTATGCTGAACAAAGATTCAAAGAAATCTTTGATCAGTGCCAGTTTTTCCCACATGTGTGACAAAAGAACCCAAGTTGTCTTCTGCTATCTGACTATGACATATAAAAAAGAGACACTTTGACATCCACCTTTTGAACTAAGAATGAAGAAAGGGAAGAGACACGGGGGAGAAGAAGAAATACAGAAAAGAAAACTGCACAGAGAAAAGATTGGATGAGAAATACTCATGTAAATTTTACTGAAAGTCAACAGAGCTTGGCGGACACAGTCAGAGAAATAGCCTCACTAACGTAACTCGAGTGATCCTGTGGGATTTCAGTCAATCTCTTTAAAATTAATTTCAGTGGACTGGCTGAGGGCTGGCTAAGTGGTCGGGCTAAATGATAGCCTACATGGACAGAGCCTGATGGTTTATGGTTAAGTGCACAGCTGACACAGCATGGACAACCATCCACTGTGTTAATGGTGTAGTAGACCATTGTACTCTTCTTAAGTACAGAAAAGGTCAGTCAAAGGTGTTACAATTTCAAAGGTTATCAGACAGAAAGAAAATATAGGATTGCAATTAAAACGAAGTCCATCTCAGTTCAAATTACCCTGAACACATTTTCTCTGCTTCTCTATTAGCTTATCAGCATTTTACAATTCTTTCAAAAGCTTATTATGTGATATTGATAAATGAATTGATTCCCTTTTGAAAAATGGTTGTACTTTGGGAAAAGATGCAGGTTTCAGCTTAGATGTAGTTCTCGTCCTCTCTACATTGAGCAGCAGCTAAATTGGTGTTAAGAAAGGAAGAAACATTAATCAGTTTCATGAAATCTCAAAGATTTGACTGACAGCCACTATAAACATGTCTCATATCTAAGAGTATCCGTTTACAACGTATCTGCAATAAGTGGATATAACCTTATCCTGGCTAACAGTATTTAAAATTGATGGAAGAAAAGAAAGTATATAATATTTGGGAAATTATAATTTTTCACATTTCTGGCACTCATTTTCTTCATTCTATTAAATTTTTTTAAGGTAAACCTGACTGATGCACTTCTCAAAATGCTACCACTACCACTGCACTGGCAACAAATGTCAGACTTTGTCAGTTGTGTGACCCTTGCTCAAAATATAAAATCCTGTTTCGCTCCAGTCCCCGTTTGGTAAAACACAACGTCACCCTCATCTCTCCAATCTGCTCTATTCACACTGATTATACTACTACAGCTACTACTGATTAAAATGGGAAATATTATTAATTCCCATTCCCATATGGCATGTTACCACTTTGTTCTGAATTAATCCTCCTTTAACGCATTGTGAAGATCATTCCTGGTGATTATGGTAGATGGATCATGGAAGGTGATTACACAAGAGGGTTGATTTCATCACCCACTACAGACGTATTTTTATGAGAATGTGAAACTTCTTCCTTCTCTATTCATTTGAACTGTGGCCTTTATTTCTTACTCACCTAATATATTACTCTGTTTCATTCTACAAAATGAAAGACCCCTCCGTCTGTTAGGGTCACCTAGCCTCCGCAGTTGAGCTATTAATGAACTAACTGGCGTGCTGTCAAAATGATAACAGCCAAAAACGCTGGAGGCTAAATTAATGCATATAATTTCATGATCAAAACAAATTGAATCGAGATGATATTGCTGCAAGAGGCACAAACAGAGGAATAATTCCCCTTCTGTGTGGTGAGAGATTGCCTTAGTTGAGAAACAAGGATTCTTCTCGTCAAAATATTTAATGTTTTATAGGTTGATATAGATTTTTTTTCCTACTGCTCGTGTAAAGCCAGGATGTGACATTTGTGGCAGACATTAAAGTGCATGGCTCTATAAATCCAGGGCTCCAGGGTTATGAGGGTGGAGAGGAGACCGAACCTATAGGGCCAAGTGCCAGACAAGCGCCAGCCACAGCCCGCAGGCCTGCCAGCTGGCCCGGCTCCCCCGGGGTCTCCCCTGCTCTGTCACTGCTGATAAGAGAAAATGGGATTTCCACTGGCTGCTGCCCGGGCCAAGATGTAAAACGAAAAATGAGAAAGAGACAGAGAGACAGAGAGACAGACAGAAATGCATAGATTAAGGATGAAAAAGTAAGACAGAAGGAAAACTTGGATTCATTATGTTGTGTTTAACCTCAAGTAGAAAAATAGATCCCCCCCATCCCATCCCTATCCAAATCTCAGTGAGAAGCCTGCATCCAAGTTAGTAATGTCAGAGTTGATTTAGCATTGTTCTGTTTGTTTATTTCCAGTGCACATGACAGATGTATCTCTACTGTAAGACTGGGAAAGAAATTACAATGGTGAATTCTTACATTACTGTATACTGTATGTGTGTGTGATTTTATTCTAGGGACCTGTGTGTGTGGGGAGTGTAACTGTCACGATGTAGATCCCTCTGGCGACTGGGGAGATATTCACGGAGACACCTGTGAATGCGATGAGAGGACCTGTCACCCAACCTACGACCGATACACGGACGACTACTGCACAGGTCAGCATGCTGTTTCTGGATTCACATTCCTGTATGCAAGACATTTACAGAAATCCTGAATGTTCTTTAAAAATAGTTAAGAGAACTGGTTCAGGATATGTGAAAGAAATAGGCTTATTCGCTTTCTTGACAATAGTAAGAAAAGAAGATTGGTACTGATCTTCTCATCTTACTCTCAGCAAGAAAGTAAAAATAAGCGTGTTTATTTGCCCAGATGTATACATGTAGATTGTTACCACAACCCTATTCCCGGCTGGTTAGCATAGCTTAGCATAAAGACAGCAAACGGACAGGAACAGCTCTTTCAAAAGGTAAGAAAATCTCCCCCAAAAAAACAAAGTTACCAGCAAAACAGAGTCCAGCTTTTAATGCCTTATAAAACAGCACATTTACACTTGTACTCGGGGCTTGTACAAATACAAAAAATGACAAATGTCTGAGTTGGTAAGCTTCAGAGTTTTTCAAGACATATTTTGTTAACTTGTATGGAGCCCAATTAGTTTCCTGTTGTTTTCAATCTTCTTGCTAAGATTAGTTGATGCTGGCTCCAGTTACATATTTATATATTTAGCTACGGTATGTATGTGGGAGTTACATCTCTCTTTCTGATGCTCAGCATGAAAGTAAAAATTGGCATATTTCCCAAAATGTTAAAGTCTTATAGTGGTTCATACAATGTATGACTTCTGGTACATCATTATGTTAATGTCTGTATCAAACTGATCATCACATTTAAAAGACAGCAGTTTCTTGCATACCAACATCAGCTTTCCATCTGCTTTGAATACTCTGTTCTGGTGCCATTAAAGTGAACTTTCTGTATAACGTGCACGAGGGAGGGTGGGGACTGACCTTTTTACTGTTTCTCTAAAGAATTAATGAACAAAATATGATGGATGCTCTCGCTATCCCTTCTAAAAGTGTATGTACTAGAAAATGCTTGCGGCATCTTAGCATATGCAACGTTAACAGTTATTTGGTGCATTCCTCCATGTATGAATTCACTTAACATATACAGCCGATTAGAGCTGGCCATACAGTGATATTTGTAGTTCTAAGGATACTAAATTCATCCCATTAAGCGTGTCCTGCCCCCTTTATTAAACAACCTCCCTTGCTCGCCTTTTTTACCCTCTCTTACACACTAACTCCCCTCTTGATCTCCTTACTGCTCCATAACCTATCCATCTGTCACCTTGCCAAGTGTGCTTTCTTCACTCCTCCATCCGTTCAATACGCTTATTAGTATTTTCCTTGTACAAAGACCCCAGTTAATCTGACCTCTCTGCTTCCTCTACCTGTTTTTGCAGGTCATGGCCAGTGCAATTGTGGCACGTGTGACTGTAAAGAGGGATGGGCTGGGAAGAAGTGTGAGCATCCTCTGTCCTGCTCCCTGTCTCTGGAGAGCAGCATGAAGAAGTGTCAAGGAACGTCCAATTTGACCTGCTTCGGACGAGGTACCTGGTCTTCCCGTCTGCTCCTGTTGCCATGGTTACTGATGTATTCTGTCCTCACCTCTTGGTGTTAAATAGGCCATTCCCTGTGTTTCACATCTCTTAATCCGTCCTTAAGAGGGCTGCAAAACCACCGGGGTGCGCTGCATCAAATTTGATTGCATCTTTAAACAAGCCCTGGTATAAAAAAGCAACCACTCAACATACCGTGTAGTGTGTACATACATCAATGTGTATGCTGGACATGCCCCCTTGAGCCGGTTGATTGATGATCATGAGGATGATTGATAGAGTATATTTAAGGCCTAGAAAAACGATATGCTTTAGAGGCCGTTTGTTTGTTGCGTATGCATAGTGAGCTATTACAAAATGCTGAATCCTGATTGGTGGCATTTATAGAGCTCAGGAAAAAATGATGGTTTTTTTAATGAATTGAGTGCTGTCAGGATAAAAAAAAGAGTTTCAACAAATATAACATTCTTTAAATCATTTGAAGGAGTAAAAGCCTAAATTAAATGTGAGGCAAAAGCTTTTTTTAAGAGGACACATGCAGTAGGTTCATTAACTGCCAAAATTGCTTCATCAATTGATGCTTAAACCAGTGATTATGATTACCGAACTACACAATATAAAATCCCAAATATTTATTGCCAAAAATGTACAACAAACTATTCACCTTTTGCAAATCTGTGCTGATTAATCTTTGAAGGCAGCTGACATACTGTAAATGCCCCATGGTCACAATTACAATATGTTGTATTAACTGAAAAATCATATAACAAATTGAGAGAGGTAAAACTCACATTCCATTCATCAGCAGGTTTGAAAAGAAACTTGGATATCGCTCTAAGCATATTGTTGTTGTGCGAAGTAAAGACAAATGACAGCCTAGCAGGTGATGTTTTCATCCAAACAGCACTCAGAAGGTGTGCTATTCATGACATTTGAGTAAAGATAAAACGTATTTAAACACAGTCAAACGTCTGTACATCCGATTTGGAATGACATCATTTGCAAGACAGGTCATCCATTTTGACGAATTGACAACAAAAATGACGGTATGGCCTTGCCTGCATCCGGAGGTATCAATAAACAAAGGTTACATAATCATTGTTCTAGATCTGAACAAGCTGCGTTGTTCCAAAGTAAGCTATAGCTTTTTGATGATAAGATAAATCATATATGCGGTGCAGTCTTCTGAGGCATCTCTTGTTCCTGCATTTTATACTGATGCTGCAACCTTAATCAATCAGCCTCACAGTGAAATATGGGGCACTGTTCACCACTTCTCCGTTCAGTTTGCTCTATACATTGTTGTAATCCTCTGGGTAACGCCAACAGTATCAGTGGTTATGTACTTCAAAATGAGAAGAGAAAAAGAAAAAGGCTCAGTGGGACATAACTACCAGGAGCACGACTTTCTTAGTCTCAGGGCTCTGCAGATTTATCAGGGGTTAATGTGAAGCATTGATTTCCTGTTTCATTGAACTGTGGGAAAAGTCAGTGGGGAATCCACATCCTTTCAGTCGATGCTGTGTTTCAAATGAAAGAGGTGATATGCTGACAGTAACTTAGGATATGTTAATATAGTGGCCATTTGAAACACATAGGGCAAGGTTGCAACCGTGGAGACAACTACATTAAAATCAGCATGAGCAAACAACAATCTGGCAGCAATATGGTAAACGAAGCTTACACTTGAATACTGTGACTACGATATGAAGCCTCAATATCAGTTAAGTGCGCTCTATGAAAAGAAGCAATTTGGTGCCTTTCCTTTGAATACATCAGCTATTCATTAACTATTGGGTGTGTTCTATAGTAGACCTTTTTTGACTGAATGTTTGGACTGCCTTAAACCAATTCTGGCATGGTGCCCTTTGCTCGTAATGAAACTCCAAGAGTACATTGTGCTGGGAGACTTAATTAAGCCGTACCTTTAAATTACCTCCATAGAACAACTGATGGGATCAATACATTCTTCCCTTCTCAAAATTGCTTTTTGTTATAGCCATCGCAATCTATTCAGTGACATATTAATGGTACCTTAACACCACACTGCAAAGTGTTCAATTCATATTTCTGATCAGGATTTCCAATTTAGACTACTGCAATACGTCTGCCGAGGTCAACAATTAATGTCTATTAATTTATATGTCAAATGCATTGAGCATAAGTCCAAGTTATGTGCTATTAACAGTTTCTGCTCGGATAGACAGAGGAGGAAACTGTCGGGGCTGTGGTAAGGAGGAAGGGTGACTGTGCATGCATGCATACTTAAGTGTTTAGGGTGGTGTGTGTGTGCATCATGGTTTTATTTATTTCACTTTATTTCCACTGGATGCCCATTTGTCTTACTGTTTGGAAGATCACAGTGGTTGCAGGGCAAGAAAAGGGAAAGAGAGGGAAGGTCTGTGAAAAACACAATGAAGTGAGACAGGAAGCAGGGTGGGAGGGTAAGAAAGAGAGAGAGAGAAAGAAACTGAAGGAGACAGATGTAGAAAATCTCTTAGCCATGGATGAATGCGGCTGGTAGAGATGGCCGTATGAGCGGAAAAGCCTTGAAATTTGAAACAGAAACTTCAGAGCTTTTCTTCCTGAGAGGTGGAGGCAAGACGCTTGTGCATAGCACATGTTTTATACTGCGGTATTTCCTCAAGGAAACACCTGCTTCAACATTTTTCTGCTGATCTCGGGATTCCTTTCTCTGCTTACTGGAGTGTGGAATGTAGAAGACATAAAGTATGTCCCTTTTAATATTTAACAGCACGTACCGGCACCTTAACAGTATTTTACTGTACTCATTTGAGGGGGAATTCTAATGTGTCATTGCACTACCTTAAACTTAAAAAGGAGAGATTAAAATAACATGTTAAAAAGTTTAAAGTTTGAGTTTCTCAAGTGGGTTTAAAGCGCAGTGAAATAGCAGTTAGTGTCTTTTGCTTGCATAATCTAACTTATGTCTGAGTGAAACCAAACAACTAAGGGCAAGCAATCACTGCAAGGATAACATACTTGAGATTTGAATGGATTGGTCAAAGAGGGCTTTGTTGATATAAAACTCCTCCACCCCTCCCTAAGTCAATTCATTTAAATGTAACACTGCAGCCTACTTTTTTGTTGAGTGAGGTTTGTTTTTGTTCAGCTGCAGAAATGAAGAATAAATAGGATGCAAGAGCATTTTTTTTGCATTTCTTACTGTGTGTTACTTTCACAGCTTCATGGTGAGAGGAGCCTCACAGCATTGGTTGTAATATGCAGATCAGCCGGCGCAGCACATTTTCGGTACTCATTTTGCCATTAAAAAAGTCATATATTTCCATCGGGTTCAGACCATTTTAGAAAGTTGGGATAATGTGAAACTCAGACTGGCTGGCTGACACACAGACATCTCCAAAATCACATAAATCTATCATTTATGTTTCATTTTGCAGCTTTCCATCTGATTCTTTTACGCTGTATGAATCATAACACTTTTTTTATTGGGGGCTTCTCCTTTAATTGCTTTTACCATCGGTTTTATCTGCTGTCTTTAATAACAGGCGGCGGCACTATGTGTAAGATATTGTTTTGTCAAATACTTCTATGTATTTTGTTTGCATGGCACCTGGTTTGAAATATTAAGTCGTCAACCTTTTGTACTTTTGAACATTGAACCTCAAGCTATTCTACGGAGACTTCAGGTCTATGCATCACAAATCGAGGAGTATGTGAGGCATACTTAATGAAGTATTCTGAGCTCCGTGAATGTTCAACGAGCCAAACTTTGCAAGGCATATCAATGAAAATGGAAATAGGTTTTCAGTTCATGTATAGTCATATAAGCAAGTGTTCCTTTTTGCATGAGGACTCTGCATCTAATGAGAGGAGCTGATTTGATTGACCATTACTCAAGCCCACCCTACGACTTGTTGATTAAATATTCATCTAGTTAACAGTGTATTCATCCTGCTTTAACGCCTTTTCCGTGTGTGCTGCACTGCAACATAAGTGAGCTTGCACATCTGCTCACTAAGATGGAAAAACTGAATGTACTTTGATGTTTGTGTGCCATGTTTCATGAATATAGAGCCAAAACATCTGAGGCTTGTCTCTGACTGCCATTAAGGTGTTGCTCACCTCAGACAGGATGACAAATTAAACATTAAACGCAGACCAACTCACACACACCGGTGTAGACGGTTTGACGAGTACAGAGATAATCGATAAGGCAGGGGTGTTATGACATCACCGGTTGCTAGGGTAACTAAGTCCCCAGAGCAGATGGTGGTATGTTAAATGTGGAGCAGGAAGAGAGGTTGTGCGTGTGTGGTCATAAAGAGTGACAGTGATGTGACATGAACAACACATTTAGATGACGCTGTCAGTCGAGTGGCTGTTTTGCAAATTCATGTTTGCCATTTCCAATTCATGGTATTTATTGCCCCTTATTCCATTCAATGAGTCATCAAAAGATAAAGGAAGGCACATTCACATTATGGATATGTTTGAGGTATTATTGAGTGCCACTAAACACAGCATGTGCCCAGCAGGGCTACAAATAGGGAAACACTTAGTGTGAATAATGATTGTGTAGAAAGGACCCAGCTCAATAAAAACAACAAACTACTGTTTGTAGCCCGTCTGGATGTCGTTTAACCGCAGAATTTGGATGGGAACATTCAAATTAAAAAGCTGTCAAGTGTGTTTTAGGTGTGTGTGTTAGTCTTACAGAATGTCAGTCAGAAGACCATTGCATAGTTTATGGTAAAGCCTTCTATTATGCACTGTAATCCTGAAGCTCTATCTAAGATGGTAATACAAATGCACTCTTTACTTTAGGTTGAAGTTTAATAGCAATGAATCCTATGATTGAGAGAAACCTATCCTTTCTTTCAGATGCAATGTAAAGTCACCATTGTGCATTACTGTTCTGTGAGCATATCGTATTTGACATCAATTCACATCAGTGGAGCAGATGGGACAGTCTTTTCATCAAAGTTGAGAGCAAAAAACATAGATTTTTCTTGTAAAAAGTTAAACTAAAAGTCTGTATATATTACAAAATATGTCATTCAAAGTGTGGACATTGTCAGAAAATGTACTCTAACTATGAACTTAGAAGGCATTTCTTCCATTTAAGCCTTTAAATATATGTGCGTTTGGCCTACAGCACACTAAACCTATCATTAACATAACTCTGAGCAGCCTGGTAAAATGATCAATGAGCAGGTATGCTGCACACATCCAATGATATTTCTGAATAGATTATGTTTTTCGAATGATCTTCACCATTAGCAGAGCATGCTCACCCACTATGTTCCCCTGTGGCCTTCTTCACCGGCAGCTCGCTGATTGAAGTGGGATAGCAACATCTTGAGGTGTGTGTGAGTGTTTATTAAAGTGAGTGATTTACATATAAGATTTCCCCGTGTGGCTGCAGGGGATGATGTAAGCAGATTTAGTTTAAAATGACTCCTTTACAGTGTGTATATAAATGACTCTCCTGAATACCGGTTGAATTAAAAGTAAGAACTCAGGATGATATGTCACACTTTAGGAAAAGAAAGATTATTCTGAGCAGCTATGCAAAACACACAACTCTGAAAAACTGCTCAGATGTGAGGACATGTGTCTTTTTTGTTTTAGGTCAATGCCAGTGTGGGCAGTGTACCTGCTATCCACCTGGAGACAGTCGTGTTACTGGCAAAAACTGTGAGTGTGACGACCGTCAGTGCGAGAACATCAGTGGGGAGATCTGTGGAGGTAAGAGCACGCACACACACACACACACACACACACACACACACACGCACAGCACACGCACACACACACACACGCACACCACACACACACACACACACACACACACACACACACACACACACACACACACACACACACACACACACACACACACACACACACACACACACACACACACACACACACAGCACACACAGTCGTCTAATCTTTGTGTCCACTAAGGGCTGTTCAAGTTCTGTGAGCTACAGAGGGATTTGAGGGAACAGTAAACAGATGGCAAGTCTGGGTTACACCATTACAGTTCAAGCTGTGAATAGCAGTCAAGTGTTCAGCAAGTAAAAGTGCTGTTCATTTTTTCGGCATAAACAATGAGCCTCATGCTAAAAACACTTGTACAAACTGATTTTTTTGGTGGCACGTACCAATGATTTTAGAAAACAGTAACACATTTTCTGATTAGAATTTTCATACTGGAAATAAAAAAATCACCAGTGGATTAGACCCGACTAATGAGTCATGCACAGATCTTGCTCTACAGGGGGAGAGGTTTTTGGTGATTTAATGTTATTGGCAGGGAAACTGATACAGTTCAAAAGTTATTAGAAAAACTCCCGTACTACGAACAGCTGCCTCAGGCTTTATTCATTTTACAGGGTTATATCCTCTATTGCACCACCAGTGTAACTGTAAGACATAGATTGTGTATTTCTGTCACTCTCATGTTACCTTGACCCCTCCTTACCTCTACTTAGCATCTAACTTGGTGTTTATCTTTTTCTGTCCCTATAGCGCCACTCATGACATGTCTTGAAAGCTGTATTTTATTTTGAGGCAAATGAGACAATCACTTGTAACGTTCTAGTCATATTTGACACTTGATTTATAATTCAATCCCACAGATGTGCACCTACTGTATGCATGAACAGGTAACATGAATACATTTAGGGCAAGTTAATGCTGTTAAGAGAGTCAATCGTGGAACGCTTTTACAAGCTAGCTTTACAGAAAGAAAGTTGGAGAGGTTTAAGATGTTGCTACACTGCAAATATGTGTACAACGAATTAAGACAAATCATCTATGGTTCCCATTACCAGATTGCTAAAAAGTCTATTCTTAATTTTGTATTAGCTGCCATAGCGATGGGTTTTCTTTGAAGTTGCAATGGCTTAGCTTTACAAATTGGTATTGCTCTCATCTACTGCCTCTCGTGGCCTTCCTCTCCATAGAAACGACTGCTGAGGCTCATGGGTACCATAGTACTTATAGCCACTCTAGCTGTAGGCTTACACTGTGACAGAAAAGCATGATTTCTTATAAACTGAGTTGTTTCCCTTCAACATGATATCCTACTGTATGTTAACCCGTTGCCCCTCGTGTTGTTGAGGAACATTAGTTATTCAATTAAACATATTTTAAATAGAGAAAATATTTCCAAAGCTACAATGTACTTGACTGGATTACACACGTACACTCATCTCCTAATTATTGCAGAGGAAAAAAACGACACCCAATTTGTGCAGCATGTGCCCACATACACTCAGCCACTTTGAGAGGATGCCAGGAGCAGCTGAATTTGAAGATCAATACAGTGTGATCTTATCTGCTCCCTTTGATATCCTCAGCCACAACCCACTAAACCCTTGAGCTAAGTTTGAGAGAAATTGCTCCAAGCCTTTGAAGCTTCTGTTTGAGGTCTTGGGGAAGTGTGTGCACTTAATTTGAGCCATTTAGGCAGAGCCACTGTAATGGATAAAATTCACTAAAACATTAGAGGCTGAATTGAAATTGATATTTCCCTTCTTAGCTGAGGCTGCTGCTGTCTGACTGAGACAGAGAGAATAGAGAAAATCAGAGGAGGGTTCAATTACAGATTGTGATGCTCCTAAGGAAAAGCAGAACACTTTTGGAGAACATTTATATTTTCTTCCACAAAATGAGTTATTAATTCAGCCAAAAAGGCACTCTATTTGATTGTCCTTTTTTGTTTTACTGTTGTTCATCTCTTCAACTTGAAGTAACAAAGGTCTGTATTTTTTGGATACATACATTTTGAAGTCTGCTTTTGTGTCTTTGCTGCATTGAAAGTGCTGTTACAACAAAAATGACACATGCACGGCTTTCCAATGATTCAAAAACAGATTTTTTCCAAAACCTCTAACAACAAATAGGAGCTTTCCCCGACAGTTGTATGAGTTCAGTGAGCTTAACTCTGAGAAATGTTGATCAAATGATTTGTGTTTATTCTTAAACTGAACAAATGACCTATTCTTTAACACATACAGATATGCATGTGTGAGTGCTTCACTCTGAGCTTCGGTCAGCTGGGCCACTCTTTAACAATGGTGCATTGCAGCATATGAGGGTAAATGTCTCCTTTAAAGGGGGATGCAGTATTTATGTGAATGGATCACTGGGGCTCAATGTGTGCTGAGCTGTACAGAAACAATTCTTCATCAGCCGTCCAGGGATATCCTGTCTGAACCCCTACGCCAGGGCTATTCAATTGGCGGCCCGCGGGCCAAATCCGGCCCCGGGGTGATATTTACTGGCCCTTTGAGTATAATTTTAAAAAGTAATCCATTTTTTTTTTTAAGATTTTTTTTTTTTTTTTTTTTTTGTGCCATAGTGCCTTTATTCCAGAGAGGGTGTTACATTGAGAGATAGAGGGGTAGACAATGCCTGAAAACTTCGACGGGCTCGGGTTTCGAACCCACCTACTATACTGTAGTGACAACTCCTGTCATTGATTGCATCTCTGCGTGAATGATTAGATCATTTCACCTAAATGAAATCAAATGAAACATGTAGGCCTACTGAGTTCTGAACTTGCCATTTAGATCTATAAAGGCCTTGGGGCTATGTTGTTTGATTGAATTAAACACAATATATGCACTCCACTATGCTGTTGTAGTATTTACTGTATCTGAAGCTCTTAAATATGATTGCTCATATTTCAAGCCATCTTTTTCCCGGCCCCTTGCTTTGGATCATTTTCATCAACCGGCCCCCATTCCAAACTAATTGAATAGCCCTGCCCTACGCACTTACAGACAGACACATTCACACAGACATGCTGTCAGTCTGACAATTAAATATGTATACTCAGAGCCTGGGGAAGTTACTGGGTGTTTTGAGAGGCTTAGAGGAACTCTAAACCATGCAGGTACCTGGAGAAAGGAGTGGGGATCAAACTGAAAATAACTTCACAATCCAGGAAACAGTGCCCTTTATGTTTGGGCCTTACTGAAGGCAAGAGAGAGGAGAGAAGTGAGAAATGACACAGGTTCTCTGCATATCATTTAGTCCTTCAGTGTTGAGCTTGTCAGTCAGCTCAGCACTAACATGGCTCTCAAGGGTTTTCTCCAAACACAAAGAACGAGAGGCCTGAGCAGCCCAAATATCCACTTTATACTCTGCAAGTGAGGCATGCATGCTCACTCTTCAGGCCTCTCTGGTCACCCTTTGGGCATTGGATATTGGATACATGTTAGAAAAGCTGACACTTCCTGAATTGTAAGCCAATAACTCATTGGACAACTCTAGACAGTTGTTTGACTGCAAAGCTGGTCATGTGTAAGGTTGGAAAATGCTGCTCATTGATAATTTTTGCATCCAATAAATGTGGGTTTAATAACATTGAACATCTGAATGTGGATGATGCAAGATTTGCATATCTGTTTTGTTTTTCAGGCACTGCAGTGTCAACTCAACTCTGATATACATAATCATAACTTTTGAAATATCATCATTTCAGACATAAGTAGGACTCAGATGTTGAGTGGATGGTATTTAAAAGCCTGAAACCAATCATTATGTCTCCTCTCATACGACATGAGTGTGGCATAACTGTTCAGCCAGAATACTGCCTGGCGGGTTTCAAAGCTCTATTCTGCTTGAATAACACTATTCCTGCTATGACACAAAAGTAGGTTTGTTAAATTCAATAAAGATCAAAACTCAGTCTTCTTTCAGAGCACAAAATTAATCGTATCTTTAGAAATGATTTAAGTAGCGGTAATGCACCATTAAGCTGGATGCCAACCGCCGTAAAACTCCAAGAAGTAGAAGAAGAAGAAATTATTTAACTCGTAAATTCCTCATTACCTGCAGTCCTTGCATGATCCATTTCACAGGATTAGTACTTGAAGCACCATGACAAATGGTATGAAACCTAAATGTTTAGTGTGAAACATATCATTGCAGACAGCCATAACATATAACTTTCATTTCTCCTGTTAACAACCTGGGATTAACAACACATCCAGTTTGCAGTTCATGCATGGCTTCCATTATTGACATTAATTAACTGCAATGTCTTTCGTACTGATCAATGACCGGGCAATGTCTAGTAAGTATAATGAGGTTCCATTATATTTCCAAACATTATAAGTAGAGGAAGATTGCCTGAATGCTTCATCGAGTAATTGTCAGTGCACAATAGATTGTGGCATTGTTAGGACTAGGATTCAAACCAAGTGTCAGACAGAGGAAAGCTTCTCAGAGAGTTTAAAATTGGAGAAGTCTTCAGTTTGGATTTGGTTTTCAAGTATGAGTATTACGCCCTGAACTCTGTGACACATGGGAATTAGCTTCTTATCAAGTCTTTTTGAGTCCAAAATTGAGCCCTTGAAGGTTTATTTAATTTTTAGAAGTTAAAGGGGACCTATCATGCAAAATGCACTTTTGTACGTCTTTTATACATGAATATGTGTCCCCGGTGTTCCAGGGAACTCACCAAGTGTCAGAAAACACAACCCTCTCTATTTTCCTCCATACCCAAATCTCTAAAAAAAAGGGGCTGCAACGGATCTGATAAAAACTGATCCAGATTTGAACACTGTCCTGACGTCAGGACAGTGGCGCTACGGCTATTGGGCCAACTCCACCAATCAGGAGGAGACAGCCACGGCCATTGCCGTTCCAAAGCGCTGGAGACGCTGTAGTACATATGCCAGGCCAGTAGATGGTGCTGTTCTCGCTGAATCTGCCCTTGCAGAGCAGAGCTAATAAAAAAAAAGTGCAAATTGAGCGAAATGAGGCATGGCTAAAATGCATGATCTGTTTGGTATTTTGAAAACAGAAACGTATAAATATACCTTATATAGGTATGGCCCTACAATATATCATTTAAATATACCATGATAGGTCCACTTTAAACAAATCTGACATCTGAATCTTGAACATTTCAAGTGTAACATATTCTTTAAAAAAAGGTATATATTTTCTTTGTTGTAGTGCTACATTTTGCCTTGTTTTTTACATGTATGTTTAAAGATACAGACTCTCTCTCTATCTCTTGGGCAAACAGGGAACATTTTCTTTTTGTGTAAAAACAAAAGAACATTAAAACTATATAAGATACAAGTGTTGCCCCACCTTTAACAGTATCTTTGTATCATAAAATACATAACTTAGTTCCATCCTTTTTTGTGTGGCAATGCACTCTCAGCCTCAGACTGACACTCTCTGCATACAGTACAGATCTTTGCTGGGTTATGAACCAGATTGGCCACCGCCTCCCTTCACCATCTCTAAATGCTACAGCACAATGCACGCTCTTTGAGAGGCAGGTGCACGCTAATTGAATGAGGGCTAGGTTGCTGTTCCTTCAAAGCAATTAACCGCTCTCCCAGGCTGGCTGATTGAGGCAGCCATGCATGGCCTGCCATAGCTGCCACTCCGCTCCAACTGAGACAGAAGCTAGCGAACTTTCATTTATATAAGCTCCACAACAACGCCACCTTCACACATCCTCGCTACACTATCCCCCCTCTGATTGATTACAAACTGAAGAAATTGATAAGAAAAGAAGGTGGGGATGCCAGGTGAGGGGGTGATAGAGATTGAGAGATCATTAGCAAAGACAGCTAATATTGATGTATTATCTATAGCTGCAGAATGATCTATTGCTGATGTTGAGCTATATCCTGTGGGAGCTGTGTCCCTCAACATGCTGGAGATTGCGCAAACCATGGCAATGTATACTGTTTCCAGAGAAATGATTTGACTTATATCTGTAAGGTATAGATGAAGAAATAGTACAACCAGCAGCGTATTAACTCAAGTTGAAATGCAGGAAGCACAGGGAAAAATCTAGCTTGCCTATTAATACACCAGTGCCTCTAAAGCTTTTTATATCCTGTTTCTTTAATTCCTTACAAATGATACCCGGTATTTCACTACTGGTGAAGATATGCTAATTGGCATAGCATACATATTAGGCTGCCTTCACACGACCAGCGGTAAAACGTCTCTGCGCCAGCCCTGCCGTTGGAGAGATTGGAGAGATTGTTGGATGAAGATTATATTTGACCCTCAAATGCTGCTGACCTTTTGATGCATAACTAATCAGATACAGACGTTTGAAGAGGTGCAGGCTAGCAAGGGAGGGAACTATTTAAACAAAACTAATCATCTGCAGATTATCTCATCTAACTCTTAGTCAGAAACCAAATAAGCATGTTTTTAAAAATGTCTTGGTATGTCTTGTTTGTCTGTGTAAAGCAGTATTCATAAGGAAATTGAGTTGAATTGATAATGTAAAAAAATCTGGCATCAATTCTTTGAATGAAATAATTGATAGGCTTACAATCTGTTCAGTCATTGCTCAGTGAAATATTTAAGTATGATTGTTTTATTTGTATACTTAATGATATGTGAGGGTCTTGGGCTGATGGGACTGTAAGAAGCATTAAACCTCATCTTACAATCTATTATTAATTGAACATTTGTGATTGAATCAATACAGCCCTAAAACTATTTCAAACAGCACAGTATGGATTAACAATGATGAAAATGATGGAAAATGCTCTGCTCATTAGCACCTCTTCAACATGGCATCTGGAACCAGATGTGAACAAAAGGGAATCAATCAATGATGCAACTGCCTCTATATGATTTGATTTGAATTGAAGTAAGCACGTTGTCAGTGATCCAAGGACCCTGTTGGATATGAAGAAGGGTATAAGGGACTGAGTGTGTGTGCTTGTTAAAACCAGAACCATGCTGTCGGATAAGGCACCTAAGCACCCAACTGCCTTTTTAAACCAATTAAACGTAACTGGTTTTGTGTGTATATGCCTTTCTTTGTTTTTCATATCCTTAGATTTATTAAGGACAGGACAAGACCAGCGATGACAGTTCCTTTCATGTCCCCGGGGAAGATACAATAAGCCTGCTGCGTCTCTCTCATCTTCCTGTGGCTCTGTCTGCTTGTACTGCCTATTACTGTCAAGGTTCAATGTCTGCTCTGTCAACTTCCTGTGTTTAGCTGCATTTGTTTATTGCCTTCTTCCTGCTTTTCAGTGGCATTTCTCTCGACTTTTCAGGCTATATCTGAAAGCTTTATCTGTTTTTTTTTCCTCCTGTTTCTGCTATTTTCTCATGGCCATGCTCCATATTCTGTCTTTTTTTTTTTTTTAAATGAAGGCCCTTCTGCCCTCCACCGCCAGGTTACGGTTACTGTTCGTGCGGACACTGCATCTGCGAGGAGGGCTGGTTCGGGAAGCTGTGCCAGTTCCCAAGGTCATGTGACCTGAGCGAGGTTCAGAGCAAGGAGATTTGTGAGACTTCAGACGGCGTCATGTGCAGTGGAAAAGGTGAGCCAGATGTTCTTTCAATACTGCTAAGCAAACGTTCCCATAAAAGTCCCTTTTTCAATGTGGCGGAAGTATTATTTACTTGGTCTTTCGTGAAAATAGCAATACCAGACTAAGAAAATATTAAATTACAAGTGCTGCATTGAAAATATATATTCAGAAGTATGAAACTAAAATGTACTTAAATGTCAAACACATAAGTATTATTAGTTCAGACGGACTATTAAATTATTTATAATCGATACAATGCAATACCATTTCATGTACTGCCTTAGTTGATCAAGGTGGAGCTAATTTGAGGTATTTCATATACCAATCATGAATCGTAAAAAAAAAAATTGTTAGGTAAAATTGAAAATGCTAATAACTAATACATTGAAATGTATGATAAGTGGAGTATTAGGTATATATATATAGAGTCGAGGTACATAATAGTATGAAATGGAAACAGTAAAGTACCTCAAATGTGCAATGATTTAGTACAGTACATGAGCAGATGTACTTTACCTAGTTACTTTCCACTACTTATTTTTTAGGTAAAGTGTTTGCCTCCCACCCACTTGCATTTATCTGTTAGTTATTACAGAAAATACATGATTAGCATGTCAAAGGATCCAGATCGGGTATATTTGAGGATACATATATCAAAGCTTCATCCCTCTCTTCTTCTTTTTCCATAATATTCAAACAAAATGTAAAACTATAATCCAGATGTCTTCGGTGAATTATTACACTCAAACTGTTACAGGAGAAAGCTTTCTTAAAATATGTTTAACATCTGTTCTCCGAGAGAGATACATAATCTTCCACTGAGAGAGGAATGCTCCTGTAAGCCTGAGGAAATGTAATATAAGCATATCAAGAGGCAAATGCTTCATGACGGTTGAGACAGTTAGTACCAAAACATGTAGGAGAAAGAGAGCAGCAGTATGGAAAACAACTGTAAGGCACGGTTTTCATGAAAGCTCTGGCGTATTCTTTTACTTAATTTAGTTATTCTCTTCAGAGGTTCTTTATATAAGTTGTCTTCCCCCTAAGGATCATATCAAATGGGCCTTACCTATAGTTTAATTGAGCTCTTTTACAATCTGACTCTACCAAAATCAATGTATGAAACAATTCAAACCAAACCTCTATATCTTTCCACAGCATAATTATACACCTCATATTTCTCTTGCTGGCAGTCATACTTTTTACAATCAAATGTTATACTACCAAGTCATTAAACGGATAGCAATGCTTTACAATGGATTATACAAGATTAACATCAGATTTAAACTCTGGACCCATAATCTTGCACAGGTTAATACCTTGCTCTTTGATGATTAAAGTAACACATTTACTTTGTGCTTGGTTTTATGTTGTAATCGTTCACCATGGAAAGGATTATGTGAAGAAGAACACGTTCATAACACATTTTCAGCTTCAGTAGATTTAAAAATCTGATCTTCACACATTTTTACATGAGTACATATCATATTAAAATATTTCAAGGCAGATAAAGATTGCCTTTTCTTTGGCTTCAAAATAATATTACATTAACAGATAAGTTGATTTATTGGGAACATGTAAATGAATTGGGTAAATGAATTGCTGTACATTTCCCCGCTGCTGGGAAAAAAGGATCGCTAGAATTTGAAAATACACAACCGGAGAAAATCTGCCACTTCCTTACAGAGCCCCTCCTCCAACACACACGAACGTGCACATGACCAATGAGGGCACGAGATAAGTTTGTGCACAGATGGAAGGCTGACAGGCAGGTAGGCCATCCAGTTATTTTAGCCGGGCCGGCTAAAATGATTGGTCGTGCTTTTTACAGTACTACGGCTTCCACAGATGACATTTTTTTATGGATTTTTTGTCAAAGCACTTAAGATATTCATTGCTATCGGGATGTTAAGAGCATTCCATGGAATATAACAAAAAGTGTATCTCGAGCCGGTTTCTCAAACGTACCTACCCTACCTTTAATGATTAACTTTAAATAAACTAAAAACTTCATAAAATACGAAAGAAAACTATATCAGATTCATTGATGATGGATATTAATTATCAGTTGCTTCTCTGTGAAACTGTCTGACATTAGTAATCCATGCATTTATAATGGGGTACTGAACAGTGTCACTACATTGTATGTATCATTAGGTGTTAAATGACACCACACAGAATACCTTCTCTGGAGCAGAGCAGGGTGTGGAAATGAAGATGAGCATGTTCATTCTCTACGCTTCGCTTCATTCAGACACCAGAACAATGTCGCCTCAGCTCCTCCCCTCGTCTCACCTCACATTAGTTCACTTTCTCCCCGGCTCCTCTTTCTGTCTGCCTACACCTCTCATTAGTTCCTGTAACCCGGTGTGCGTTGATAGAAATTGGGGAGATAGAAAACATAGTTGCTGGATGTCTGGGTGTGAGATTTGGGATCAAAGTCAACATTAGTAGATTTGTTTCCCCCTAGCCATCCTTAATGCCTTATTATCCTGCTGCTGCCTTTACACAGAAAGATGAATAGACAGTGAAAGGGAAGAGCGGAAGTTTAAAGTATAGGTGGATTAGTTTTCTGGCGGCAAGAGTATATAGTTAGCTGTTCCCCCGTCTGATATACTCACTCACTTTGAAATATGCATTTGCAGGAAATAACACACACAGCATGTTAAAACACAAGCAGTAATGGTATAGTGTAAGAATGACTGAATTGACAACTGACTTGTGTGTGTTGCAGGTTCCTGTCACTGTGGCCAATGTATCTGCCGTCCCCAAGACTGGTGGGTGTCTGGAGAGTACTGCGAGTGTGACGACCGAGAGTGTGACAAACATGACGGCCTCATCTGCACAGGTGACGTAGGACGGACACACGCACACAATCCAACACCTTAGCAGCATCTGTTAACAAGCAGCCACAGTTAAAAATCAACCTACCCAACCTTTTCTTTTACATTTTAAATTGAAGTATATGTAACCCTTTTTAAATAGCATACAGTATGTTAAGCTAAGTTTAAGATAAGTAACTGATTTCTCAAAATATTTTTCTCTCACTGTGATATGGCAGAATTAGTTTGGATCTGTACATTTCCTACCATTTACATTTAGATGAATAGCTATGGTACATGCATTAGGAAACACACACAAGCATATAGTACACACACGCACGCACGCACGCACGCACGCACGCACGCACGCACGCACGCACGCACGCACGCACGCACGCACGCACACACACACACACACACACACACACACACACACACACACACACACACACACACACACACACACACACACACACACACACACACACACACACACACACACACCACACACACACACACACACACACACACTTTCTCTCCATATAGCCATGTATCCACAGGAGCTTTCTTCTCCCCACTGATAATGGAAATCTCAGTACATGTTTGTAATTCTTTTTTGACCTGTGGCCTATAAATATCCGGACAGCTGTTCCGAAGTGTTTCTCTAAATGTCAGCCTAATGTCATTCAAATGAGCATAAAGTGGTTCTGGATGCAGAGAAACGTTGCTTAACAAATGTGGAGAACTAGGATGAAACAAAGAAAATGTGTGGCACTGCTGATAAATGTTCCTGATTACCATATAACTGACATGAGTATGTGTGGAAATTAGCATATGGATGAGCACTTTTATAATATAAAATATTTGTACATGAAGATTCTTTAATATGCAGGTAGCAGCTAGTGATGTAGTCATTTTCCAATCTTATTTTAAAATGAGTGTGCTAAGTTTGCCACAAATTCCTCCGCATCTGGAGATTTCACGGACCCGTCAGAGCTGTAGATTCTCATTACACATACAACCCATGAGTGATGTGGAAAATTCAGCGTATTAGGAATGCTTGCTAGTTAATTTCATGCAGTGGATATGATAATTTCAGATTTTTTTTTATATAAGAGATACAAGCGGTCGTTTGCCTGCAACACCATGAAACACATGTGTATTCTAAGCTGGATATTTCTTATTTCTCCCTGCTATAGAGCTCCTTTGTTGTCAAAACTGAGCCACACTGCTGCATGGTTGACATGTTTCTTGATTTCCATTGATACACACACTAGTGTATTTATAGCCCCACAAACAACATCCTGGTGGATTATACAGAGATGGTTGAAGTATTTCAAAGTTATACCTATTTTAAATAATAGCTGCCAAAAGAATTGAGGGGAGGAAAAAAATGCATTAGAAGTATAATGTAGCATACAATTGGGAAATAAAAGGAAAATACCTCGGAAAGTGTACCTTAATACTTAGTACTTTGTGACATTCTAAAACTGGACATCAATTACCACATCGAATTTGTATTAATTGGCAGATGCACCATTCACTCCTGTTAAGAGTAAGGGTTGTGAGGCTTGTGGTTGAATAAGAAGTTGTAAAAGTGTTGAAAGACAGACTAAGGTCTTTTCACAGGATTACCTGCATGAGAATAATATATATAGAGCCAGGCAATCCTTATCCCTTAATGCAAAGGAGTCTGGATTCAGTTCAACAACAGCTCATCCAACTTGATTGTTCTTCTTCTCACCTAATACCCATCTCTGCTGCCTTCTGTTTCTCACCTAACTTTTTTGTCCATCACCAATTCTCCCTCCTCAGACCCCTCCCTTCTCTCCCACAGTGATTTTTGCAGTGTATACATCTTTTCAGCTGTGAGACAGGAGGCCAGCAGGAGTCCTCCTCTGATTTCCTCTGTCTGACAGCTCAGGGAGTTTGTGGAGAGCCTGGGGCAACGGGATTATAACACATTCAGAGTATGGTGTTATGCCATTCTGGGCATCTTTATAACCAAATGAAAGGGAAGACAGTTCAACATTGAATAGGATCACAATCTAACTCCCCTTTGGTTGTGAAGCTGATGCCTCTAAAGCCACTTTAAGGTTCGGGAACGGTTATAATAATAATGCAATTAATTTGTATGGCGCTTTTCCTGGTGCTCAAAGACGCTTTACATAAAATCAGAAACAGAAACAGTACAAAGAAAACTAAAAAAACATAAACAGTAGTCCTAATCCAAGTGTGAGTAAAGTGGGCGGGGTTATGGGACTATTATGTTAAAGTCAGTAGTATACTCCTTAATCCACCCCCAACTCCTTCTGATACATCAATAACTCTTCCTTTTCTATGGATATACAATAATCATTGGTTGCTGCATCCTTTTCGAGCTGTCTAAATGTATTGTATAACCTCCACAGATGAATAAAGGAAAGTCACATATTGGATTTGGAGATATATATTTATATATGTGGTGAATATTTACATATAAAGGCCTTTTCTTCTTAATTAAACCAGAGTTTCTCCTCTGCTGTGTGGGCAAAAGAAGTGAAAAACGACTAACTGTCCTGAGCGGTGTAGTCCACCTCAGTCCCCCAGCAGAGCGCTGCACCCTGGGAAGCAGGGTGTGAAAAGAGGAACCTTGTTAAAAGGTCAGGCATGATGGCACAGCTCTTAATTCACAGCTTTTCTTCTCACATTTTCTCACAGGGAATGGATTGTGCAACTGCGGCAACTGTGAGTGCTGGGACGGCTGGATGGGGAATGCTTGTGAGATCTGGCTGGGAGCTGAGTACTGAGGGGGGGGGGGGGTGGACACTGCTGTGAGGAGACAGGAGGCCTGGCTGCCCGGAGCGACCAGGAGCACCGCCCAGGAAAACCATTGGAGCAGGAAGAGGAACGAACTAAACATGGATGTAATTCTGCATATCATTAACATACAATATTTGATTGTACTGGTTACAAAGGATCCTTATAAAACGGAGCATTGTAGGTGTAAAATAAACATATTGCCATGTAATCTGTAATATGATTCCAAAACAGCCTAATGTATAATTGTTTTTTTAAATGTAGGAATGCAGCTACAGTATGACAAATGTAATTATTAAAGTGACATTTTTGCAATATGTTCAAAACAATGGGTGCTAATGTAAGTCAGTACAGAGGGGGGTGTTGTTCCAAAATTGGACTGAAAGTTCACAGGAAAGCTCGAGGCAGGAGTTACTGTTTGAGGTTTTTATTTATTTTTAATAATAAAACATTAATGTGCCGCATGACACAACATTTTGCATGGAAAACAATGCGAAGACCTTAATCATACATGGTTACAAATTTGTTATAACATGACATAACTCCAATGGGCATACTTGCAATGGTATATTTTTTTTTGTTGAAAATAAATAATTTTAATAGTGCCTATTCTTCTCCAACGGGAAATCAAACCAAACAACCTGCCATGACAGCCACACTGTACTGAAGGTACGTGATGGACACTCCTCACTCAACACACACTAGTGACAAGGTTAAATTCTAAGTGGAGGAAACCAAGAGAGGGCATACATAGTTCAGGTGTGGCATGCTGGATGTCCATGTCACTTCAAAGAAAAGCATCAGGGGATGAGAGATGCATTGACACAAGAGCTCAGTCACCGCTTGAAAAGAAGACCGATAAGAAGTCACAAAGAAAATTTAATGTAAATTCTACTTTGGCCTTTTTCATGCTTAAACTAGCCAACCCTTCTGTTTTCTTTGCCCCCTCAAAAGATGACTGGTGCAATAATATACTGCACACTATATTGCATTAAGTATGTTACTGACATTACAGTACACCTTTATATAAATATTTTTATTCAATATGTTGTATATGTTGTATACAACAAACACAAACTGTATAGTGTAGACAAACTCGTTGCATATATGTATGTAAAATTAGCGGTACATACCAACAGTTCTCGATAGACATAGCCTACTACATGCAGTTCATCAATGCCATCCTCTCCCCATGCAACAGATGGGACAACACACAAAATAAGAGGTTTGATAACAGAGGCCACAAAGAAACCAAATTTGTTAGAATATTCTTGCAACACATCGAGAGGGGGAACAAAGCAAATGTGAGCGGTATCAGGACACGACATCACGCACAACCCGTATACAAGAAAAAAATAAGGACTAACCAAAAAACGGTGGGCTACAGAGATCCAAACAGAGTTGTACATTTACACACCGGTCATTTACAAAAATAAAGTCAGCCTTGGAGGAGCCAGTTATCTGGAGGGCAAGGCTGGAGCAGCAGCCAGCCCAGCATGTAGAGTTTGTAAGAGTCGAGGATGATTGGCTGTAATGAGGACACAATATCATCCCCAAACACGACTACAGTGGTTTTTCAGCTCCTGTGTGTATACTACGTCATATTTGTTATTAACAGCTTTGTCCAGACAAATATTGAATCCTAACTAATGTGCTTTGATGTGCTGTAATAAGAAATGATCATGTGTAATCCCAATAAACTCCGAAAAATGATATTCACCAAATCAATGTATGTAATATGATGAGTTTTAGCAGCACACAGCAGCAACAATCTACCTCATATTCTAAATCTTGTCTAACAAAACCATTAGGAGAAATCATTAAAGCAAGACAAATGTTATAAATTGATCAGATAGAGCTTTGATAAACTGCTAACAGTCATGAAGAAAAATGCAAAACAGAAAATGGGTTACCTTCAGAGTAGCTGTGAGTGTGTGCTGTACCCTACAACATGCCCATTCAACTCTCACTGAACCTTAGTACTCTTCAGCTTACATAGAGGGAAGAATTAAACCCTTACCGTAATCCTTATAGAAAATACATGCATGTGATTAATTCAAGGTATACGTATTTCTCTAAAATGACATCAGTCAAAGACCCCTGGGGGTCTGAGCGGAGTTGGTTTGTTCCGAACAAATGCTATCACAGTGAAAGCTTCAATGAATTGAATCAGATTTTTCTCTTGTAAAGAATCAGTTCGTCTTGGGATGAAAAAAGACTTTGGTCATTTCAGGATGAATACATCTGAGTGTGGTTTGTCGATGGGTAATGCTACGTGTCCTCTACATGGATGTATTGGGTGTGTGAGGCACCTTTGGCCCAGTGGGGACTGGGAACCTGTTTTTGCATGCCGAGAATCAAAGTCCAAACAGGCACGTGATCGGCCAAGATGATACTGGACTCTGCATGCTGAGCTAGGAGACAAATCCTCTCATAATAATAATAATTATAATAACAATATCTAGTCATTTAAAAAGTTATGATTTATAATAGTCATTTTCCCTAAGTTTTATACAGTGAAAATGTTACAATATAAGCCATCTCTTGGATAACTGCTGCTAGAAGAGAGAACACAATATTAACCTTGCCCATGCTTTAGTTTGAACCAAATAGGGATGCAGCCAGGATAAATGTCGCCTACTGGTTTTCAGCCATGTTGTTTTCTGGCTTTAGGTAGACTCTGCCATAAGATGGCTGCCAGTGCTGCAGTTATAGACCATCTGGGTCAAAGCCACAAGCCTTGCCTCTTAGTCCAAAGAAGTCAGTGAGTGAGGGACAGAGGCCTACAAGGCCTAGAGATATTCCTAGAGCCCACGCTCTGAAATAAGATTAAAGAAAAATAGACTTCAGGTTTCTACTTACCAGAGAAGGCGGACTGAACCGCTGGTGGGACTTAGATAGTGATATGTATACACCATTCCTTACAGCGCTCTCCCACCCACACACACATCTGTGTATAAATGCGTGTGTGTTTGTATGTGTGTTGGGAGTTCTCGCATTGATTGCAGTGGCGGTAATTAGCACTTCATCAACTATGATTACAGGAGCTATCTGCCAGCCTCCAGCGTGTTCTTATCAGCCTTAAAAAGCAACATATTTTTTCCCAACAAACTTTGTGTCTGTATGTATGTGTGCATGTTGGAGGCAAGACAAAAATGTGGATTGTGTCTTTGTATATATGGATGTTTTTATGCCACATCTGTGTGAATGTGTTTCTTAGAAAATCACACAACTCCCTTGCAAAATGTTTTTATCTTTTCTAGGTTACTTGACAAAGAGAAAAGTGTGTGACTAGAGATAGAAAGAGAGGGAGAAGGGAACATACTGGTAAAAAATAGAGGACGACAGTCCTATTATTTACTCTATCTATACAGTCTCTATCCCAGAACATAGCTGGTGAACTGTGGTATAGAAAATAGATCTGAAGGTACACAGACTGCTGCAACAGGGCATTATAGGAGGGGGGGGGGGGGGGGGGGGGTTTCTTGAATGAACTGTCAGCAAGCAAAGTACCACTAGCGTGGGTGTGAAACACGTGTTATTCACATGAATTCTCACAGTTTCAGAGGAATCTAAAAGGCATTCCATATTCAGAGGTCCTCTTCCCTCCTGTGCTGGAGAAACTCAGCCGCCTCAGAATCCATGCGCCCGTGATGAGACAGCCGGAGAAAGGGAGGGCGAGGCGGAGAAGAAGGGAAGAGGGAGCAAGAGAAGAAAGGAAGGACGGTTTGCCTGGATCGGATCCACAGAAGAAAGAGGGTTTGGAGTCTAGTCGGGAAAAGCCCTGCCTCCGTCAAGTCCCCCCCCCCCCCCTCCACACACACTGAGTCAGGTGTGGCTATGTGGGGGGCTTGTCGGGCTTGCTTACAGGTTTACCTCCGTTCATCACTGCCGGCTCAGTTGTGCTTTTACTGGGAGGAACTGCTGTCTTGGGCACTGTCTCTCCAACATCATGCAACGATGGCTCTCTGTACATGGCAACTGGAGGAGCAGAGGAGAAGGAAAGAAGGCAAAGAGACAAGATATGTTAACACCAACTTCTCTGGAGTGTACCTGTCTAAAACGGTTTACTGGGCATCTATCCCCTAACAATACTTGCTGTTGTGTACTTTTTAAAAGGTTGCTAAACAGACAGAAAAAAAGTCTTCCAAATTATAGATGCTGATACATTTGTTGCCTTTGGCCATTATTTCACCATCCTGACCTGCTTCTGTCTCTATCAGTGCTGATTCTGAATACGCACATGCTTCTCCAACTAAAAAGAAATGCATCTCATTATCCTCCACTTTACTGCCACTACACTACAGCTGTCTTGACAGGACACTTCAATTTGATTCCATGGTAAAGTGATGGGAAGCAATCAGGCTGATAGCTGACAAGAGTGATGGTGGCATCTGCTGGACCATCAACATTTCATAGTGAGCTGCCCGGCTTCCTACACTGTATCCTGTCAGCAGCAAAACAGAGGATCAGCACAATGCCAAAAAAGTAGATATTTCACGATGTTGTACCATATTTATAGTCTAAGGCATCCATCATGTTATGTGACAAAGGCAGTCATGCTCGTTATTTTCAGTTTTGGTTGTTTTTCACCCAAATACATCGATATGTATTAATGTCTCCAGCTAAAGGTTATGTTTCCTACTGAAATAACACACTGTTGTTTACACTGACAATGTGTTTTGCTATGTGAAAGCTGATAAACCCCTTCTGGTACTAATAAGGCAAAATGAGGAAGTATGTAAAAACTAAACTGAAATCTGTAAATTAATGTTTTAATACTGCAATCACCATCTTTTTTTTGTTCGTTTTTTTGTTATCTGACTTTCTCCTTTTTCAAACGGCCTGAACTGTCAGCTATGCTTTTGTTTTCCTTAAATATGATAAATCAATCTCAGAGTTTTGTTCGGGAAGGTTTTCATCCACCTAGCACAGCTACACATGACCCTTTAACGGATAAATCTGGTGATATTCAGTATTTTTTTCCTAATGTCAACAAAACTCATTAAGAGGTGGAAACTAATAATGTGTTTGCTAATCTCTTAATTTGCCCCTAGTTTATTGGTTCCTAATGAAGATCATTAAAGGATATTTAATGTTTTGTTTATTTAAAGGCTCAGTAATTTCATATCACAGCTGGGCACTTTAGGTTTTAGCAAATGATACACAAACATGAGGAAATAGCGTATTAAAAGGGGACTAACTTTCCCTGGATTAGTACAAATGTGTTGCTCTAGTGAGCATGTGCAGCAGCAGAGTGGTGTACTGCCAACTACAGTGCATGAAATGTGTTGATGAAAAAAATTAAATAACATATCAACGTATCTATTCATGCATACTGAAAATAGAATACCTTAACATTGTAATATCATTTTGTTCTAAAACAAAAGATTAGCTCTTAAGATTAGGTATGACTACCTCATCAGAAACATTTTTCCAACTAATCCTAACGATGCAGTTGTAATGTTGCTATCCAGTTGTAATCACAGTACATACCTTCTAATGGCTTGGGCAGGAAGTGAGCAGCTGGTTTGGTTTTTTTCACCCGATTCCCCTTCATAGCTTGGCCGTCTTTATTGAGCCCTAGGAACCAAGCTCTCCCCGACTCCTGTTGTCTGTACAACATGGACGAGTAGATCACATAGTAGTTCTCAAACACCGACTCTTTGAACTTGCACTCCGCTGTAAAGAGTTCCTGCAGAGACAGACACAAGCACCAGACGGATTATAATAGGCTCTTTCACACCCTCGCAATACATGGAGGATTTCATTTGAATATAACATGTGGTAGGCATTCCTGTGGACTCACATTAAAAATGCAAGGTTCACATTATGCAAGAATGAAACAGATTCATAATTCATAGTTGAACTTTTATGGAGGTCACAGAAACTCCTTTGCCAGGTGAAACGGACTTTATACCTTCACCTGTCATTCAAAGGATTAACGCTGCAGAGTTTATCTCGCTATAATCATGTCTCAAGCCAAGCCTAATGACCTGTTCTGGTGAAATGCAACTCCCATTCTCCTCTTGGCCTTAACCTTGACATCAGATGTGGGGTCACTCGTTTAGTCAATTAACTCATGTTCCAGTCAGAAAATATATATCGTTAGGCATGACCCCAGCACCTCAGCACGGGTAATATCAGCTCTGTTTCCCCCCCACATGTCTACCGGAAGACTCCTTATTTAAAAAAATGTAATTGGTAAAACACAAATGAGATCCTTCTACAAATCTGCCTATGACTAACTTCTGAACTTTGAAAAAATAATGATGGAACTAATCAAGTGAATCCCCCATTACACCTCAATCTGGCGGTGACAAATGATCACTGAGGCTTCACATCTCTCTCTGCTGTTGCCCATTCATCTCCAAAGCAGAAGGGTAATAAAAAGCGTTTCCACATTGTCCGCCCTGCCAGTCTAAAAATAAAGGCATTCATCGAGGTGTATTAATCAAAGCCTACTCATCACAATGGAGAGTTCACCACATCTGTTGTGAGCAGTTCACACTGAGCTGGCTCATAGAACTACTGACAGTATACGAGTAAAAATCCTCTGATGCATCCCGCAAGTGGTGGGCTGTCAAGGTTTGAAGCCTTAATGAAGATTATGGACCGACACGAAATAAGGAATACTTTAATATATTCAGCGGAAATAATCAACATTCAGTATGGATTGTTTGAGGTGCTTTTGTTGTATCTGGTGTCATCTTCCAACCTTAGTTCTGGGTCCCTAACGAAGAATATCTAAAATAAGGAACCTTATGGAAAGTCTTTCTATTTGTTCCTATTTTTTTCAGCTGTGTTTCATTCCTATTGGTTAATGTGGATGGAGATTTTGCTAAACATATGGTTCTAGTCTGTGTCAATGTCTCAAAACTGATTTCTCTAAACTGACAATGACTATACAGCCACACTAGCGGCTTTGTGAGGCTGCACAAGCACAGCATAGTCACTGAGATGTATCCTCCTGGCACCTGTATTTAATTTCATGGTAATAAATTAAAATGTTGAGAAATTACCATCCAAACCGAAGAAGTGGACAGGCTGAACAACATGGCCGTCCGTTGAGAAGAGTCTAAATCTCCTGTACTGTAGCTTAACAAGATGTTATTTATGTGCCAAATACTCAGTGTTGAACACAGGATACACCATGCCATGATTATGGTGTAATTAGCCCTTTGGTGAATTATTCTAGTCAGAGCTTATCCTCCAGACAGTATTTAGCTGAAAGCAGAGCTGAGCAGGAAGGAGCGGAGAGACACTTGGGAATGGGATGAACCGTAATGAAGCTGAGAAGCCCCCGACTGTATTTAAAGTGCCCTCTCTATCCTTGATTGAAGACTCAAGGGCATTTTTTAGTAGAAGGCACAAACGCCTGATGCATAACAACAGCTAGGTTTTCACTCACATTGCAATTTCAGTGAGAAACAGTGAAAACAGGCCCTGAGAGGTCAGAGTGGAGGTCTGTTGTATGTGAGCTGTGTGTTGGGTATATCCCACATCCTGAATTTGGTGTGTCTCGCCAGCGATTACATTAATACATCCTATTCTACTGGCAAATGTAAGGATTAGGATCAGAACTATTAATACTGCTTCCGTCGCAGGCCACAACAGCTGAGCGGAGCAATCCGATGATAGGCAGAGACGCAGCAGACTGAGGCAATGAAAGCAGAGCCTTAAATAATAAAACCCTGAGCACGAGTCTGCCTGGCATGCTTAATATCAGATAAATAAACATTCCCTCTGGAGTATGCACAGGTTCTGTCCCCATCGTTATTCATTTTATCGCTCACATTAAGATGTATTGTGTGACATCTGCAAGCAGCAGCTTATCAGAAGGCTACTTATAATGGTAAAGGTGTCAGAAAAGGGAGGTCTGTGTCCTGTGTGGATAGAGGACATCATATTATATGTGTACTGTACACAGAACATACATCTTGATATTGTAAAATGGGTGATTTCAAAGCAAACAACACAGAACAAATGTCCTAATTACACTGATTTATTTGTTAAACCGAACAACCTTTTTTTCTCTGAAAGGATGTTCAAACATGCTCTTTTCATGCTGAAGCAAACTCCGTTGCAGAGCCGATTAGAAGGCAAACAGTTCTACCTTCATGGTTCCCTGAGTTCCCTCAATGAGGTAATTAATTATACTTTTTCCTCGCCAGGTGAGCGCCACCGCAGTTTGGTTGGCTGCTGTAATTAGACACAACATTTCTATGCCGGTCCAGGAACGGCCCAGCGCTGATTACTTACACGGCACACACAAAACAGCCTCGAGTCAAACTAATCATACAAGCTGGTGGCAAGGCCGTAATTGTGGCTAATCAAACGCCTTCGCACAAATGCACAAAAAATGTCTCTTTGTTTACGGAGGCAGATCAAGTGGAGGTGGTTTGTTTGTGGAAGCATGCTTGATGTCAGTCACCATAATCAGCTTGATTTGAAGATCAGAGCAGTGAAGGCAGCTGAATTCAGACACATTGTTTGTTGATTGCATTTTAAGTGTGTCAAATGTCAATGACAAGCTGAATGCTTTTATCATGTTCCTCCTTTATGTGTCTAAACAAGACTTATTCTTTCCTTCTGTCATTGTTTTTCTTTTGAGATTAAAAGGCTTCACTCGTATGTCAAGAATTGTTGGATGTGTAAATAAGCAATTAGTAAAAAGTTTGACATAACAACCTAGTTGGTTGATGGTATGTCAATATCAACTTGGCATCCCTGTTGTGTTCCTAAATACAAATAAAAAGGTAGTTTTTGCCATATAATTTTACCCAAGTTATAATAATATTTTGGGAAAAATATAGATGAAATCATAGCAAAAGGAGAGTGAGGCTCGGACACAGTGCACGCTTTCACACCAGAGGAAAATCTAATAATTTTCGAGGCACCAAACGGTTGATTTTCTTCCCCCTCGGTCTCCCGCCCGGCGCTCCCCATCAGTGGCTCTCTGCTCGGGAAGCGAAGGCCATAATTGACCTTGGCCACAGACAGCGTGAGGGCCAAACCTGCTCAGCCCCACATAATCAGCCCCAGTCAAAAAGGCAAAAAGACAGCGACAGAGACAAAAAGGAAAAGATGAACAATCACGTAAAAGCACGGCAAAGGAAAAATAGATGAACTAATGTGGTTGAGAAGAAGGGGCAGGAATACAGTTTCCACTGAAAAATAACACATGAAAAAGAGGCAAATGGATAGAGACAGATGGAGGGAGTGGGAGTTTGAAATAAAAAGAGTGAATAGGCTTTTAAAGACAAGCGAGCAAAGGAAGTCAATCTGAAACAAACATCATTTTGGAAAGAACCACAATTGTGATTTCATAGCGTAATCTAAAAGGAGGTGAGAGCAAACAAATCTGGGGAGGGGGACGCACATTACCATGCAGAGTGACGGCTCACTACCCTACTGTGGAAACCAAGACATTGTTTATTAATGCAGCAAGCATAAAACCTATTAATCCATGGAAAAAGGTCAACCTCCAGAAAGCTGAGCTGCATTCACAATGCTAAGCCGCTCTCATATGTATCAGAGTCACGTCGGCAGTGTGTGCAGACAATGGGGGCTTCAGAGGAGCTGTCTGATTATCAGCCCAGAGGAGGAAGAGGAGACAGCGAGCAGAGGAAGAGTCACGGGGACACAGCTGGATGGATATCTACACAGCTGGATGGATGTGTACACAGACGGCGTACAGTTTCCCTTTTTTATTTGTATATGTTCTACCCTGAGTGATCTGTATATGACATGACTTGTGTGTGTGATGATAGGACAACTAAATTATATAAAAAACGTCTTGCATACAAATTGCTACATGACAATAAGTTAAAGGTCTTTGAATACTTGCAACCAGTTCCTTAAATGTGTATAAACCCAACAAAATCAAACGCTGTGATTATATGATTAAAACCAAGATTTGGATGAATATTTTGAGTATGATAGAGGACAAAAACAAAAACAGAGGACAGACAGACAGACAGTATCTGGCTGAGCTTTTAAGTCACAGATTTGATTTGCCTCTGGTGTGGTATTACATTAAAACGGATAATAATTATTATTATAGTATATTAAAGCAAGTATTAAAAGCCAACATATGTTCTTTTTTAATATTGCATGACCTTGCAATTTATTCAACTTTTGAACCACATTCCTTTAAATGTATTTTGCATACTACTTAATGAATAATGAAATGATACGTCTCTGTCTACAGATAATGAAAAAGCGTAATCTCTTCTGCCATAAAACAGTAAGCCAACACACTTCACTCTTCAGCCAAATGTACTCTATGAAATACAGCTTCATTTGTATTCCTATCAGACACATTTTGCACGGTCACTTTAAGAAGCTGTTGTAGCAATAATTCCCTTTTAACCCAAGGGTGCAAAAATAGACAAAAAGGACTAACACCTTTAAGGTATTTGGACACCAGAAGCACTTAAGTGCTCAATAAAGTTTCCCAGGAGGTAGAGTCTCTAACATTGATGCAGTACATCTCCCCTGGCACACACACAAACACACACACACAAACACACACACACATACAAACACAAACATATATACACACACACAGTCAACACTTAGAAATGCTACACAAAAGTGCTTCTATTCTCAGTGGGAGATGAACCTGTGGCATGCAAAGCCTAATATAGACTTTGTCATGAATCTGATTTTCAAAATGTGCAAAAGGTGTCTGGCTTTAATAACAATAATAAATAACACACTCTAAATGAATTTAATCAGTGCAAATGACAACTAAATGTTTTTAGGCCAACATGAATGTCATATTTAATCAGTACAAAATGAAAACTGCATTTCAAGCAACTTAGTTTGAGTAGTAAGACAAGGAGAAAATCAAACTAAAGCCTTATGCCAGGTACACATGTCATCTGTACAGTAGTAATATATATTCAAATAAGTAAAATAGTATCTGATATCCAAATTCTTAATCAACTGTTCTCATTGATGACTTGTTTTCCATCTAATGTAAAACCTTCGATAACCATCAGGTGAGAAAATGTGTCAAACAAATTACTCAGTTTTGCTTTTGATATCTTGAAATGATGTGTTTCTTAAATCATGTTTTTAGGGGGTTTGAAGCTAAAATGAAAAACAGCAAACAACCTGAACTAGTTGTTAAAAGCAGGTGTGATATTCAAACTGCAGGATCACTGCAGGGTGTCGGATTGGTGTCATGGCAGACAGACTTTTTCTAGATAGGCTAGTCATTTCTTGTCAGGCGAGCCAGCAGTCTGCCCTGTGCGACAATCTGACAAGCATATACTGTCTGTCACACACACCCACACACGCACACTAATCTATGGATGTGCAAGCACACAGCCAAACCAGTCCAAGTACACACACAAAGAAATAAATAGATACTCATTGTACAGCAGAGTTATAGTGTGCTTACAGATAGAAAACTGTGAGCTGTCTCTATGGAGCTGTTTCTCCCCTCCGTTTGTTCTGTGTCTGCGGTTTGTGTTGTTAACAACCTCAGGAACAGTGTCCCATTTTTTTGGAAACTGGAAGGCACATTTCTCGTCTTTGAATATTCACTTGGTGCTGACTCTTTGTTTTTCTCAGGCTACTTCGCACTTAATCCTCTTCCTCATCTCAGCTTTTAACACCTGTGAGCTATTTAACTCCTGTTTAAATGACTCACACACTTCAATGAGTGTTGGCACTGTGAAGTACTACAATCACAACTGTATACAGCAGAAATGAATACAAATATGAAACAGTGAGCAAACTCAAAACACACAAACCTAGTTTCCATCATCTAGTTTCCATCTTCATTAGCTTTGAAGCATTTTTTGTGATTTGGGGCTATAATACATTTTGATTCTATTTGATTTGAGGCATCTTCCTAAAATCTACTGGCTGTTGCAGTTCATGGTCAGCATGCTTCACTGTTAAACCTGTATGGCACCCAGTTAAACATTTGCTATTTGATTTCATAACTAAACAGAAATGTGTTGAAATAACGTGATGCATGCTGTTTGTATTATTGTGTGACTTGGAAGGAAGCTTTTAGCTGTATTTCTGTATGATGCATTACATTATAAGTATTGCAATGTACAGTATGTTTATTAAACTAGGTCCATGTTAAATGAACCTGTAAATAAATTAATGAAGTTAACCTGCATGGCATGCAATTAAAAATGTTCGGCATGAATTAAAATGTACGTAAAGTATGATCTCAAAAGACCATACACAGGATCACAATAATATATTTTTCCTTGTAAATGTAGAATATTTGTATGTGTCATCAACACCCACGCGCTTTATCCAGATTTAGTATGTTGTTTACACATAAATAAAGCCCCATTTTTTTTTGCTGTCAGCAGAGGCATGTCAGAGGTCGTCATGGATGTTAATATTATTAAAAAAATAGGATATAATTATTGGCAGTGGTTATAGTGCTTAATCAGAGTGTATACTATTACTTATTGCATTATAAACAGCTGTGTGTCCGCCAGATGTTGGAGCTACAGCGGTGAACCTGATAACCTGGACATCTGGATATAAAAAGCTATTACTGTGATTTCTTCAAAGTGCCTGGTTTGATGTATAATAGGATTGAGGGCTTTGGTTACAGAGGTATATATTATCTTTTCCTTCAGTCTTTTTTGGAGATTTGACTGCAGATGGGCCATTTCACAGGGTCCTTCCCTCTTGAAACCCTGTTGACAGGCAGCGAGCACTCAGCCGGAGTGTGCATGAGCAGAAGACAGCAGAGGATTCCCCGACAGTCAGTCTCTCTCCGAGGATAACATTTTGCTACAGCCGAAGGACTGAGTGATTCAACCAGTCAGCCAGAAAGGAACCACAAACGCAGCCGGCCTGTCCATATATTACATAGTATAATTCCTAAAGAAACATTTAGATCCAGAACTTTTCTGAATTTCCTTAGAGAGATGAGGTTCAAACAGGACTTAATCAAATTTGTTGAAATGTACAGTTCTATTAAACGTCAACTGTGACCTCAATCCATCAATAAATCACATTTTATTTATAAAGCCCAATATCACAAATAACACATTTGTCTCAGAGGTCTTTACATCATACGACATATTCTGTCCTTAGATCCTCAAAGCTGACAAGGAAATAACTTCCCAGAAAGCAACCCCATTATTAACGGGGAAAGAAAGGAAAAACCTCCGTCAGACATCTCTCCAAAGATGGACGGATGTGTAAAAGGTGTCATGTATAAAACATTTACAACATAGATAATCCAAATGATAAAGTGAACGTATATTGAAAAGAGGGTGGATCAAGGTTGACTTCAAAAATCTTATTGGTGCCTCCAAATATAATAAAGTCTGCATCAGGCAGGAACACGGCAACCCTAACCCTAATTTAAAGAAATCTCCAGCTGATTCAACACTGTGTTGAATTTTTTTTAACAAGGACTTCTCCATACATCTTTAAGGCGTCATGCATGCATTGGCACTTATAGAACTGTTTGAAATAAATATTATTTGTATTCTATATTTTGTGCAAACAAAATGCTCTTGCTTATTGGTTTCCCCACACTTCTCCTTGAAGTGGTGTGTAGAAGACTTTACTGGACATGTTAGCTAAAACAGGGAAATGTGTGCGTTTAGGTTTTAATCCCCCGCTTGTGTCCGGTCTTTTTTCAGAGAGCCATATACTGTAAGTGTAGGCTTCCTTTCCCTGAGTGCAGGTTATTGTTTTTTAGTACATAGAGATTTCTAGTAGAGTGTGCGTAGGTGTTTCACACAATAGATACTTCTGACCTGCGGACCTCTGCTGTGAAGCTGTGGTGTAAGTACCATAACCACAAGAGCATGCAGCACAAGCATGAGCATGTACGGGTCAGAGCTATTACTACTTCAGTTTACAGTACAGTGTCACTTTATCTTGCACTACTCGCAACATGTCCACCTTACACATGTAGCCCATATAATGTATATACAATATGAAGTTCTTCCACTTTTTATTTAAGTTTTTATTTATAGGTTTAGTTTAGGTATTCCCTGTTTAACACATGTGCACGAGAGACACCTGTTTCTCAGCTTGGACAGTGTGAAGAGCCACAGTGGAGAGAAGATCAACTTAGATTTAAGAGACGAAATTATGGATCATGATTTACATCCTTTTTGTAAAAGCTTTAACTGTATTGATTTTGAAAACTCCAAGGGTGAAGCTTGATAAAACGTGACTTTAATGAATGGGCGGTAATAGAGAGAGTATTTTTCAAATCTGATTAAAAAAAATGTCTTGAAGTAAACGCTAAAAAGTTCTTGAGAAATGTTATCTTTTATGATTATAATTACCTCAGACAAACTACAGTTGGTTTAAAGTTTGCTTTGTTAGCATACAGTATGATAAACCCTCCATCTGTCTGTGGGCTTTTAAAGAATGACATTACTTTTGAACTTTGGTCGAACTCCACATAAAGAAAATAACTTAACTTCCACAATGTTGAACAGATGAATCCTGATTGGCTATCTACAGTTTACACGCCTCAACAGTGTTAACAGGGCTATGAGTGTATGATCTCATCCAGTCACTGTTTGGATATTGAGTTCCTGGGGACTACTTGTTGCTTCAGGAGCTCTCATCCCTCCGCTGCTCAATTGCACATTACACTGCTCTTGAGGCAACAAGTACAAGTGTGTGTGCCAATTGTTTTTGTATGGTGCTTGACATTTACACACTGGGAAAGCAATTAGGCCAGATCTCGGGTCATTAATAAAGTGAACAGGCCAGACATGCTCTGATAGCTACTGCAATATGTACTCATGGGGAAATGACAATCATGCCATCTTTATTTCAACAAACAAATCCTCTGAGAGTCTCACAGAGGAACAAAGATGGAAATCTGAATTCCCCGTTAGATCCGCCTACACTTCTTCTGTTTTGGCAGCCTGAGTTGAATCAGTAAAAAGGTCCCACTGTTTGGACAGGCATATTTAATGCTGTTTCAAAGTAAAACAAAAGAAAACAGGCGATACTGAAAGTAAAGAGACATTAGCAGAGGGCCAAAGTGTCCAGTATGTAAATGTTGCAGATGCCAATTCAAGGTAAAAGAGGCAGATGGAAGTCATCATGGGTGAATGATTCAAGTCTGCACACCATTTTAATAACTAAAGAATGTTATTAGGAATACAGAACTTCTAAAGGAATTCCTAGGTTAGGAAACGTTTTTCTTTGAACATCATATAACCAATACAAACAAAATAACATGACATAAAAGCAACTGGTATTGGTTGCTAGGAGACAGTGGCACTGGGGTGCATCCCAAACGATGATGGTGATCACGACTTATGACTTTTATTGGAGTTTCTACCTACGAGAATCACGACCGTTCCCAAAAAAGTAGTGCAGTGATATCTCGCAAACATCACCATTTCTCCAGTTCTTACAAACAATAAGTATAAACAAAGATATCATTCCAAAATGGTGTTTAGAACAATTAGGAACAGGATCAGGAAGCAGGTGCATATATTAAAGTATATTGGTAGGCAACCACTGCAAATCCCTTATGAATAGATTAAAGTACACCGCAAGATTTGGTTCTTAAAAGGTATTCATAAAAAATGTATCCGATCAATAAAACACGTCCACTGTCTTTTCATCTAATAGCCACAGGTAACACAAAAAGTACTGTGCATCTGATGTATGGTTCTCCTCTTTTAATAAATCCCTGAGTGTGACTCTAAAACAGCTTTTGGTTTTGTTGGATGCTGTGGATTTTGTGTTTGTTCAAAATGATGAATGCTTTTAGCAGAAGGAGCTACTGAGGAATGAGGGCAACATGCAGAGGCTGTCTGCATGCTACACTGATTATATTGACCACAGCAGGGCTTTCCCTGCCAAACGCACCGCTGAGTTCCCTCTCTCTCTCTGATTCTCCATACCACCCGATGCAGTATTTGTATTCTTTCCAGTCTCCTGCTTTCCCATTAACTGTCAGCAGCACACAATTTATAGTCATCTCCGCGGCACCCATATCAAGCTAACTAACCACTGTTTTGTGTGTTTTTGGCCACTATATTCTGATATAGATGTAAGGATTATCCCGGATGGACGAGGGATATTCAGCGTATAAACTGTAGCTGACAGATCGATTGTTGGCTTATGGCCACAACGGTAGAAAGTCAGCCCACTCGGGGAGGAGATATACGGCTAGAACATGCTTCTATAAGATACAGATCAACAACAATGAAAAACTTCAGAGATGCAGAAAGAGAGATTTGTGAGAAGCTCCCAGAGGCTTGCACAAGCTCTCTGAGCAGGCAGCAGCTATACAGGGAAACACATCAAAGGTATGGACATTGTATAGCGTCACAAAAGCTAATCAAGAAACTAAGGCAAGGAATCTGGTGGCTATAGCTAGAAGATGTAAGATGGAGCAGGTCATATTCATCGATAGAAATTGTATGACAGCTCTTAAGAAAACGCTTTAAAAACAGGTCTCGTCACTTTGTTGAGGATTTACTTTCCTTATTTAAAAGCAAAGGTTCTTCTGTATTTTCTGGTTATATGTGACACTGTCCCAGAGCCTGCACATTATACTTATGTGTGTGTTATTAGACACCTAAGGTTTCCTGTTTGAAATTGGGGATTAGCAAGAGTCATTTCACTCATAGATACTTAAGGTATTTCCCATTTGTAGCGCAAAGTTAGAGTAAGATTAGATGGTAAAAGCTCTGCTCAATAGAGGGATTGCTTAAAGAATCTGAGCACGAAGGAACTGGGGGAACTAATCCCCCCTTAATAAACAAATACGTGAAAATGTAATCAAATCAACAACTAGCACATAAAGACAATGCTGCCGCTTGCATCAGCGAATGCATCGGTGTGAGAGAATCAGCAGAGTTACGGTCTGTTATAAAGCATGATTGAATGTTATTAGCCTAGAAGCTAATACATGAGCCACTATAGGAAGGCAAGAATGAAGCAGCTGATGATAATCCTTTAAAGGAAGAAATACTGCTCAGCCTGAACTAACCCTATGCTCCTTTTACGACACAAATCCAGCAGGACTTTTAAAGGAAACTTTGCTGGAATCTTGGGGAAATTCATACAGGAAGATTTAAGAGCCTCCCACCTCCCGTATACTATAAAAGTCCACAAGGCATGTTGACTTTCTGCACTTTACAGCTTTTCATGATCCATTCTGTTTCCCCTGATGTTCCTCCAAGCACATTCACTTTGCCTGATACTGTATATTATAAATATATGTCACGTAAACCAGTGATTTGGGAAACAGCTGCACTTAAATAAACAGGGGAATAGCAAGTGATTGAGGATCAGAGGGAGGGAGACATTAACAGAATTTAAGCTGTTAACCTGGAAAGAAATGGAGGACATATCAGCTCCGTTCTGTATTTACAGTATGATGTATTGTTCAGAGAGGCATAATCCCTACAGGTGAAGAAAAACACACTAAGGGGAGACTCCGTGTTTCATGCAGGGTGACTCACCTCTGTGATGCAAACCTCTATGGAGCACCTTGAACTGACATGATATACCGATATTCAGTGTTTTTTAAAGCCTGTTGACATTTTTTTTAACAAGCAAAGACAGTCCATCCATTACAAAGAAATGAATTACCACAGCAATAGTAAATGACTGAAGGACCTGCTATTCTTAGCTGCCGTTGGCCGGATCAACAGTTCACCAGTTCAGCTCTGACGCCTACCTCCGACCTTGTTGTTCATTAATGCATGAAGCTGCTCTCCCTGCAGCCCTTATGCCCACCACCCCTTCCCAATACTAACTCTGCATTAAAGGCAAGAGAGAGCAGCGCTTGGTATATAATGATGCTCCCCCTACCTCAACTGTGAGCCTGACTCTCCTCCAGAGGCCAAATCATCTGAGTAATTACTATAGGTACCAGGGATCTGTGGGAATGGGAACATGTTAAAGTGGGCACCCTTTTCTGCTTCTGCGGTTAAACAGCCTTTTTTCTGAATTACTAAGACATAAATAAATACATCTTTTTAAAAAGCATGATGTATGTCTAATTGCATTTAGGTCGGTTTTAATCCATAAATGATGACAAATTATGCCTTTTTGTATCACTTCTGTTTGGAGGGATTTCAGTTTATAGTGATATTCCCTTCTATGCTAACAGTGACCAATGTTCAAATGATGAATTGCATTTGTTGTAGAATACGTGTTGCCAATAATCGTACTCAAATAAGAATATTAGACTAAAGGTAATTCACACCTAAATGCATGAAAAGAACCTGAGGCGCTCCTGACGCCCCACCTTCACCGTGTATATCCTTCCGTAAAAAATCCATGAAACTGTGAAAGAGATTCCTCTCATGGCACATTTACAATCAACACCAATAAAACATGTTCACACAAAGCCATCTGTTGGGCATCGCTGCTGCCTGTAGCCTATCCCCCCCCCTCCCACACACACACAAAGACGATCCTATCATGTGTGAGAACACACATGAAGAAGTGTCACAATTATGTTGATGAATTCATATGTACAGTAGGCACTTCTTATGTAACAACCAAAATCGTTGTTATCATATCTACTTAAATTCTCAGTTTTTTTCATTTCTCCAATAGATGGAGATATCATCAGCAAATTATCTTTTTTTATATATCTTACTCATCTGTAATCTCACACTAAAAGTTAATTCTAACATAAAAATATCATGTTTTTTCCCCTAATGAGCAGAATATTTCAGCTTCAACGGAAAAACGCCAAAGAATATGAAATCAATGGGGAGGGGGAGCTATGTAAAACCCAAATCCAAGGGACTCGTAGCTTTGGAAAAGACTCTCTTGGTTTCACATCACCGAGTTCTGAATAAGCCGCTCCTTTCTTTTCTTTCATTCATTTGCACTTTCATTTTCATACTGATACAAACTGAGGCAGCCCTCACATAGAGCTCCTTGGAGCTTTCCCATATAAGAGATGCCCTCCGTCTTCTGTGTTCATACCGCTGATGACACAGCCTCTAACAAGGGAATCTAAAGCCCGGGCACTGCCGCAGATTGGTCCTCTCAAGGATTTCATTTTTCCAAAAGGACCACTCAAGTGATGTGGCAAGTCAATTTGACAATCATGAAAGGTAGCGCTAACAAGTGCAGACTCCAGATAGAGAAAGGCTGCAGTGAGAGACTCAGTGAAGAAAGGGACTGGGGAACCAGCTCTAAAGAAAACCAGCCGACCATGAAACGCCAAACCTTTACACTGGAGAGATGGTAGGAGTCTGTCAGCAGGACAGGAAAACAACAACAAAATCAGCACAGGGGAGTTGCATTTTTTGGCAACATAATTTCATCATATGTAACAAAACTTTATAATCCAAAACTTCCTTGTTTGCCTTTCAGGGGATTTTAAATCACAGTCCCTGCAGAATAATTAAAGTTTTTATGTTTGTTCTCATTTTAATTTGTCTGGTTTTGAATTCTATTACAGCTTTCTAAAGACTTCCATGCGCCGTGTCTCCCCGATCTTCTACAACAAGCTAAAAGAAAGTCCTCTCCCTTCTTTTCATTTCAGAAGAAAGGCCTGATCCAGGGTGGAGCCTGGAGGAGAAATTAGCGGGGAGTTTATTGGCTCGGATACAAAAGGAGCAGATTAAAAAAGGGTTGAGATTATTGAACTCCCCTTTATTCGGCGGTGTCCTTTGTGCCAGGCCGACAGTCACTTTGATGCTATCTCTGTCATTGGAGCCGCACGCTGCGCCTCGGGTGCCGCGCACAAAGGAATATGATGCACTACCAGGCCTTCAATGGGCTTTCCATCTATGTGGCACACTCCCTTTAATTCACCTCATCTGTTAAAAAAATGGAGTGTCACCCATTATCCAAACCCCTCATCGCAGTAAAAGCCCTAGTAATGTATTATTGTGACAGAATAACAAGTAAACCACTGAATTACATTACATTACATGTTACTTGTTAGACGCTTTTATCCAAAGCGACTTACATACATTCAATCCCCACAGGAGCAATTTGGGGTGAAGTGTCTTGCCCAGGGACACAACGACATGCTGACTGCAGTGGGACTCGAACTTGCTATCCCCTGATTCGAAGTCCAGCACTCTAGCCACTGAGCCACAGTTGAATTCTATTTAAAGTATCTGCAAAAGCACTGAAACTGTACTTTGAACACTTAAATATATTATTAACATTTTAGACTGTATACCCCGGTTATCTAGGCCCTTTGTTTTGTTTAATGTATATATGTCACACTGTAGGACTGCGGGAAACGAGATTTCGAGATTTCTGGATGTACAACATGTAGAATTCTTGACAATAAAGCTGACTTTGACTTTGACTTTTGACTTTTGACTTTGACTTTGAAAGGAGCGCAAGTCAGAAAGGTTCTTGATCTGGCTAGTATGCATTTGTTTTTAAACCAAGTGAACGAAAGATGCAATTTGTTTTTTTGTTAAACACTCACCTGTTGTTTGAATAGCGATAAGGATTTTTTTGTATGATTTACAATTGTACATGTAATACGGAGTTGGTGAAGCAAAGTAAATATTGTTTAAGCCTCCACTGTTCATTCATATATCCATGTTTATATTGATTTTAGAAATGTTTTTCATTATATAAAAGACAAATTACACGCCGCTCTAGCAGGAAGATGGCCAATCAGTATTGAACCCTTTTTGCAACCATTTCTTCTTTGTATTCTCTTTTTGTGGCTCCTGCCTCAGTATAAGCCATTACCACAAAATACATGTATTTTCATGAAAAATCTCATCCATGCTTCCGTCTAACTGGCTTGAATTCACCTCGCTGTGAAAATGTGCTAGTAAAACATTTAACATCAGCGGGTGTTGTTGCAGAAAATGAGCGGGTGACAGGCATTTAGAATAAAACAAATAAAATATAGCCAATTCTAACACTGATGGTCCCCTTTGCCAAGTAATATAGAGGCACCAGTGCTACATTGAGACTGCTTCATAACCAATTAAAAAAATCCTTGAAGTAACTTGAATACAAAATAACTTGGCTTCAGGGAAATGAGGCCATAATGAGACATTTTCCCTTAAAAAAAAGGCTGTTTTTCACAGCGTTTCCAGACCAACTACCAACTCCAAAGCACGCTGCATTAATATAACCTTCAAATGAGTTACTGAAGATGTAAGTGCACTACAATCAAATACCTTTAATGGATGGAAAAGGTTGAGTGCCAGAGCCCTGCTTGCTAAAAAACAGAGTGATAATGGGAGGAATGGCTGCATCTTGCTCACAGAGGAGAATAAAAGAGGCAGGAAGAAGGGGGAGGAGGAGATGAAGGAGGATGAAGACCATCTTACATGGCTGCCATTACCGGAGTAAATCACACACTAAGGAGCAGAAAGAGACCTTTGGGTGGGTGGCTGGATAGTCGAGGTCTGATCAGAGCCTCCATTAGCACAGAAATAAGCTGCAAATGGAGCAGGGGAAGTGAGGAGCAGGGTAAACTGTACTAAAGAACACTTTGACCTGACCTGCTCAACAAGACCCACTTCTCAGCACTTCTACTTGGATTAGTCATGTCCAACACTTCATGATTAAGGTCTCTGAATTAACATGATCAAAGCAACAAACACCGCTTCAAAAACGGGCTTTAACATCGCTTGAATTCCAATTAGCAGTAGCGTTTATCAAAAATAACGTCGGTCTAGCAATGAACACTTGAAGTTGAGTTTTCACAGCAACAACTGTCAGTTTATTACAGAGAAACCCAACCATCGGTTATCAACTTCTATGATTCAAAAGGTAGAGTATCTAGAGTACATACGTAGATTTAATTCTTAATCTGAAATGTATCATTATGCTTTATGTGCCATTTTGTCAAATCTAATGTTTGTTTTTCAAATCGAGAAAATAATAGCTTCTTTGTGTGTTGTGCAGACAGATGGATCCATAGATTCATTAATTCATAATCCCTACTGTGCCTCTCCTTAACAATATCCATAGGCTTCTAGGTCAATCCTTCTTAAATTAATTCATTTTCCAGGCTTAAGTCAAGCCGTGATTAAGCATTAGAGAATTCCTATGGAATACCAGAGCATACAGTAAGAGAGAAAGCCCCTCCAAACCTCCAGGGTAATAAAGGAAGGAACGGATGGTAAATCCCTGCTC
>NW_022987588.1:3433498-3563498 GCF_902827165.1 Trematomus bernacchii | reverse complement strand
GTCCTGAAGTGAAGGTTGGACTAACAGAATAACCTCACTGAGTGCGTGCGTGAGTGTGTGTGAGTGTGTGTGGGTGGGTGGGTGGGTGAGTGTGTGTGTGAGTATAATCCCTGGTGCGGTATGTAAACCATAAAACATGATGTCAGCTGTATACATGAGCGGATTATGGTCTCACAAACCACAAACACACTACGTGACTTGTGTGAGTGTTTAAATCCCTGAGTCTGTCAAACTGTTTCTGTTCACTGCGGGCAACACACTGATGATAATCAATAATTACTCTGTCATAATGATGAATGGCCTGCATTGAATAGTGCGTTGACAGAAATAGAATTGGCTTTTTCACCCTTCCAAATATGTAAACCGTTAATATGACTAAATAAGACTACCTGTGTATATCTCTATAAACTATATCATAAATGTTGTAATTCAGTGTATTGAATGTACTCTCCCAGGTGTAGTAAATAGTATTATATTACACTAAGTTTCATCATTCTCAATGTGACCTGCGCTATAATGACAATGCCCTTGAATGATATACTAGGCAGTGATTTCAATCTAATTCTTCTATTTTGGGATCTCCATACTGAAATGGTAATAGGTTTTCTTACAGTGTCAGTGTTGGTATTTTATTCATGGTATAGGGCCAGGGCTTATGAACGATCAGTGCTTTCCTGTTTGTTTTAAACTCCAAACTAAATCTTTCCCATGTTTAACCAGATGAGAACAGCATTGATATTGGAAATCAAAAATGAAAACCTAGGAAGTTATTTATTTTTGAATGAACTGAATGGATTATTATGAATATTTTAAGGATTATGACTGCTGAGAGTAGGTAGTCCAACCTCTGTTGACTTGACCGAGCAGCTGACGAACATCTTAAACGTTTAAGATGTTTGTTTTACTTTCACTTTTTTAAAATGTTGGACAGAGTTCTAGAAACCACCTGGACAAAAAGTGAGAATGTGGACCGAGAACAGAGAGACTACTGTACAAGTCAACTGTCCCAGTGGTTCAACCACATCATGACGTCACCAGTTTTGGTGTTACCACTCAGCGCTTCCATGACAACCAGAATACAGACGGACAGGAAGCTGGACTGTCGCTCCACCTGTCTGACTCTGACTCTGTGCTTTTTCATTCAACTTAATTCAGAGGACACGACAAATAAATAAAAACTTGCCAAATCCACCTTGAAAACCAAACACAAAACTACAAAATAAACAAGAAAACATAAAGACCCTGTTGCATAAACAACAGATTGTAAAGCATCTTAAAAACCATTTACCAAAGTAGACAGTAACATTTCGACAAGCAAAACAACAATAACCTCATTAAATGCATGCTTCTGAGCAGAGACATAAATAAATAATACCATAGCTCAAAATAAAAGAAATCATGTGAAATAACAAATCCAACTTAAATACTTAAATAACGTGTCATGACTGATGTAACCCAGTGCAAACAATAATAATTTGTTTAATAACTAACAACAAAGCGCAATGCGGATGCAATACAACAGCTTTACATTGTCTAAAAAAAATGTATTTTTGTTTGTGAAAGTGTGAAAAGAATACAGAGATTGAAGATTCAGTTTTAACACACATGTAATTGTTTTTATTGGCTGAATTAACATGCATAATGTGTGCAATGATGCATTAAAATCAACATAACAGGTAATGTTGTTTCTCTAGTAGACCATTTTGCTGGCCAATCCCTAACTACAAAAAGTGTTGTGGCCATCTGGTAGAAACGTAATCGAATATATCTGTGGTTCCTCAGTCAGAGACGGGGTTTAAGGTTTTGAAACATTCTCGATGAGGCAGTAACTGGAGGTGGCTGGTGTCTGGAGGAGGGAGGAAGCACCATTAGCTGAATGAGAAGCACCTTAAGTGTGTTCAGGTTTCAGCCTCCTGCAGGTCTTCACTATGATCTGAGCGTGACCTCACACTGGTTGTTGTGTTACTGTGTATGTAAATGCGCTGAAGTTGACTATTGTTCACTGCTATAGCAAAATGGGACCAAATTAGATACTAAAAGCTTTATTTCTTCCATGCATGTAACTGATTCCTCTGGCCAATGCGAATGACTTCCTATTTTGCTTCACACATAAATGGTATGAAGAAACTTATACAGGACTCATATAGGACTTAATGGATCAAATTCCTTTAGTTTGTGATGCGAGAAAATGTCATTTGTTTTTCAGCTGTCCCCATCCCAATGTCTCTGTATGGAGCAAAAAGCTTGGCAGACTTGTGTGTGTATCAGATTTAAGTGTAAAACCTTTTTTTAGTTTTTGGAACTCAGTTGTTTTTTCTTCATATATTTGTATTTGTTAAGCTGTATTGTGCATTCAAATTGCTGACAATGTTTTCCTCATCTGATTGACTTTTGCTGCAATGTGTTGAGCTCTCAGGGCGGCCATACTTGCAGACCATCCACGTATCACAAATGAGAAGAATACATTAATATGGAAGTTTATCTGCTTTGGTGCCTGTAAAGCAATATTCCCCAGGCACAAGACAAAACATCAATATATCATAGCTTTTGTGCAGTTGACCCACATTTTGGTTAGAACAACCTTAAAGCAGTTTTGTTTTTTAAGAAATGTGTGAATTGTTGATGGAAGAGCAAGCCAGGAAAAATAAAACTATGTAGAAGTTTTTTGCCCTGAATTTTTTGCCCTGAATTCAACCTGTCAGCTATACTCTACATGCATGGTCCCTCCTCTCAACGAGCTTCATAAATCCAGTATTAAGTTTGTGGTTTCAGGTCAGAGCTGCTCCACTTTGAGGTTAGAAATGAAATGGTTTGTTGGACTTGTGGAGCCGGTTGGAGGTCATGCACAGACGGAGAGGAAGATCTGCCTGAGTGGACCACTTCACAAGTAACAAAGAGCTGGTCAGATATTAATGCATTTATATCATTGATTTTATTTGACCTGGATTTAGAGGGAAAATGGATTTGTTAAAATGTGCATACTTTCTTTTCATTTCCATCAAGCTGTTTGCGTGGCAGTAGTATGAGTTTTCACCAGTTTGTTCAGATTGTAGGATCTCTGATTCCTGCAGGGACAAATATACAAACATCAAACTGTATCTAGTAGTCTGCTACAGCATCTCTGCTGCTGCCGGCCATTGTTCCCTTTACTGTGTGTCGGTGGGTGTGTGTGTGTGTTTGTGTGCGTTAGTGTGTGTCTTTGACCACTGTCATTACTAGCCACTGGCCTCAGGGTGAGAGACAGCCACTCTAAGAACTCTCTGTGTCTTTTCACATCTCCATTAGTTTCTTTGTCCTGTCATACCCTCAGGTTGCTGTGTGTGTGTGTGTGTGTGTATGTGTGTGTTTGTATGTGTGTGTGTGTCTGTGTTGTACAGTCTCTTTCAGGGAACAGGGACATACATTAGTGTCCTGCTCAACATCTCTATCTCTTTTACACCAGCGGGAATCAGAGCTTTTGACCAATCGGCTGAGCCCCTCGTTGGTGCTCTGGCTGACATTTAGAATAAGAAAATATAAGATTATATAACATATCTGATGGTGTAAAGCTTGAATCTTCATGTCTAGTGATTTCCCACACAGTCAAATAACTTGAATGGGAAATGGAAACAGCCTATTTTTCAGACCTGAACAATGGCCTCTAAAAGCTCTCATACCCCACTGAGCAATAACACACACTGCAGTTTTCCTGTGAGTTTCTGTAAAGCTGACACACATTTGGGATATAAAAGGTTTTCACCCGACAACAGTCAAATAGTATTAATGGAAGTTTGTCATAGGGAGTGGAACAGCCTCTTTTTAGATATTTCTTGAAGTGCTCTGTTTATGATATCACTTTACCTCATTTTAGGTAAAATAGTTAAAAAAGCAAGTGAAAAATGTACCTTACATTATTGTTATATCTGGTGTGACATTGGGTGTAGGATGCATCTTATTTAGAAGAAGAATAGGGAGGGATGAAACCCTCTTTAATGGTCACACATGCAGAGCACACAGCACACACAGTGAAATTTGGCCTCTGCTTTTAACCCATCCTAGTACCAGGAGTCTAGTACTAGGAGCAGTGGGCAGCTATTGTACAGTGCCCGGGGAGCAATGGGAGTGGGGGGGAAGGGGGGTGTCCGGTGCCTTGCTCAAGGGCACCACGGCAGGGCAGGAGGTGAACTGGGACCTCTCCAAGTAGAAGTCCACACTCCATATTTAGGTCTGGTCGGGGACTTGAACCAGCGACCCTACGGCTCCCAGTCCAAGCCCCTACTGACTGAGCAGTAGCTGTAACAGTAGCTGTTAGAACATTAAAAGAGTTCAACATTTATTTGAAATACATTCACTTTTACTGCCCAGTTAGAGTTATATGATTAGAAGATTAGGGTTAGTGTTGGTTATAGAAGCGCTCGCTCTTCATACAAAGTGTTCCTCAATCCTGGTTTAAGAACAGATTGAAGTCTTGAGTTAAAATGCAGCTGTCAACAGTTCCAAAAGCCTCAGAAAGATCCACAAACACAGTGAATATACGATATCACTATATATGATACCACTATATTTCGCCTTGTATTGATATTTGAGACGTGGAGATGAGACTCTTTTGAAGCCTCTTCGAAGTCTGAAAAGGCAAAAGAAGAAGGAATTCAGGTTGTTATAGCACTGACGCGGAAGAAGATATTTCTACATTTCCTCTTCAATCAGATCATCACATTGTTGCTTGACTGCTGAGTGTGTGTGTGTGTGTGTGTGTGTGTGTGTGTGTGTGTGTGTGTGTGTGTGTGTGTGTGTGTGTGTGTGTGTGTGTGTGTGTGTGTGTGTGTGTGTGGGGGGGGGATTATAACCCACAGCTGGCCGCTCTGATTACTGACTGCCTGGTCAGCCTGGATTAGACTCAAACACATAACACAAGAGCAAAGGTAAATACACATATTTCATTTCATTTTAATGCTGAATGTTCAGTTCCCTGACTTGCTTTTTCTTTTCCTGCGTCTTACTTTGTGTGTGAGTGTGTGTGTGTGTATGTATTTACCTGTGTGTGAGTGTGTGTGTAGGGAGTAATTCCCAGCTCAATAGAGCAGATATATTTAATCCTTCCCTCACTAAAGCTGATGTCAGCATCAGCTGGCTCTGTGCGTGTGTGTGTGTGTGTGTGTGTGTGTGTGTGTGTGTGTGTGTGTGTGTGTGTGTGTGTGTGTGTGTGTGTGTGTGTGTGTGTGTGTGTGTGTGCATTTTGTCGCTAATTCATCACAGTGGCAGATTAACCAGCTGTCTGCAGAACATAAAGTCGACTACTAACAACCAGCTGGGGAGAGAGAGCGAGTGAAAGAGAGCAGCGGAGTCTCCTGGATAACTAAACCATGCTGTGATCGGATATTTCGTGCCAAATTGCACCTTGGGAGTCAAGTTAACTTCTTATTTCAAGTTTTTTATGAACAGAAACTTGTATCTTTAACCTTTTATTTGTATTTAAATAACCAGATATTTCCAACACAGTTGTTAATCCTTTATACTGCTGATTCCACTAAGAGAGCTTAAAGCCGATTCAAGCTGCCAGTCATGTAGCCTAACATTGTCTAGGAAAAAGAGGATATGAAATATCTGCTCCCACTTTACAACTCTATGAAGATGACTCGTAGCTTTCTGGCATATTCAGATCACGTTGTCACTGCAATCAGGAACAAAACACTGTAGCTGTGCAGTTCTCAATTCGTTCCACGGGCTGGCCCATGGTCATGGAACAACAGTAGTGGCTTCCCATAGGCTAAATGTCAAGTCAGTTCAAGTCAGTTTTATTCATATAGACCAAAAACATATATTTGCCTTAGAGGGTTTGGTGCTGTCCAATGAACATGGCTGGTTTCACTGGTGTGTTGATGTGGACCCAAGAGACATGGATTTCCTCTCCAATGCAGACCTTATGGGCACCAGCAGCTGCTGCACCATACTATGAAATAAACATTATCGTTAGCTAGCAATTTCTTCTGTGGCATTAGCCAATGGTGTGCCATTACAGTCTTAATGAGTTGATCCAAATCTGATCCAAATCCTGATGAGAATTTAAAAACAGTGGTGATATATGTAGGTCATACATAGGTCTCACTGAATATGAAAAAACTGAGGGGGTGTGTCTGTCTCCTGTCAGAGGTCATGTGACTTGGCAGAGCCGGCAGGACAACAGATGGACACAGTCATGGACTGACCCACACACACACACACACACACACACACACACACACACACACACACACACACACACACACACACACACACACACACACACACACACACACACACACACACACACACACACACATTCATATGTCATCCTTCCTCTCTCCTCTTACTCATTACTTCATCACTCCCTGTGAGCGTTGAGGCTTCACACTCATCCGCTGCCATTCAGGCCTCGCTCCTGTTCATTGGTGACTAGTTCTCTTGTGAAATGGGGGACCACCGTCGGAAAGATATGTAATGTAATTGGCTAAGAGGTCTTTAATTGAAAATACGTTTTTTAGCCTTTCAATACAACTTTTTGGATTAAGTCAAGAAACAGCCAACTGCATAGCCTAATTTTGTTCGATTTTACTGTCTGTTTGATTGGATGCTTTGCAAACATTCCATCTCGTTGCCAAATCTTGCATGATCAGCCAACTAACGCTGGGTTGGCTGGGTGTCAAAGTTACTAATGTTGACTTAATGGTTCAACATTTCAACAAGGGGTAAGGGTTATAAAGTGTGTCAGTGGGTCATGTCGGGAAGTGGTTTGTCCATAGAACTGCATCTGAAGTGCTCCATTATTTCCTCAGGAAGCTCTTTAGCGGTCAATGGTACACATTGTTGTGTCAACAAAGGAATCACAATAAGCTCAGATGTACTTTAGCCTTGCAAACCTGTTTTTATATCAGCTATAAATAAAACCTAAGGAACATTAGTGATGGTAATATATATTTGTCTTTCTCTTCTTCCTCAGGGATGAAGACTACTCTCAGCTCCTCTCATCTACTTGAGAGGAGGCAGATATTTGCTTTTGGAGGGATGTGTCAAGAGCTGATGGACCCTCCAACATCTACAACCATCAGTCTCTCCGTCCAGCAGACTTCATCTCCAGGTAATTGACATCCACCTTCATCCAAGTCATTCCAATGCATCCTTGTATTTTTCTCCTTCTGTCTAACTTATAAGTGTCATTTTTTCCTACAGTCTGAGTTATCCTAGTTGTTTTCTCTTACAGTCTAGTTCTCTACAGTTTGTTTATCCTATAGTCTGTGACACATCCTTGTTTTCTGCTACAGTCTGACTTGCCCTTGTGGTTTCCTCCCAAAGTCTGAATCATACTTGTTACTTTGCTCCTTTAATCCAACTTATTATTGTTGTTTCTTCTCCTAGGTCAGGGCGGGACCTTCTCGCTGTGTGAGGTGTGCAACCTGCAGCTGACCTCTGCTCAGGCCCAGCTGCACTACAATGGCAGGTCTCACCTCCGGAGAATGAGACAGCTCGAGGCAAGAGAGACAGGTCAACAGGCAACAGGTACACTACCAACTCTACTGTTGTGTCATTGATTAGTTGTTAGTTGTTTTGTACAATCAGCTTATGAGACAATAATATTATTATAGTAAAGAGTGACTGCTACTGCCAAATGTGAGAAACAAGATCAACCCTTTTGCTTCTGCTTAACTTCAACCGTTTCTGATTGTAAAATGATTTGGTTAACACAAAGCCTGAGCTGCACTATACCTCACTCACTCACTAACACAGAACAATACCTATATTCTTGCAACAAAGAACATACATAGATACGGCTGATTTGAAGAGTTAGAGACAAAGTCAAATCAATTCCATAATGCTGTATGTTATGTTGCAGGAGTGTGTGTCCCTGCTCAGAAGGTGAGGGGTTAATGACCATGCTGTTTCAATCAGCAAGAGGAAAATAAGAGAAATCCTGGATTTATTTTACCTTCTTTCTTTGCTAGGCACAGGGCTACCGATGTTACATCAGGTATAACACAACATTTAGTTTGATCTAATGGGTGTTGATGTCTTTGATTCAGCAGGGTCTCTGTCTGGGTCCCTCCTCCAGGCCACAGGACTGAGCTCCCAGCCTACAGGACTCACTCCGACCCCACGCCTCAGCGCTGCACCCAGGACTAATGCAGGTAGGACAACTACTGCTTCTACTTCTCCTGATGTACTGCAATGACAATTACTGATTTGTCAAACATTAGAAGTTGCACTTGAACGCACCACAAAGACTACATGCATGTACTGTAAATTCTGCACAAGAGCAGTAGTCCAAACTATTTCACAGAAATATATTCAAGTTGTCACAGTTACAAGAGGAACATTAAGTGCTAAGCAGTTCATCCATGTGTGACATCTGAATGTCTGTCTGCTGAGTGAGAGTGACTTTGGCTCATCCATCATCCACCATCTGGGAGAGGAAAGAGTGAGTGTGTCAGATTGACCCCTGAGAGTATAAACCGACCCTGACTTAACTCAGATCATCACTGCAGCTTAATACTCAGCCTCTTAATGGCTACAGTCAACTATCCATGTAAGCAGGAAATGGACTGATCACTAACAATGATAAGGATGATACAAAGAGGTGTTTGTATCATTAACTTGAGAGCGTTTATTTCTCAGTTGACACTTGATCTGATTCACTGCTTCCAGCCAAGAAATGATCCAGCAAACAACCACAGAAAGAAGTTTGTATTTGTCATGTTTTCACAAACCAAACGTGAGATTAAGTGATATTACGTGCGCTTAAGAGGTCCTTATAGGAGGATTTTATTAACTTTGGACAGAGTCAGAAGCTATTTCCTCCTGTTTCCAGTCTGTAAGAGCGATGTTTCTCTGCTTTTGGTCTTAATCCACAACTACTTTTATGTCAAACTGGCTCCTGGTTTTGTAGCTTCATATTGAATGCACAGACGTATGAGTGGTAACGTTATTCTTCTCTAAATCTGGACAAGCAAGTGAGCGTTTATCCCAGAATGTCAAATGATTTCTTTAACATAAATATAGTTTATCTTCTTATTTATTCTGCCATGGTGCAATTGTATGTGTGTGTCCTATTGTAGTAGCTCTGACATCAAGTTCAACTGCGCCGTTTAATGACATTTTATATATATTTTTTTTTTTCATGGTTTTATCATTGCAGCAAGTGCTTATAGCGCCCTCTGCTGCTGAAATTATGGCTGACTCTCTTCACATTGCTTCACCCTCTTTGGTTCCTTGATCAGCTGTGACTGGAACAGTTTCAGAGCGTCCTTAGTCATTCAGACCCAGTTTTTAAAGTCAGGCTGCTGGTCAACAGAGAGAGAGTGTGCTGTGAGATGCAGAGGAGTTAAAGTGGAGCAGACAGCAGGGGGTCATTAAACTGGGACAGAGCACTGCTCAGAAAACACACAGACGTTCAGAAGAGGAAGAATTCTTATCATTACATTTTTGCTGTTTGTCTCTTGATGTGTCTGTCTCCAATAAAGTCTGCTGGGAAAACATCTTTATGATAATCACCTCACAATACAGTGTTCCAGTTTTCTCACTTTATTTGATAATAAACACAATGCTAACATTAATTTAAGATCTGTTGTCAAGCTCTGGGTGGAACTTGTATAGTATCGTAACATTTAATAAGTCAAAAAGTTACAACAAAAACCAGAGGAAACAAGAGAAATCCAACAAATAATATACGCACGCACACACACACACACGCACGCACACACGCACGCACACACACACACACACACACACACACACACACACACACACACACACACACACACACACACACACGCACACACACACACACACACACACACACACCTAATTACAGTACATGGGAGGATGATGTAAGACAATCTCACAGAAGCAGCTGTAATTACATACCAAGTGTCCATATCAGTGTACAGGCTTCAATAACACCGATTAAAGATTACATCTCTCTCTACTGGACACACACACGCACACACACGCCACTTAGCCTGAATGGTCATGTCTCTCTCTCTCTCTCTCCCTCTTCGTCCATTACGTGATGCTTGCTCGACCATGAAAAGCTCTTTGGCCTGAACTCTCGGCTCCTTCAGGCCAGGATGTTTGCGTGCGTGCGTGCGCGCGCGTGTGTGTGTGTGTGTGTGTGTGTGTGTGTGTGTGTGTGTGTGTGTGTGTGTGTGTGTGTGTGTGTGTGTGTGTGTGTGTGTGTGTGTGTGTGTGTGTGTGTGTGTGTGTGTGTGTGTGTGTGTGTGTGTGTGTGTGTGTGTGTGACCTGGCTGGTTAAACAGCCTATCAGCAGTCAGGTCAGATGACATCACAGCCGACACTTAAGTAGTGTTATGGTTGACAAGAGCTGTGAGTTCCTCAATCAATGATGTTCATATATAACTGATGCAGTCAGTTTATTAACATGGATTATGGTGTGAAGCCAAGTTGCTTTTCTTCTTGTCTTCCAATCATTTCAATCTTACATAAACTAATAGAACTGAAAAAAACCCTGCACACTGTCAGTACTTATATATCAGTTGAGATATAAGAAGTAAAAGGATCCCTATATATATATAATAGTGTTAGCATTCTCCAGCAAAGAGCATTATATATGTTTCTATAGTAAAACGATGTAAGCATTATAATGAAAATACACTAGAAGTTTCAAAAGTAAAAGTATTCAATGGATAAAATAGTCCTGTCATTGTACTGTTATATATTTGTGGGTTAACAATACTGCATTAAGTTTAAGCTGAATTATTTTTATTTTTTATTTGGTGACTGTGTTGCTAATTTTAACTACTTTGTGATGTGTAGTTTCATCTATAACACTTTCCAAATTGATGATGTGTTTTGTGTGTTAAATCTCCATATGTAAAGTTTTAATAGCGTTCAGCTAAATGTAGAAACATGTACAATGAAGTAACAAGTCCAATATCTCTCTCTCTTAAATGTGTCGGAGTGCTTCTGCCCACAGTATGTGTGTAGGTGCACAGCATCTACAGTATGCAGCAAGATAAACACACTTCCAAAAACATGTATTAGATAAAACACAGCACATTCAAAGATGAGGCCACAAATCAGAAAAAGACGAGATACAACATACAATTGTTACACCAAGTTTATTTCAAGTTTAGTTCCACCATCTGCTGGTTGCAGAACAGGAGTAGACTTATAAAGAAGCATACAAAGGAAAACTCAAGTGATGTATTTCCAAATTGCACTTAAAGTGCTCGAGTTAACATATTTAATTCCGAACACAACCAAACATATTATGTCGAAAAGTTAAAACCCGGAGTAAAAAAAAATGTAATGTAAAAAAAAATGCAAAATAGGAAATGACAAAAATACAGACAGAGGGAGAACCAAAAATGAAATGCATTATAAAACTGTGGCCCTCCAAGACTGAGAAGCTGACAGGACCCTTATTTCAGGCAGTTAGTGACCACTAGGAGGCAGCCTTCACACTCCTACCCACACACACACACACCCAAATAATCATACACACACCCAAATACACACTGAGCCACTAACTGAAACATTGGATTCCCATGATTCACATCAGTACAGACAAATAGATTATCTCACATGAGACTAATAACATTTATACATTTTAAAGATACTCTTTCTCTTAGTTTTCTGTGGGCAGAGTTGTGCTTTGACTTTCTAGAGTGCTGTGGGGTACTGCAGTAAATATGAATGAATGAATATGGATAAGAATATGACTTATGTTGTATTTTTGTGAGGATGCTGCAAGTGTCATACCTCAGTGAATTTGGTTGTTTTCTTGGCACAGTGGAAAAGTCAAAATCAGCTCACCTTTTCCTTTCTTTGCTTTTCTTGTGTGTGTGTGTGTGTGTGTGTGTGTGTGTGTGTGTGTGTGTGTGTGTGTGTGTGTGTGTGTGTGTGTGTGTGTGTGTGTGTGTGTGTGTGTGTGTGTGTGTGTTGTGTGTGTGTGTATGTGTGTGTGTAGGCTAGCTCTAATTAGCTCTCCCGGGCTAATAAAGGTCAGAATGTTGTCCTGCAGATACCTCATACATAATGAGAAATAGACGTTATTAATAGACACCTATTGTTGCCTAGTGTGTGTGTCAGAGATGCAGAGACGGAGCAGGTGTTGATGTCTGGTTTTGCATTGATTTATTCAGCTGTGTACGAATAGACCCTGATGACAGATCCACACTCATAGTGCGGTAAACCAGTACCAAAAGGCAGAGAGGAGGGGGGGGTGGGGAGATGAGGGCATATGACCAGATTTGAACCTGTGATGTTGCACTCACATGACCCACATATGTGACCACTAGCAACTTGTAAGATCAATGTATCTATGAGGTACAAAAAGTGGTAGGGATTGCACAAGTGGTAGAGGATTGGCAGAGGTCAAGTCTAGAAAGACAATGGAGGGACTATTCAAGGTTAAGTGGAAACAATTTAACAGCAACAGAAATAGCGTATAGGACTGAGAGGTCTTTTGAAGTGTTAACAAAAACTACTGGCAGAACTAGACATAGTAGAAGACGATAAGATTGACTGAATGATTGGACTATGATTTGTAGTAGGAGCCCTCAAGGTCTTGTAGAAAACGTATCCAGTGGCAAAGGGATTGGTGTTGGGGATTGGTGACAAGAATAGTCAAGGTTATCCAGAGAACTGTTAGGACAAGGCAGTGTCTGGTAATGGTATTGACAGGACTTGTTGAGGTCTGGTAGAAAACGTGTAACGAGTTAGTGATCAACTAGTCTGATAAAGGCGTTAGAAAGACCTGTCAAATTAACACTTGTCATTGTATAGTTTAAAACATAAAACGATAGGACTGCTTGTGTTTGTAATGGACTAGTGTACAACTGCTGGACTGGTAATCCTGTAATGGTCTGGAAGCTATGGAAGACAACAAGAAGGACTAGTAAATGATGACTGTGGTTCTTCCAGTCCTGTTTATTTGTTGTTTTGTGTTTATGCTTTTCAAATCAGCATTTGGCAGTTCATTTTGTATTTGTATTTATTTATAGAAGGACCATGCATACAAAAACATTAATCTCAGCAAAGAGAAGAGATGCAATATGCCAGATTATAGCTAATAGCTAATTTCCATCTGTGGTCCTCAGGCAGGTTCATAACAATCAATAAACAAATAATAACATTGCATGATCTCTATCAGTCAAACCATTTTAAATTCTTTGTTGATGTCTCTTTGTAAACTCAGTTAGTCCTCCATCCTTGTGTTCCGCTTGGTTGAACTTATTACATCATTTGTTGGTTCATTACTCTGCAGTTTATTTGTGATTTGTTTTAAATGTAATTCTTATCTATTTTCCTTCTGTAATATGTTTTTGAGAATTACATAACTAATAGCTTGTATCCTTCTCTCCTACTCTTTTATAATCATGATGCAACAAACTGGCTAAGAGTGTGTGAGCAACACAGAGATAGAGACACAGGGAACGAGGGATTTCCATTGAGACAGAGAGGCTGTCATGATTGCTCACTCTGAATATCATCACCTCAGTGATTCAAATACACTGTACACTCTGTCTCGTCCTCGCTGTGTGTCAGACGCCCTCCACTATCCACACAAGTGTCCTCCTGCGCTCACACACACACACACACACACACACACACACACACACACACACACACACACACACACACACACACACACACACACACACACACACACACACACACACACAGTCAGTTAGCAATTCTCTGCTGTTTGGTTTTGGTTTTCGCTCTTCTGCTTGTTGCAATCGGGGGAGCTGATGATAGTAAGAAGAGGGAGGACGAGGAAGAGGAGGGGGTGAGACAGCTGTCTCCTTGTTGATGATGTGGAGTAGTTTCCTGAGTCGAGGTAGGAAATCCTTCTTCTCTCTATTTGTGTCTGAGCTCCACATTTAGCCACTTTGGTTTTCAGTGTTTTGGGGCAGTTCCATATGTTGTGTGTGTGTGTGTGTGTGTGTGTGTGTGTGTGTGTGTGTGTGTGTGTGTGTGTGTGTGTGTGTGTGTGTGTGTGTGTGTGTGTGTGTGTGTGTGTGTGTGTGTGTGTGTGTGTGTGTGTGTGTGTGTGTGTGTGTGTGTGTGTGTGTGTGTGTGTGTGTGTGTGTGTGTGTGTGTGCTTTTGGGAGTAATAGAGGGGATTCCATGAACCGCAGAGAGTGAACTCAACTTGAACTTTGAACTATAAGGTTGGAAGAGCTCTGCTCATGGTGTGTTCATTCGAAAAATGGTCATTGCCTTACAAAATATCTGATTTCCTTTATGGCCATTTGTAACCTCTGCAAAGGAGGTAATGTTGTCGGGTTTGTCTGTTAGCAAGCTAAAGTCAAAAATAGAAAAGATAAAGATTTTCTTTTCACTGTGGTACTGTATATAACATTTAAAGCTCCCATGTCATGCTTTTCCGGTTATTACCCGTCCCCTTGTGTGTTATGAAGGTTTTTATGCATGTAAACGGTGTGCAGAGTCAAAACCCTCAAAGTACACCCTGTAGCGAGTAAAACTCTAACACAGAAAATACCTCCCCAAAACGCCTCGTTGGAGATACGTCACTGCCCATTTGAGTCTTCCATTTAGTTCCGGGTACCGCCTGATGTCATGCGGTACCCGGAACGAAATGGACCAATCCCGAAGAGCTATGGCCACACCAGCAGCGGCGTGTTCCTCCTCCAGAGGTTCGAAGAACCGGCATTTCACAGACGAAAGCTTCCAAAAACATTGCCCAGTTTGAGGCCGGATATGCACAGCTTGTTTGGACCGTTTGGAGCAGGGGAAGATCTGGGTATACAACCTGTAAGTTTGCATTGTTATTTGTGTATTTATCAAACAAGACTGTTTAAATGTGTAAACTGTGTTGGACTGCTAAGCCATTGACACAGTGCTAACTGTGCTAACTAAGTTGCTAGAGTTTCCATATATCAACTCTAATATCAGCAGATGGCCTTGCATACATGTATCTCATAGCAGGAGAATGTCTGCATTCACACACAAAATACCTATTGACAGTATACTGCGGGTGATTTGCCGGTCAGTCGCGAAACGTAATTACATTATAGCTGGCGTAGCGATCTAACGCACGGAGCTTGAGCTAGTTTTGGTCAGAAAAACATTTTTGTGATGCTATGTTGCTAGCGTTTAAATATATCAACTACAATGTCAGCAGATGGCCTTACATGTTTGTCATGGCAGGAGAATGTCTGCAGTCACACACACGGAATACTCATACAGTATACTCCGGTTTACCGTACATTGTGACCGTACATATACTGCATGTAGCTAACGAGGCTAGCTGTATGCTAGCGCAAAACAATGTATTCATGCAAGTTACATTGTATGGTAGCAGAATACCCGTATACGATTGCAATTATAAACACGTTATTGCTAGCCTAATATGAACCACTAGCTTTTGTTCATAGTAGTTTTATTACACTGCATTATAGTTGCCTTTCCTCCAAGCTAACGTTCATATCGTGTTAGCTACCAAGGTAAACAAAGCTAGGTTAGCATATTAGCAGGCAAGCTGTTCATTACACAACTACTACTAACGAATCTAAAACAACTAAGTTTCTCTAATATTTTGTGATTTGCATTTGATTTCGTCCAGCCAGATCCTGGCGGACAATCCATGACGGGGAAGGGATTCTACTACTACTGAGGCCTCGTGCTAAAAGGCACCGCACCGCACCGGCTGTGCGCAGGCAAGAGGAGGAGGAATGGATGATATACCGTGTATATATGTATATTTATGTTCATTTTGTACATTTCTAAAAATAAAGTTTAATGGAAATACTTAGTAGGCCTATCCTTTCTTCCCTGAATTCATATATAGCAAACCATGATTTGATTTCTCATCAAACAGTAGTAGTTTATAACGGGTAAAAATAACTTACTCTTTGTTATGAGAGTAGCTCGTAGGCCACAACGGAAAGACAAGGAGACATACACGAGTTTACAAAACCACGGCACATTTATTGTGGTAAATGCAAAGATAGGTGGTTGAGAGGATCGCAGAGTTAGTCTTCCTGCAGCCGCTTTGGAGAGAGACTGGGGCCGTAGTGTCCGGAGGTGTCCGTGATCGCGCTGATTACCCTCTTCAGCTCCACCCCATCGTAAGACAAAGGCCCTGGGGCCGTCACACTCTTCTATAACAACAGTTAAAAATATATATGTATATAAAATATACCGCTGTACCGACGCCATGATAAGACTGATGTTACGCTGAGAGCAGCCGGGAAAAGCACTGACATGGGCGCAGACTCTCTGGTGGTTGACTAATCAGAACGAGTGGCCGAGCTGACCAATCGGAGCACACTAGGCTCACAGGGAGGGGGGGGGCAAGAGCTCCAACGAGTCGTTTAGTGGAGAAAGTGAATACTGCTGAATACACATGCTTGACAGAGATGCTGTATGCGAAACCAATGTGAGTTTGGAAAATTGCACAGTATAAATCTATTTTAGTATACCTCAACAATGTAATTATGATCAGTGGAAATGGCCATGACATGGGCCCTTTAAAGTCGTAACAAACAAACATGGAGATTGTTAGCCGAAATGGGGCGTCTAAGACATGCAGCCAGTGGGAAATAAATGGAAGGAATCACATAGAGAATAGAGGAACTTAGATTACAACACACACAGAGGAAAAAGGACGTCATTGCCATTAATCAACTATATCTTTGAAAGGCATGTTGTTTGTAGCTATATTAATGTTCTGAAAGTCATATTTAGAACCTTTGCAGGACTCTGTGGCGGTCTGAGCTCTCTGAGATCTACTTTTTGTTGTGTTGTTACAATTAATGTGATCAGTCATTCAATATATTTCTATACACTTTAATATTCATTTTATAAAAGTTAAGCTATTAATAAATGAGAGATGTGATGGAGGTTGATGGAAGCTCATTAAATGATAGTATGATAAAAGATAATGAGACTTGAAATTTAAAATTGCAGATAGTTTAAAGGTGGGGTATGTAATTTTGGAGAAACCAGCTCGAGATCGCTAGAATTTGAAAATACACAGCCGGAAATTTTTTATTTGACTTAGTCTGTAACGACCTACAGAGACCAACATTGTCGTCCAACATCTGTTTCCACAAACAGTCCTCTTCTCTTTCTCAGTACGCCGACTTTGCTACCTCATGAAGTGCAGCTTGCTGTTCATATTCCCTCTCCAACAAACACACTGTGCAGCTTATCTTGCTATACTTGCTCTCTCTTAAATGAAGACCACAGATTTTAAAATACAAATCAGGTGGTTTCCAATCATTTCATTAGCAATATGAACACTGTGGATCCTTTTTACACAGAGATCTTCTGGAAGATTCCTGAAAGAAACTGTGAATTCGATTTGGAGAAAACAAAGGCCGCGATTGGTCGGCTGATTGGTGTGCCTACGGTCTGTCTGACATTCCTCTCATTATACATTGCGTGACTGCTGTGATTGCCCTCACACTGCTGCTCATCATCCTATCAGAGTGTGTGTGTGGGTGTGTGTGTTTGTTTGCCTCACACACAGAAAACTGTTTCCTTCATATGGTAAATTATGCAGATTAAACTTGAGCTACACCCCCCGCTGTTTCTTTAAACCATTATTCGGTGTTTCTCTGAAAACGCCAAATAGCCAAATAAAATCACAGAAATCATGAAAATACAATTTATTAGATAATAATACTATACTGTGGTTGTTCAGGTGCAATTTTAGAGCTCAAAGCTGCCTGTTGCGGTTACAGTTGGTTACAGGACATGGCACCAAAACGATTTTTAGGACTGGTTTGCAGTCTTCATTTTGCTTTTAGATTATTACATTTAAAACGTTTATATGAAAATAAAGACTTAACTACGTCCACCAGGCCAACTAAGACCCATTTCATGGGACCAATGAGTGACACCTGGTCTACTTCCATTACGGTTGTATTTTACACTGGTCTGCCATGTTTTTGAGTTGGAACAAAGTTAGAATTTACAACTGTTTTGTGTTGTTTGTTTGCTCTTGCTAAAACTTTTATATCAAATGCTAGTTTAGTTCTAATGAGATGATTGCGCTGTTTTCTCTCCACTGAGACTCAGACTGGAGCTTTCCTGTCTGCATTCATATTCTTGACTGATCTGTGTGTGTTTGTGTGTGTGTGTGTGTGTGTGTGTGTGTGTGTGTGTGTGTGTGTGTGTGTGTGTGTGTGTGTGTGTGTGTGTGTTCGTGTGTGTGTGTGTGTGTGTGTGTGTGTGTGTGTGTGTGTGTGTGTGTGTGTGTGTTTTCGGATGAAGAAGGATCTGAACGTGACCTACTTCAACACACACACACAAACAGGCTTGCTATGCTAATGTGTGTGTTTCTCTGCATAATAATAATGCAGTGTGATGTCTAATGCTGCCGTCAGCAGAACCTCGCTCTGAGTCTATGTCGCTCTGCCTCTCTGTGGATAAGAAATGTTTAAGATGCAGATGAAGGTAGGAAGACGGGTTCTCCTCCCAGTAGGATCACTGGTGTATTAATACCCAGCGTTCTCCCAGGCTTTATCTCCAGCTGCAGGGATTTCAGCTGCAGTGGGAAGCACGTGAGGGATCCTGCAAATGTACTTTTAGGAGGGAAAATAAAATAAACGTGTTCCCCACTCTTTGAAGCAGACTGAGTTTTATAAACTGAGTCTCTTATAACAGGACTGAGCTGAAATATTGCTTGACTTTTCTTTTTTTTTATCTAATCAGGACATATTTGTAGTAGCTTAAAGCATAAACACAAGAAGCACTGGAATATAGCTAGCCTTACTGTGTCAAAAGTTTAAAAAACAAACCTACCATCACCTCTTAAGCTTACTAAATAATAAAGTCTTGTACGCAAAGAGACCGTAACTATTTGATAATCTATTGTTTATGAATTGTTTTGAGTCCATTTTCTAAGAATAAATCCTGCACGTTCAAACCTTCAAAATGTACAAAACAATAATTGACTGTATATATTTGGCTTTTTAGACTATTTATTATACAGAACAAGACATTATCATCTTTGGATTTGGAAAAATATCAGGAGCACTTTTCATTATTTACTGAAAAAACTAAAAATGTTGAAGGCAGCGTTCAGAAGTTTAGAAAGGTGAGGGAGGAGGAGGCTTATTAGATGTCTAATATAAGCACTAATGTTGAAGCATTTCGACGCCTTTACTGTGTTTGCTGAACAACTAAAACATCTGGGATCACACTGTGTTCTTTATTTCAACGCCTGTGTGTGAACCAGCTGGTTTTTGTGTCTCTCTTTCTCACACACTGTGCTCTGTAACAGGAGACGGTGTGAACCAACAGTAACTGCAGCAACACACACACACACACACACACACACACACACACACACACACACACACACACACACACACACACACACACACACACACACACACACACACACACACACACACACACACACACACACACACACACACACACACACACACACACACACACACACACACACAGGAGGGAATTACCTGAATGTTTCTATTACTGAACTTGACTGTCTTTCAGGATGTAATGATGTAAGGGCTGTTTAAGTGTACATCCTGGGTGGTTGATTTACCTTAACAATTGTCTACTGATTTACAAACGTCTCATTCCTAATGTAAGTCCAATGGAACATTTATTTTTGCATCAGCTAATGAGGCACACATTGAAATTCCACAATTAAACCAATGTGAAAACTTCCTTAAACCGGGTATTATGCTATCAAAGCATTTGACTTCTCCTTTATCTCACATCAAGTTGGTTTTCTAACCATTCAAGCTGGCTTCGTCCACATCGTCTGAATACACTGTGTCAAACATCCTGGGTGGTTTGGTTTTCCTCGAACACTCGGAGGAATAGACCCAGTTTGCATTGTTTTAATTTCTTCTTCTTTTAATTCCCTGTAGACACAAGTGCTACCTTGGACAGTTAAACACAACAACACATTTGTTCTTTGTAGATGGGAAATGTTTTAATTTGCAAATAGAGCGGTAATAAGAGATCTGATTACCAATGGTCACATGATATGCATGAAGAGACACTTTCTGTCCCCTTGTGTTCAGATCACCCAAGACCAATGTTAATGCCAGGTCTGAGCAGGGCTTGTTCTCTCTCTCCCCCTCACTCACTCACTCACTCACACACACACACACACACACACACACACACACACACACACACACACACACACACACACACACACACACACACACACATACACATACACATACACATACACACACACACACACTCACACACCCTCGTTCTCTCTCTTTCCTTTCTCTCACTCCCTCTCATCCCCAGGGATATAGTTTCTCTCTGGAGGAAATGGCAGCAGGGGATTAAGAAGAAGTAACGCACACGCACACGCACACGCACGCACACCCACACACACACACACACACACACACACACACACACACACACACACACACACACACACACACACCTGACGCTCAGTTTGGGACTTGAGATAGCGATGACACATGCCACTCTTAGTCCAGTCACCCGATACACGCTCTCTCTCTTTCTCTCACTCTCTCACACATTCACACTCACAGTGAGTGGTCGGTAAAAAGACGAGAACAGAGGAACACGGACAGAGCGAGAAAAGCAAGAGTACAGTAGCTAACAGACAAGAGTGCTACATACAGACAGCAAACGGAGAGAGGAAGTTGAAAAGTCAATCTTGATTTGAGATACAGAAAAAAAAAGGCTTCTGTTTCAGGTAGGAAATATTTAATTTAAATAAATGCCATCATCTTCATTGCCATCTTCAGGCTTTATCACTTCCTGCTGTGGGTGTGAGAAATGTCTCTAGCTGCTGTCAGTTTCACTTTAACTGCATCGCTTTACAGTCTGATTAACAGCACCAGATGTTTCTCTGCTGGATGAAGCTGTAATAAAGATATACCGATGTTTGTACCACGGAACATTCTACATCGCTCTCGCACAGTTCACATTTATTCACCAAACTCTGAAATGAGTCACTTCATTTGACTTAATTTAAAGAGATTGCAGTACACTTTATTTAGAAAATGAGGGTAAAAGAAGATTTGTGTTGTTTTCTTATTGACATTTGTATTGTTCTGCTTACCAAAGACTCTGCAGAACAGCAACACTGCAGAATGCTCTCTCAAAGAAAAAGGTATACAGTAAATTCTACAAGTGTGATTGTTTTAATAATTCCCTGTGGATATTGAAAATGATTTTTTGTTGGATTAGCATGAGTTTCCAAGATTTAAATACTCCGACCAGACTAGATTTATTTTTGATTGTATATACTAATACAATACAATATGATGATCTTTTTTTACTACCGGATCAAGTCTGAAGCTTCTCTTAAATCATTTTAATCCTCATTGTCACGCTCAAAAGCATCTGTTCAGATTAAAAACTTCAATTCGGATGCGTATTGGCAAGAATTTGGCGATGTGATGTGATATCATGAAACATGGGGCAGGATTCAATATGTTGTGATTAACTAGGCCTTATAGCAACTTTTGTAATGTCATTTATGGATAAATTGTCATAGTATCAATTACAAACCACTCTATGCAAAACTATGCGTGGGGTCTGCATTTGCATTCCTCACAGTTCCTGTAACATCCAACATCATGGCATTGCAATTTGTCCAATCTGAACCACTGTTTCCCAAAATCCTTAGTTTTTCAAAGATATGATACCTTATCTCCCAAAATATCGCAATACTAACGCGTATCAATATTTTGCACTAACGGGGGAACTTTAACTTTCTTCCCCTGTTACATTTAGTGAACAGCAATGATTACTACAGTAGTTGCTTTAAAGATATACATTTGACACATGATATTACAATTTATATGACAAAATACAAAACAGTCGCTCCACCTCAGATTGCAAAACGTTTGCCTACACTTTTCTACATTAATGAACATTTTCAATTATATAATTCTGTTACTAATATAACAATGAACAAAGTAATTATACTGTTCAATGTGACTGTGGATTTTGATCTTGATACTTTGGTACTTTCTTTTAATGCAGAACTTTCACTTAAAATGGAATACCTTGTATGACGTGGTATGGATATTTGTATATAAGTAAAGGATATGAGCTAGCGGGCTGTCAGTGTATAGTTTATAACGGTCATAAATTCACAGAGTTTCTTTGAGAGACATATTTGTTGTACAGTCTATGGTTTCATAACTGTCTGCCATCCATTCCTCCTTCGTGGACCAGCTTTTTTGTAAAACTGTATGATGCAATGCATCTCATTAGCCATGATATGCTCTTCTATTTGAGACTTTCCGGGCTTGTTATTCCCTCAAAGGTCAGCTCTTTCAACTCGGCTTACTACTGACCAACAACCTTTTCATGGATTTAAATTAAATCCGCTGCATGTAGTTAGGCTGTAGTGTTTGGCGACTCCATGCCTGCTGAAGGATGTCAAAGTATCTGTCATCCACTGCTATGAATGAGAAACTCGACACAGTGTGCTGGGTAACGTACAGATCATATTAAGCTGTTAAGGTGATTAATGTTAAGCTGTCAAAAGAAGATGTAATTTTCCCCATTGGTTATGTTAATGTTTCACCATTGTTAAAGGCACAGCTCGCTACGGGTTTCTTTTTACAAAACTGAAAATGTTTTGCTTCTAAGTTTAGCCCTCTCTTTCACTTAGGTTGTATTCATTTTATATATCTGTTCTTGGAAAATCAAACCAGAAAGCAAGCAAACAGGCACACATAGGGTGAAAAAGAAACATGAGAACATAGCAATTTATTCCTGGAGTCTCTATAACGTCTGAAAAAAGACAATGTTCCGGGGATCCTTAAAGCCCCTGTCACACTGTCCCGAAATTGACACCAGATGGACACACGAATATGGAATTGTGAATTTCGCACGAAGATGGCCCCGAAGTTGGTCAACAGCCAAGCAACAGCCGAAGCAAGTATCCAGACTCAACGTAAGAGCTTGTGCCTCTTCGGGGGGTGCTAACATTTAAAACATACACTTTATTCTTTACTTTCTCCGTCTTTATATGTAGATTAGAAGATATTACTTATCTCCGTCATGTTGTTTCCATAGCAACAACAACTTCCTGTCAACAGCGTAAACTCGCCTTCAAAATAAAAGCATCTAAATAAAACAGGAAGCTAACCTAAATTACATTTAAGACATACAACTGCAACGAAAGTAACAAAAACAATGTACCGGTAATATCCTTTTCAGTTTCACAGAACACAAATTGGGTTATTTACATAATATGTTTACATGATTTTGTTGTGCAATAAATGCAATCTCGATGTCATCGTACTATAATACGATGGCTACACGACGGCATTGCGAGGGCTTCACGTAGTCGTGTTGCCTTCCTAAGACAATCGTGCAGCTTCTTGTTTCCTTCGTATTGTCTTCGTGAGGCGAAAAATGCCCGATGGCACCGAAGATCACACGAAGTAAAGACGAAAATGACACGATTTGACAAGATGCCCTCACGAGTGCCTTACGAAGGGCAAAATGGACACACAAATTCAACACGAAAATGAACCTTCGCAAGGTCCTTCGGCAATTTTTTGGCATGCCAAAGATTTTGCCACCGCTCACAAAGTTGCTGCCGGAGCCTGAGAAACTCCACCGGCGGTCATACGATGGCTAAGATGCCCTCACGAATGGCCCGATGTTGTTACGATCAGAGCCGAATTTGAACATTTCCTTTATCGATTCTAAGGGCCCGTGACTGACAGGGGCCCAAACATTTTTAGAACATTAAGAAAAAAAAATGTAAGTAACCAATGTGATATCTTTTCATGGGGCACAACATTCCTGGCGGCGCCCCTGCGTGTGTCCATCTGGTGTCAATTTCGGGACAGTGTGACAGGGACTTAAGGAGTTTCTAGGAGTTACTGAAACGATACTCTCAATCATTAAGGAAGTTGAAGTTCCTGCAAAAACCTGAGAGGTTTGTCCCATCTGGTTTTATCTACCTGAGGTGGATTAGGGGAATCAAATATCATCTACACTTCTTAGTAACCACAGTGGCTGAATTACAGAGGTGATTTGTGACGGATGACGCTGAGCTCCGTAATTTAGATCGGTTACAGGAGCTTTAGTCTGCAGCTGACCATACAACAGAGCAATGTGCAGATACGTCTTCATCCTATGAGAGTGTGTATGTAAATGTGTGTGTGTGTGTGTAAGGTGTGAATGCCAGAGTTAACCCTGATTCCAGCCACAAACATAAATCAAACTGCAGCAGATAAAACTGGACTGACCAGCGGGAAACTAGACACTGCAAATAAGAAAGGGTTTACAATGAATTTATAGAACATGTAATCTAGGCAGCTGCTGATGCCAGCAAACACAGCACCCGGAAAGAAACGTCACTCCTTTCTCAATCATTTAGAAGTTTACAGCTGCATTTAAAATACAATTCCGCAGCAAAATGTATTTATTTCAATGTTATCACAGATAGCTCTGCTCATCTTAACCCTGAGTAGGCTTGTGATCATTGAGGATAAATGAGGGTCTGCAGAGCCGTTAACCTCCTGTCAGCATGCTCCCCAGAGGACGGTTTGGGGAATTTGTAGACAGGAGTTAAAAATGTGTGAACCACTTGTCCCGTTAGGGGTCAACCTAACCAGCTCACCAGCCCTGATAGCTTGTTCCCTTCTTTGGTTACTCTTTATTCATTGTATAATGCAGAGTTTATTATGCTAAAGGAGACCAAACTAAAGAGTTGAAAATAAAGACACTTGCATTTCTTGTTTTCTCTCACTGTATTTATTGTGACCATGCACCAAAACACTGAGGCAAATTCCTCGTGATCTGATTTACACCACTCAGCATACTTACAGACACCCGATCTGCGGTCACTGTTGACGCCTTTCAAAAGCAACCAAAAGATCCACTTATTTTAACTGCCATTTGTCTTTCCTCTATTGGTTTGGTGTTTATTTTGTGTGTGTTTTTTAATTTTTAATTTGACTGTTTGTATATCTTATATGATTTTATTCATGAGAAGCCCTTTGTGTTCAATGTCTGTCACAGTTTGAAACCCCTGAGCACTTTTGTTGTTACTTCATTCTTCAGATATACAGGATGCAGATGGAGAAGCGTTGTTTACAGAAACGTGTGCTATGTAAAGCTCTGAACTGAGAGTGTTTGTTTACATATTGGGCAGCGTTTCAAGGATCTGTTGACCATTCAGCAGCAGCCTGAAATAAAACTGTCTGGTTAGTTACTTAGTTGATGGCAAGTTTTCAATGCTAGTTTACAGAGCCTCTCGGTGGTGAACGCAGTAGCAGATGTGGAGCTGTATTTATAGCAGCTTCTTAGATCAGCAACTTACTGTAAGGTGTGTGTGTGTGTGTGTGTGTGTGTGTGTGTGTGTGTGTGTGTGTGTGTGTGTGTGTGTGTGTGTGTGTGTGTGTGTGTGTGTGTGTGTGTGTGTGTGTGTGTGTGTGTGTGTGTGTGTGTGTGTGTGTGTGTGTGTGTGTGTGTGTGTGTGTGTGTGTGTGTGTGGTAACCAGATCTCAGAGGACAGAATTAAGACGACCCTGTCAACACATCCTCGATCACACACACACATACCAACCCACATCTCAAGTTCTCCCTGATCATACAGGGAACATGTCCGACTGCACACTTAATATGACTCAGTTTTCAGCGTGTCGTACATTCAGATAGTAAAAATGACAGAATTAAGTGTCGTTAAAAAATACAAGCATGCAGAATAAAGATCCCTGGATATTTGAGCGGGTGTTTATGCGCCCTGAAACACTGACTCTGGAAAAAGAAGGTCAAGATGGGATTTGGAAAGGCATCACAAATCATCGGTATTGTTTTGTTATTGAGAATTTATTCACATTTCCATCTGAGTGACTTCGACCAAACTCTTTAAACTGTCAACCACACACACTCAGAGGGTCACATACTATATGCTTACCCCCTCTTGAAAACCCTATAAAGTACACCATACACACTAAAGCTGGGAGTGCACTTAGTACAGAGTAGCTGTATGTCCTCTACTGTTTTGGTTCTCAAATGATATAATACAACCTGTCAAACGAATTGTTCTTTTGAATACTGTTGATAAAAACCATGACATAGTAGGTTGATGACAAATGTTCTGCCTCACAATGGCATCTTTTAATTTTGTATTTTTATAAATAGATCTGAGTTCAAGTGTAGTTTAAAAGCTTCTTCATTGTGATATATTGTTGATGGGGTCTAACTCATTGCAAAGTTACTCAAATGACTCAGTGACTTATGACAGTAACGAGTGCCCTAATGCCGGATTTTATTTATTTGCTTGACTAAATTACCGTTACTTAAGGGCTTGTTATGTCACGTTTTATGTCGCAAATGCTCTGGTAAATCCACGACCAGCAGGCAGCTTTGGTTAAGCTTAACCCTCTCCATGTCACTCTGTCTCTTTTTCAATATCAGGATGCAATACACAGAAAGAAAGTCGGCTGAAAATATTACCAACATTTAAAGAATAATACAAAATATATATACAGTTCATTAAGTAAACTAAAACATTATGTAAAAAGGCAAATTTCCAATGGCAGCATTTCAAAGTAATTTATCAAAGAAACACATTATTTTGGTGTAAGTAATCTCTTAGGTTTGACCTATTAACTGTAACTATTCACTATTACAATTATTGAAGGTGGAGCTCTTTTTTGGCAGGTCCACCAGATGTCAGGTTACACAATCTTTAAATAGACACTAATCTGTATTTACAATCATAAATAATCTCCCAGCTAATAGGAGCGCAGTGACAGTAATCTGAGCTGCTGTGTGTTGGCTTCGTGTTCGATTACAGCTCTGTGTTGTGTCATGTTGTGACAAACTTAATGATGAGCTGTAGTGGTAAATGCAGACAATGACTAACAACTCTGCTTTATGAGGATAAACTCAGCAGCAGCACGGCAGACTGTTAATCTACAGATATCTTAATGTCACACACACAGCAGTCCTGACATGACCTGGCCTGGCAGATTTGGGCTTTTTAACATTGCTTTTTTTTTTTTTTTACAACTACAAGCGGCGCAAGAGGGTGGACCAAAATGTTATAATTAACGTTAATGAACTGAAAACACAATGTGAAGCACTGAGGTGTTTATAACGTTCAATGACAAAAACCCAAACAACAACCAAACTTGAAACCGCAATGAGGTGTTGCCATGCCCTTGACGCACATGTGTCAAACTCAAGGCCCGGGGGCCAAATCAGGCCCTTGGTGGATTTAATTTCGGCCCGCAGGATAATTTTTTATTATTATTAGATCTGGCCCTCCGGTATATTGCACGCACACCTTCACTCAATCCTGAGGATTTCCTCAGCTCAGAGCCTGAGCCCAAACATTGATGAACTTGCACCCAAGATGAGAAGCCAAGTATCTGGCTTGAACTAGCATCACAGAGCAGCACACTGAGTTTACATGGATGTTTCCTTCTGCACTTTTTCTCTTGCGACAACAGGGCATATTTGTTTTTTTCTTTGAGGGAAATAGTTTTTTTGAAGCTGAAAAATGTAATCATAAGAAATGACTCCGGAAAAGCTGCAGATAGAGCCATAAGAAATGAATGCAACTGATTATTTAATGTTTAATGTTGTTTTTATAGGCAATAATTTAAGCTTTGTTAGTTCCAGGTTTAATATGTGCAATAAGTTCATTTCAATAAGTTTTGCAATAAACATTGAACCAGTCCGGCCCTCGACTGGTACAGATTTTTTAATTTTGGCCCACTTTGTATTTGAGTTTGACACCCCTGCCCTAGAGCATACCCTGCCTACATGTAATTGTCAATTTGAGTCCTTATTTGACAATAATGTTCATAATGATTGCATTATGCTGTATTGAAAAAGTCTAAAAACTAGCTAATGTCTTCATAAACTCATTAGAAAAATATTCAATGAAGTAATTGATCAGGTAGAAGTAGTGTCATCTTCTCACAGACGTCCATAATATCAGGCTTCATTTAAAACCAGTGGATTCTCCCCCTCCTGGATATTTGAATCAATACAAGTGTAATGCACTTCCACATTGGCTTTACTTTCAGGCATGGGGGTTTACCACTTGGATTTACCTTCAATCCAGATGGATTATAATGCATTTAGATTAAGATGTGTTAAACTGGGTTGTGATTGCTTAGTCTGGTTTAAGTACATGTTAACACTAAAACCAAGCCTCAATCCAGTTTATCCAGATCAACATCCAGAGCTGTTTTAGTAATCCTCATCTACAAGGGTTAGGGCTGGATTTGGATTATAGTGCATGTGAAATAGGTGTCAGTAGATTTGAGTGCATTCAAAGTTTGCTAAAGCACAAACAGAATGGCTTGAAATACATTATAAAGCATATAGAATTGCTTAAACTGGTTTATAGTGTATTTAAAATGTTGTCAGGTTGGACTGATGCTACAAATCAATGAGACAAAAACTTCTCCTACTCTCGCCCTTCCTCCTCCTCCTCCTCCTCCTCCTCCTCCTCCTCCTCCTCCTCCTCCTCCTCCTCCTCCTCCTCCTCCTCCTCCTCCCCCTCCTCCTCCTCCCCTGTCAGGGCTGATTTAGTCGCTCTCTGTTTCCACCCACACTGTTGTTATCAAGGAATTTACTGCAGGGCTTCTACAAGCTTTGACTATAATCTTAGAGGGATAGAAGTAATACATGTATGTTTCATTAGAACAACTCTCCTGTGATCACTGTGTATGTATATGTAACCACTGCTCACACCAACATTTGGATTTACACTATAGAACCATAGCTACTTTTCCTCGAAAGGCGCTCCGTAACACTGAGTGGCTCTTAAATGTATTTGAGATATGAATAACAGTCATTTGTTTTGCAATAGTCTTGTTGTTTTTATTGTGTGCTGTGTGTATTCATTTGGTCCCTGGGGAGTAAATGTACTTCTCTATCATCTGCTTCTTTAAATGGAGATGAAGGACTCTTACTGGCCCTGTAGTGACTGGACACATGGGCTCATTATGTGAGCCACTCATTCACGTTCTTACTCTCGATCTCCGCATTATTAGCACTCTCTGACTCCAGCTGCTGCAGCGCCATATGTTCCTCGTGTTGTTACTGAAAAGCATCAGCATCAGCTGCTCAGGTCTCCAGGTTTAAATGACACGAATATCAGAGAGAGATGGATTTCCTCCATTTGCTTTTCTCAGGCTTTGCCAAGAAGTGTCAGTATCACTCAGCTAACAGGCCAGCTGAAGTTACATTCACTGGCCTTCCTATGTTAAAACAAATGGTTACCGTTTGAACAGTTTATCTGAAAATCAGCTTTTTTAAAATCAAATCCCATCTGTTCTCTTCCACTCAAACCAAAGAGAAATAGTAAAAAACTGTATTTTATAATGACTCCTACAGCAGTGGTTTGTTTCCTCAAAGGTATTTGAATGATGTCACAGCTGTCTCCAGTTTGCCAAGAAGCACAATTATACATCTTCCATCCAAAAAGAAAATGACGCAAGCAAAGTGGATCAATCTGTAGACATTTTATATTTAAAACTTGGTTTCCTGTTTGTTATTTTGAATAGAGAATACACTGCTGTGACTTCAACAAATATTTTTTTAAAGGTGTTGGGCGTTGTCATGTGTCTAGCAATTTTTTTAAATACATCATCCTCTCTGTTTAATGTTAAACAAGTCGCCAATAAACTCCAATAACTAAAGAGCTCTCAAAGTAATCAATAACAGTGCCATCAGTTATCTAAAACCCATTATTCAAACCCTTTGTCTCTCTTTTATGCAGGGAGTGTGTGTGGTGCAGTGGGCGGTACGTTGCCAGGGTTGATCGGCGCCACTGGTTCCTCCATGATGATGAAACCATTCCTGTCGTTTCCTGTCGAGACGGCTTCGCCAGTCGGACTGTTCCCAAACTTCAGCACGGTATGACTGTGTGAACGTGTGTGTGTGAGGGACAGTAAAAGTGACAGCGTGTCACAGCTGCAGGCCGTACAGGCTGACTGTGATAAAGAGACCTGTCAGCATCACTCTGGCATCATCCCAACCTAAGCAGGCTCTTGACCTCTGACCTCTGTTCGCCTCCTGCAGATGGACCCGGTTCAGAAGGCCGTCATCAACCACACTTTTGGCGTTACGTTGGTACCCAAGAAGAAACAGGTCATCTCATGCACCGTGTGCCAGCTGAGGTTCAACTCTGACGTAAGATTTTATGTTTGTGTTTCCACGTAAGTTTGGCATCTAAATCCGATTCTTCACACTCTTCCAGTCAGTTTGATTATGTCTCTGTGATCATCGTCCAGTCATATGAGTCATCTGTGGTCATGTTGCTATCAACATTTCCTGAAATCCTTTGCTCTGTCTTCCCCAGAGTCAGATGAGAAGAATGATACCATTCATCACCTATTGTTTCTCCATTCAGTATATGTTTAGCCTAGCTTAGAACTAAAACCTAGACCAAGGCAGGAGGAAAGTGCTAGCCTAGGTCCATGAAAACTGATGGAAATGAAATGCACACTAAGAATAAATCAATGTTGTCTTCATTTATTGTAAATGTTGTCTTTACGATCTGACAGCTCCACAATGTGGACAGGAGTTTAGACATGTAGCATCCTAGTAACTGTCTCCAGGGATTGGTCAACAAATAGCTTGAACACTTATTCCTGCTAAAATCAGTCTCCTTTTTACTTATCAATGTCTACACCTGCTCATTAAACAAGATATAGCAATGTAGCTGTAGGAGTTGTTGAGGGTAGGGTTTATTTGGAGCTAGGCTAGCAGTTCCTCACTGCTATTAGTCTTTGTGCTATGCTAAACTAAACCACCTGGAACTATCTCTATTCACTAATGCTGCGTTCACACCGGACGCGATGCGATGTTTGGGGGCGGCGCGATTACATGTAAAGTCAATGCAGAGACACGGACAGACGCGAATTCGCTCCGACGGCGCGCATGAAGCGGTGGACGCGGCGCGAATCACGCGATTGAGGCGATTGAACGGTGCCGCGTTAAACGCGAGAGTTCAATTTGTTCAACTCGAGCGTCAAATTCACGTGACACGTTCTCGCGGAAGCCAATCAGCGGTGAGGATCTCAGCCTGCCGTCACTGACGTTCAACCACACAACATCAGCCGTTAGCTGTTAGCAGTTAGCACACAGAGCTCACAGCTCCTCATATCTGTTCAGAAACTAGACAAAAGTTAAACAAGTACAAACCACAGACTGTCTGTGCCATGGCGAATACAGTCGCTGGTTTATTTATGTCTGTAGGCCGTTGTTATGAGTGTGGACGGAGCATATACAACGTTAGCTTAGCCTGGTCGACCCGATCTTCATTCAGAAAACAAGCATTTTAAAAGATTTTTCGCCTGCCGTCTTGTCTGCAGACTTGTCAAAGCATTAATTCATGGTTTTTACTAACCGGTATCAGTATGTTGTTACTTCGGCATCATTTAGAAACGTGTATTACAATTTAATCACGGTAAAATATGTTCATTTTGTTGTAGTTGTAGCTCCCGAGCCAGCGCGTGCGTCTTGTTTGAATGATGCGAGTAAACACAGCTGGCAGCCGCGGTGAAACTCCAGCGTTTAGAGCGATGCGATAGGAGCGTTGCGTCCGGTGTGAACGCAGCATTATAGATTATGATATCCATCTACTCATCATAAGACCGATAGTAAGATGATTTTATATGACTTGTTAGGTGACACTTTCTATGCCACTAATGTTGAAAAGGGCAAAGATGTGCAGTATAATTTCTCACTATTTTCACTTAAGCTCGAGCTAGAATTCATGTAGGTCCAGGACTAAATTCATCCTGGACCTACATACTTTCAGATGCACAGAGATTCATCTGACTGAAGTTGAAGTGTTTCTTGAAAAATATTTTCTGTCAAAACATTTTGTCCGCAGGAAACTTCTAAGGAAAATGTTTGGTTATGATAGAGCTGAGACGTATACTTTGTGAAGCTTGTTTGTATTTTGTATAATGGATAATCCTGTCAGAAGAGCCAGTGTGTATCAACAGGTGCGACCCCTACCCTCTTTGTTATTGCAGCGCCGTGTGAATGACACACTCTCCTTCAAATAATGATTGCTGAAAGCTAACAAGCTGCATCGTTAGTGACATGCCAGTCAAACATGAAATATTTATGAGCTGTTAAAATTATTCACGAGTGAACATGAAAACAGGAATCACTTCCGTAGAGAGGAGAGGAGTAAAAGGGCAGCAAGGGCTCAGTCTAGTACATTGAATAAGAATTGAGAATCCAGACAGTCACATGAGGACACTGTTAACCTGGAGGTTTGTTTCCCTGTGGAACAAAGATAACATCTCTACCTTCCATTTGGATACCTTATCTGGATAATGAAAAACAAGATAATGCACACAGGTTATTGCAACCAGGTGAACATTGTTATTTGTTCATTACTTTGGCGCAGGACCTAATACTTCCAGAACTAATTAAATTCTAATCTGGTTCTGTACTTAAGATGAAGCGGCATCTAGCAGTGAGGTTGAAGATTGCAACCAAGGGAATAAACCTCAGCTTACCTCACAAAATATAAGTTCACTTTCAGGGACTTTCCAGTTCTCTTTTTAGGTTTAAGCTGAAGGCAAACTCAGGGAAAAGTGAAACATATGTAGAAGTGCCTAAAACCTACATTCTCTCTAATATTCAGTAACTCAACTTGTTGCGAGTCTAATTGAATAGAAATCTATGAGAAAACCGATGACAGAAACTGTCATTATGAGTTCGTACTGAGTCTCAAAAGCTAGTGGCTGAGTCTCTGAACAGGAAGTCACATCAGGACTTTAGCCCGACCAGAAAGTGAAATCTCTCTGTTTGTCTCTTGCTTCAGTCTCAGGCAGAAGCTCATTTCAGGGGCAGTCGTCACGCCAAGAAGCTCAAGTCTCAGGAGAACAAGACCAAGGCCAAGCTGTCAATCACTGGAGAAACCAATGGGAGCAGAATGAGTCCTGTTTGCCCCGCCCCTCCTGTCTCAGCAAACAGCATCACCAATCAGCACACAGGTTCATTTTAATAGATGATCTTAACACTGTTAATGTTACTGATTTTCATTTTGGGAAGTGAGTTATTTTATTTATTACTCCTCTTCTTCCTCCCCTTACCCATCCTTCCTCCAGATCTCTTATCTGGCCTCACAGACTCCTTTACTCTCAATCCCTTCGTCCTCCCCTCCTTCTCCCCTCCCTCCTCCACCTCCCCCTCCTCCAGCAGACCAGGCAGTGAGCCTCCTCCCTCCAGTCCTCCCACCGCTCTCCCTGCCCCGGGCCTCTTCTCCTCTTCTTCCTCACCCTCTTTCCCTTCTTCCAAAGCCTCTCCGCCTCTCCCTCCTCCAGCTCCTGTCACCTCCTCTTCATCCCCTGCTGCTCCTCCTCCTCCCTCCCTGGCCTCTTCCCAGGATGCTCCTTCCTCAGCGGAGACAGAGGATGAGAAGGCGAAGAAGCTGCTGTACTGCTCTCTGTGTAAAGTCGCCGTCAACTCTCTCTCTCAGCTGGAGGCTCACAATGCAGGTGAGGAGGAATAGATGAAGTATGGATGTGGTTTCAGCTGCTGCCGTTTTTCATGTCTTCAGTTGAAGCTTGAGCAACTTTTCAATCACATGCTTCATATACCTGATGATTGATCTGCTAAGTTTTTTGTTGTCGTTATAGACCCAGCAACTGTGTCACCTTAGCTACATGTAAAAGCTTTTTGCAACAGATAGATTTTGTTTGTTTGTTCTCTGATAAGCAGCCAACTCTCACATTTTTAAGTGTCCTTGAATGCATCAACAGGCAGCGCTTTCAACACTCGTGTTACCAAGTGATGATGATTCCTATACTTTCATGACTTCAGCAAGTTGGAAGTCTCTGCAGGTTGATTAAGAAAGAAATGAACTGAAAGAAATGGGCTTTGTGATTTTGTGTCGTTTTGTATGGAAGTTTAGTTTCTGATTGTTTCTATCTGCAGGTTCAAAGCACAAGACGATGATGGAGGCTCGGAGCGGCGCCGGGCCGATCAAGGCGTACCCTCGTGCCGGGGCCAAGCTGAAGAACGGCAGCAGCTCCGTGCTGAAGGGCTCCGGCCTGCAGAACAAAACCTTCCACTGCCAGATCTGTGACGTTCATGTCAACTCTGAGATCCAGCTCAAACAGGTAGAAACCCAGCGAGCAATAACTTTATTCTAGTGTTACACAGAGCCCAATCTGTGACTTGTCCTGTTCAGATCTACAGACAGTCTCCTTCTGAACAAAGCCACAAAGCAGCTTGTTGTACCCAAAGAGCAGTAACATTAAAATATCAACTTGAAAGGCACCTTTCTATTCAATAGAATAGCTTTTGTATCTCCATTATGTAGCTAGAAAATGATTTACTGTTTTAAACAACTCAACATTTTGGAAACAAAAGGCATTCATTGTGAAATATCTGAGTTCACATTTTTGGGAGACTTTACGTATTGGAATTTGGACAAAGAAAATTAAAACTACATATTAAAAGTATGTGGTTTCAGGCACTGCCACAGTTTAACAGTGTGATATTAAAGTTATGGTGGAAAGAACAGAATAATATAATAACTTTGTTGTTGTTGTTGTTGTTGCAGCACATCTCCAGCAGGAGGCACAAGGACAGAGTGGCTGGAAAACCCAGCAAACCCAAATACAGCCCTTACAACAAGCAGCAGCGCAGCCCACTCTCTGTAAGTGTCTCTCTCCCTCTCTCCCTCTCTCTCTCTCTCTCTCCCTCTCTCTCTCTCTCTCTCTCTCTCTCTCCTCTCTCTCTCTCTCTCTCTCCTACCTTCTCTCCTCTCTCTCCTCTCTCTCTTCTCCTCTCTCTCTCTCTCTCTCTCTCTCGCTCACACACATTTGAATACCAAATTGCTATTCCTAGGCTATGAAACTATATTGAATCAATATTTGGGGACTGTAGAAATCATTTCAGAATACATTTTTGAATCCTTAATTATTAATTATTAGCTTTTTAAATATGTACTTGTTTAACCTCCTTTACCTCATTTTTCTACTCACCTTTCCCAAATGGCCTGTCCTCTCCTCACACTGTTTTCTCCTTGTCTCCTGTCTTTTTTTTCTTCTCCTCTCCTCCTCAGGGCGAGTTGGTGAATCCCTCCATCTCTCCGTCCTTCCTCTCCACTCCCTTTGCTCCTCCTCCCTGCTCCCTCACCACAACCATCTCCCTCTCTCCCTCCTCTCTCTCCTCCCCCCTCTTCACTGCCAACTCCACACCCCTCAGCCCCACCATGTCTCTTCATCCTCGCCCTCCCTGCCCCTCGTCTATCTTCACCACATCCTTCCTGCGTCCGGCTCCTGGACCAATCAGAGCGAGCCAAGGATCGATCCTCTTTGCACCCTACTGAGCTCGGCGTCGGGGAACGGGAATCAAACCTGTGACCTTTGACGTCTGACCTCCAGTTTGTTGGAGTGACAGATAGTCCAAAAGAGACATAAGCTCTGCCATCAAACCTGCAACCTGCTCACCTGACTAAGGCTTCGAAGTGAGACTGAACCTCCTCCGTCTTCTGGATGTTCTCGGGACGAAACTTAACAACTGACCCGACAGCAACCGAGGATTTTATATACCAGAACCGAACAGAGACTAAAAGGAATTTACTCCGACATTTCAAGAAAAGCAATACCTCTCCCTGGAAAAAGAAAATCTGCTTTCCAGATTCAGCTGATTCTAAACAACCCCTCAAAAAATAAACACTCAACTTATGAATTCTTACTAGATTTTTTTCTTTCTTTGACATTTTACAAAAAAAGAGCCCCTGTAGCTACTAAAGAAGATGGAGTCTGTTGTTCTCATGTGTCTGCGGTTAACCGGGATTTGTGAAGAACCATAATGGACGAGCAGAATCTAAAAACTTTAAAAACTCTTCTTTCTCCTGCTGGAGGAGCGAACCAGCACAGACCTGATGTCAGACGTCCTCCGTCATGAACAAATGCTACTGCAGATGTCTTTATATCATATCAACACTGGATTACGATGCCACGAATGTTGTCCTGCACTAAGTTTTGACCTGTTCCTAACATACATCATCTGGAGCAAACAAACTGGGAAGAAGGATAAAGATAAGGCTGGCAATATGCTTTATTTATTTTATTGTCAACAATACGACAAATAGACACAAATGTGTTTGTCTAGCAATACTTTCTGACCTCCTCAGTCCCAAACCTATTAGCCCTTGGTGAGAAAATGCTTGGCTATTTACCTAGACAGCTGACCTTGCAAATGTTACTGTAACTGGAGGACATAGTGTTTGGTTGGGAACCATTGTCTGATCTGTCCGTCCAATTCTTTTAGAAACCTTACATGAATGAAAGACTCAGTCTCATTATTTTTACTCTAGTGCCACCCTCAGGATACACTCCACACGACAAGTGTCTGAACGCTCTTCTCTCATTGGCTATGAGCTCAACTAAAGGATATTAAAAGGATGCAAATAGGTCCTGATCGATCGTCCGTATATTCAAGGTGGGGGTGAAAAAACAAAAAATAATGACAGCTGATGTTTTCCAAAACAAAGAAACACATTTAATAATGCATTTCAAATAACTTTTTAAAGCTTACATTTATTTATTCGTCAAATGTCTAATTAGATGTCTAATGTAAGAACCATTTACAGATGAAGTGCAAAAGTTAACTAGTATTTTCCAAGCAATAATCAAAACATTTACAGTGCAAATGAACGCCATGGAGCAGAAATAAGTCCGAAATAACATAACAAGCACAATTTTTATGTAAAATTAAAGTGATAACACTGGAGGTTATTTTCTATGGATTCAAATGGTCGATATTTTCCTGTCCGTCTTCCTGCCTCCTCCTGAAGCACTTGAAGCATCTCGGTCTTCCAATAATGAACAAAAATCTGTTTAAAGGACAGTATGTTTGTGTGTGTTTATCTATGCAGTATTTTGGTCTCATGGTGTGGTAACTATCTCATCTCATCACCATGCAACTACTCAAATGTTGATGAAGCTGGTCAACTCACTAAAACAAAGCTCTAAACTCTTTAACTGAACTTCCTCCTTTGTCAAATGATGTCTTCATGATGCAATAATGTAAGATCAGCTGCTGCTTTTCTATTCGCTTCCTTATCAGCAACACTGAGGCCTGAGAGTCTTCACTGGGGTCAAGTTACGATACTGGAATGAAACAAAACAGAATGCACTGAAGTGTTATTTCAGGTTGTAGAAAATGTATTGAAAACTGAGATTGTGAGTGTGAATGTGTGTGTATTCTCTCCGCGCTTCATCAAATTGAATCACTTTGCTTCCAAAATAAAAGCTTGTATGTTTCCCATAGGACATGCGCACATTGAGTAAATTAAGTGTTTTTAAAAGAGGGGTTAAACTGCCACACACAGGGCTCTTATCTTTCATTAAATATATTTAAAAATTATTAAATCTGTTTTTTGAAAATCAAAGTTATAATTGTGGTTGCACATAGATTCAGTTCTCTTAGACTCACCTATCATCGCCCTTTCTGAGTTTAGATTGAATTAATGCACCATTCAAATATTGCATACATGATGTTGAATGGAAACAGGGTAGCTTTAATCAAGTTTTTAAAAAATAAAACAATAAATAGTTCAGATATTTCAAAAAGAAAAGAAAGAAAGACATTTCGTTTAAGTTCAGAACAGCAACATGTAATCATCCTCTTTCATTTCATTCTGTACAGTATTTATTGTCCGACCTTGTTTTTTTTATGATGATTGTGATGCAAATATGCAAATGAAAACGTGTCAGGTTGAGATTATTGAGTATCATTTTTCTTCTTATCATCTTATTGCTGTACATTTGTTTTATTTGTTTTCATTAAAAAATGCTGAACTTACTTAAGCAAAACACCTGAGTAATTCTTCCACTGTGATGAAACCTCAACCACTCGCAAAGAACCTAAAAGATCCCCATGTTTCTCTAATAACCCTCTGTCCACTAGAGGGCACTTAACCTACATCAACAAGAATGTTCACTCTTTGGCCCAATCCCAAACCGCCCCCTACACCCTACCCCTACACACTACCCCTCCGTTTGCGCGTTCGCGCGGAGGGTCCGCCACATTAAGTGCTGTTCCAAACCAACGAGTGTGGAGCGGGGTGGAGGGGGAGTGGGGCTAATCAAGCCCTCAAACAGAGAGGTGTGTTTCTCAATCGCGAGTATGCTTGCTTGGTAGCACATGTCTGCTGAGCATCTTGCTTCAGAAGCGAGTCAAGAATACTTTCCTGGCATTCGGAAAACGAAGTGTGGAAACACGCTAGCAAGTGTGCAGGTGTGCGTCATATGAGAGGCCTCGCCTTACATCTTTCCGCCACAGATTTGGGGAAATTGGGTCCGTGCGCAAGCATTGTGGGGATTTTAAGACCGCGGAGGCTACTCATGTGCAGCCTCGATATTTCTCCAAACGGAGTACGCCGGGCTCGGTAGATTTCCAAGTATGCTGGAGATTGGAACAGTCCTTCGGCGGCACTCGATGACGTAGTATGCTTGAAATAGTGGCTCTGAAGCAGCTTTACTCGCGATTGAGAAACACCCCGAGTCTGCATCGGTGCTGACTTCACCTGCTGCCCTACCTGACCGGTCTCAACGCTGTGTGTGTCCGTCAGGAAACACGCTGTTTACAAGTAGTTCCAGCAAACATCCACTGATAAATTGCGATGTTAACAACCTCATGATAACCTCATATTTTTTTAACTTAGGATCATACCTGTGTTTAGTCTAGAAAAGGTAAATGTGTGCATTTATTATAAAGTTGTGTATATTTACAGACTGTTGCAAAAACTAAGAAGCTTATAAACATCAGGTTTAAAACTAAAAGAGCTTTACAAATAAGTAACACAATGAAAGATGTTTGGAGTTTTATTTGAGTTATTAATTTACATTTTTTTGTCTAAGAGATGCTGATTTGAAACCGTTGTTACATACAGTTACGGCATTTCCTGTTTCTGCCGGAGAGAGGGGAGTTTGTCCCAAAGCTTGCCGCTGTATTTACTCCCTCCATCTGACAGGAGGGAGCCTCATTCAGCTGCGAGTGTGGCTACAGACGGAGTTCACTCCGTCACGGAGGGGTAGGGTCGAGGGAGTGGTTTGGGATTGGGCCTTTATCACTTCGATAGAGAGGCGAAGTCCCTCCCTTTCCGGTGGACCTCCATGGGACCTTATTTCGGAAAAATTATGTATTGAAGTCAATGGCGAGAGAAACGTTATCTTTCGATCCCGTTTGAATTGTGCCACGAATTACACATATGATGTTTGTCAATTTAAAAAACAAATTACAAGTAAGACTTTTTTTGTGTGAAACCGCTCAATGAACTACATCTCTGGTCTCGCACAACAACACACGTCACCAAGATGACTGTCACTACTGTCTTGCCAAACAAGAGATTGACTACCCTCACAATGAAACACGTCAAGAAGAATGTCATGCAAAGCTGCCTGCCTGCCTGCCTGCCTTCCTTCGATTCTCCCTGAACTGCCTGATATTTTGAATGTTCAATGTTAACCATTTGTGCAGATAGCATGAAGTAATAAAAGATCGCCGATGCTAATGTAGCGTTAGCATGTCTCCCTCGGGGGCATCCGGGCTTAAAGGTGTATTATAGAATGATCACACCGGTGTGAGTGACAGTACTCTTCAAAGGGTTCACGAAATATGACTACTACTCTACTGTTTAACACTTTGGTTAACTTAATGTTACTTCATGTTAAGGCTAATAAAAATGACAAGGCTAAGCCGGCTGTAATGCTAACTAACGTGCTTGCTACTAGCTAGGTAGCTAACTTGATCCAGCCAGCCACTCCTGGTCCTTTCATCAGACGGGAAGCGAAAGAACGAGTAAGACCCATTGCTGGTATGATAACAACCTGGTACTAAGCACACAGGCATCTTGTTAAAGTTATCTTATCTTAGCTATCTCTTATATTTAGTGGAGGAAAACAATTATGACATCACGTACGCGACTCTGGGATTTGTAGTCTTTCTAGTTGCGTATTTTTCATAGTCTTATATTTCAACAGTGTTACGACAAACTCTGACTTTTTTTACATTGAAATTATGTATTTAAGATTGACAAACATCATATGTGTAATTCGTGGCACAATTCAAACGGGATCGAAAGATACGTTTTCTCTCCCCATTGACTTCAATACATAATTTTTCCGAAATAAGGTCCCATGGGGCGGAAGTAGAAGGGCGGGGACTTCGCCTCTCTATAGAGAGGCGAAGTCCTCCCTTTCCGGTGGACCTCCATGGGACCTTATTTCGGAAAAGTTATGCATTGAAGTCAATGGAGAGAGAAAGATTATCTTTCGATCCCGTTTGAATTGTGCCACGAATTACACATATGATGTTTGTCAATTTAAAAAGATAATTTTACAAGTAAAAAAAATAAAAATGTGTCGTAAACTGTGAAGTAACCACTTTTTTTTGTGTGAACCGCTCAATGACCTACATCTCCCGTCTCGCACCACACACCAAGATGGCCGTCACGTTGGCACATTTCACTTCTTTCTTTCAGAATGAGGCGAAAAGTATTAAAAGAGGTGAAAATCACTACAAGTCTGGGCATGTTGAGAGCTGTACATACACATAAGGAGAGTTAGTCGGTTCTGTAAGAGCCAGCATGCGGGACCGGGATTCTGGGATTTGTAGTCTTTCTAGTTGCGTATTTTCATAGTCTTATATTTCAACAGTTTTACGACAAACTGACTTTTTTGACATGGAAATGATTATTTAAGATTGACAAACATCATATGTGTAATTTGTGGCACAATTCAAACGGGATCGAAAGATAATCTTTCTCTCCCCATTGACTTCAATGCATAATTTTTCCGAAATAAGGTCCCATGGGTCGGAAGTAGATGGGCGGGACTTCGCCTCTCTATACAATGACACTCCAACACATTGTACGTGATAGGCTAAGGGGCGGGACATCTCTAAATGGTTGACCAATCACAACAGAGCTGGCCAGCTAACTAATCAGAGCAGACTTGGTGCTGCAGCACAGGCAGTTTGAAAAAACAACTTTAAACCATGTTAACATGTCACAGTAGAAGCACAAAATAGTAATACAAATATGAACCTGAAAATGAGCATCATATCCTCTTTAAAGAAAAAAAGATTAGAGATTGTCTTTGCATGTTTAACTGAGCTTTCTACAGAAAGGATTCAACACCGATACAGAGTACATGCACACAGTAAGAGTGAGAAAAGGTTGAATGAAGAGTGCTTGTGTTCTTTGATCTTTATCTGGTTGGCCACAGCCAAAAACAGAACTGTTTCAAACTAGCCGTAAACAGTTTGTGATCAGATGTAAAAAAAAAACAAGAGACAGTGTTTAAAAAGTCCTTATATGTTGAAACCAGACAAAGCAAACAGCACTTTTTGATTTGTGCTGACATCAAACATAGTGTCATGCAAACAAAGTTTATACCTAAAATGTCCTGTTCAATCAATCTGTTACACTCCCCAACAGAAAGAAGTTATTTTCTGACATAATTACAAAACAGTAACTCTTCCACCGAACCAGCGACACATTGAAAACATGTTGTACACCCAGCCCTGGATGGATAAGACATTAAGGCCTGATGGGAACTGCTTGCTCACATCCTCCTCCCTCTTTTAGTAATTCGGAGTCTGCATGCGTTGCTGATAAGAACTATCAAAGGAGCATTTGTGTTTCCAGCACAGACTTGTGATGTTGTTGTTTTTGGTCTTATAGTCACTTCAAGAAAGTAAAATACACTTTTTGGGGGGTTTACCATAAGTCATTGAATGCAGCTTCAACATCGTCTGAAGAGAAATAAAAACACTGAGTTAGTCTGACCTGAACAAACTGGTACTGCGGATGTTATCTGACAGGCAAAGAGAAATCTGGACTGGACTTGAATCTTTTTACTTGTTTAATCATTTACTTTAAAACCGGTGTCCCCTACACAGTAGAAATAAATGATCAGGCTTGAAATGTTAAAAGTTGACGAGCCGTGTTAACATCCAGCTCACACCGATCATGAGCCTGTAAACATGACTATACACTCACACACTCATGCAGTACACACACAACGGCTGACTTTCTGTTAGATGATCACATGCAGGACAGATTATTGTCAGAAGTCAATTGAGAACAGGAAATGTTAGTGATGTTAAAAACGAGGGTATTTCCTGGAATCCTTCCTCCTGACCTTTCAATTGAAGCATGAAAATAACCGTCAGCCTCTCAGGAAATGATTTGATCATTAATACATTGAAAAACTTAATCCTGCACACATTTTAAAAATAATTATTTCGACAACATTTTAAACTAGAGAATGCAATTCCTGAAGAAATTGCTAGTGGGAATGCTTTATGCTGAAAAGCTGACGCTGAATTGCTATGCTGAAATGTAATGTGTAAGAAGAAAGTGAAGAATTTAGATTGAAATGATACATGAACACTGGGGGCTTGAATGTGTGATAAGAGAAGAAAAGAAAGTAAAAAAGCTTGGAAAAGCAGCAGAATATTTGAACTGCAAACTATTGAACTAACTTGATGGCGAATGATCTGTCGCCATGGCAACGGTATTTGATGACACCCCATAATACGCTTAGATATGTTGATGGCTGCATCGTTACCAAACCTGTGACGTTTTGGGCTGTTTGGAGCATTTTCACTGAAGTTATGAGAAAACCGTGTTTCATGGCGAGCATTGTGTTGCCATGGCAACAGCATTTGAAGAAATCTCAAAACTGTCCCGTAGATGTCTTCCCGGCTGGACTGTTAGCACACGTGAAGTTTTAGCACTTTTTGACAATTTTCATAGGAGTTATAGCAATATCGTGTTTTATTGCAAGGGATGCATTGCCATGACAACAGCTTTTGAGGAAAACTCACTAATGGCACATAGACATGTTGAGGGCTGGACCATTAACTGTCATCTGAAGTCTGGTGGTGTTTTGACCATCAGTTACGATAACATTGGAGTTACAGCGACATCATCTTTCATGGCGAGGGATGCGTTTCCATGGAAACGGCATATGATGACACCCCATAATTGACATAGAGCTGTTGAGGGCCGGACCATTAACCATTATCTGAAGTCTGGTGCTGTTTTAGTCCATTTGCATATCACGACAACATCGTGTTTTATGGCGAGGGATGCGTTTCCATGGCAACAGCCTATGGTGAGATCTCAGATTTGGCGTAGAGCTGTTGAGGCATGGACCGGTGATATACAAGCGAAGTTTGGGGACGATCGGACCGTGTCCATTGGAGTTACAGCGACATCGTGTTTCATGGCGAGGCATATGATGACACCCCATAATTGACATAGAGAGGCGAAGTCCCGCCCATCTACTTCCGCCCCATGGGACCTTATTTCGGAAAAAATATGTATTGAAGTCAATGGGGAGAGAAAAGTTATCTTTCGATCCCGTTTGAATTGTGCCATGAATTACACATATGATGTTTGTCAATCTTAAAAAATCTTTTCCATGTCAAAAAAGTCACAGTTTGTCGTAAAACTGTTGAAATATAAGACTATGAAAAATACGCAACTAGAAAGACTACAAATCCCAGAGTCGTAAGTGATGTCATAATTGTTTTCCTCCACTAAATAAAAGAGATAGCTAAGATAGGATGACCAGACGTCCCCGTTTTCCGGGACAGTCCCCGTTTTTATTGGCCTGTCCCCGGTTGAAACTGTCCCCGGAAATGTCCCCGTTTTTTAATATACGTTAAAATCACATAGCAAGGTGAAATAAAACGTTTCATGTCATGAAACACTGGGTAACAGAGTATACTGACTCATTCGTCTGCTTCGGTATTCTTCGTCTTCTTCTTTCTTTTCATTCTTCTTCTTCTTCTTCTTCTTCTTATTCTTCTTCTTCTCTTCTTCTTCTTCTTCTTTCTTCTTCTTCTTTCTTCTTCTTTCTTCTTCTTCTTCTTCTTCTTCTTCTTCTTCTTTTGTCTTCCTGTTTCTCTTGATCTGCTCCGTAATCTCTCTCATTCTTCATATCCAATATTAAAAATGTTTTTTATGAGAGTCACTTCCATATAAAATGCCAGTTTTCAGGCCTTGGTTTGATCAGTTCATAAAATAAATAAAATTCAGTCAGAAGATTTAGTTTTGCTTATCCTTACAGGTAGCGTGGAAGAAGAGAAGAAACACTTTAGGGAGATATGTGAAAGGATAGAAGTGTAATGGTAATTATATAATTACAGAGCCTGTCAATTTATACATTGACGAAAACAATGTGACTGTTAACCCAAGTGTATCTAATAATGTACTATCTATTTTTAAATATCAGAGAGGAAGAACAGAATGAGAAGGGAAAAACCGGAATAAAGATAAAGAAGCAAAGAGATTGTACAATAGTGAGAAAGACAAGACAAGTTAAGAAAAGGGAGAAAGTTTGGAGGGGAAGAAAAAGTTAACAGATTCCACCTAGACCAGGTGGAATTTGTGTCTCTGTCCATTGATGCATCCAATCATGGACATGTAAAGCTGCTACAAGATATTGTAAGATAAATGATAGCACATCAGTGGAAACAAAACTACTCGATTTTGTTGAACTCAAAAGAGAAACAGCAGAGGAAATTGCAGCTGAGGTCCTGGTGGTTATCCAAAAATGCAACAAACAGTTTGATCTCTTTGTCCCAGTGTGTCCGACAGTTGTGTCTCTCTGTTCACTTACCATGGTATTGAAGTCAGATTTTCTGAAAGGTTTAATGAATTAGTTAGTTACCATTTATAGTAATTAGTTACACATCAGTTTATTACAGCAGTTAAAATGTTCGAATTACATTGAACCAGAATTGTCCCTCCTTTTTCTTTAACAGTAAGAAAATTGGATATGTTAATGATATTGACCGCAAAACTCAAAATGTTTTAATTTTGAAAATCTGGTCACCTTAAGCTAAGATAACTTTAACAAGATGCCTGTGTGCTTTGTACCAGGCTGTAATCATACCAGCAATGGGTCTTACTCGTTCTTTCGCTTCCCGTCTGATGAAAGGACCAGGAGTGGCTGGATCAAGTTAGCTACCTAGCTAGTAGCAAGCACGTTAGTAGCATTACAGCCGGCTTAGCCTTGTCATTTTTATTAGCCTTAACATGAAGTAACATTAAGTTAACCAAAGTGTTAAACAGTTGAGTAGTAGTCATATTTCGTGAACCCTTTGAAGAGTACTGTCACACCGGTGTGGTCATTCTATAATACACCTTTAAGCCCGGATGCCCCCGAGGGAGACATGCTAACGCTAACGCTACATTAGCATCGGCGATCTTTTATTACTTCATGCTATCTGCACAAATGGTTAACATTGAACATTAAAAAGATCAGGCAGGTCAGGGAGAATCGAAGGCAGGCAGGCAGGCAGGCAGCTTTGCATGACATTCTTCTGGACGTGTTTCATTGTGGTGATAGTGAGGGTAGTCAATCCCTTTTTCGGCAAGACAGTAGTGACGGCCATCTTGGTGACGTGTGTTGTGGTGCGAGACCAGAGATGTAGTTCATTGAGCGGTTTCACACAAAAAAAGTCTTACTTCACAGTTTTACGGCAAAACATTTTTTTTTTTACTTGCAAAATTATCTTTTAAATTGACAAACATCATATGTGTAATTCGTGGCACAATTCAAACGGGATCGAAAGATAACGTTTCTCTTGCCATTGACTTCAATACATAATTTTTCCGAAATAAGGTCCCATGGAGGTCCACCGGAAAGGGAGGGACTTCACCTCTCTATAGAGCTGTTGACGGCCGGACCATTAACCATTATCTGAAGTCTGGTGCTGTTTTAGACCATTTGCATAGGTATCACGACAACATCGTGTTTTATGGCGAGGGATGCGTTTCCATGGCAACAGCCTATGGTGAGATTTCAGATTTGGCGTAGAGCTGTTGAGGCATGGACCGGTGATATACAAGCGAAGTTTGGGGGACGATCGGACCGTGTCCATTGGAGTTACAGCGACATCGTGTTTTATGGCGAGGGATGCGTTTCCATGGATACGGCATATGATGACAACCCATAATTGACGTAGAGCTGTTGAGGGCAGGACCATTAACCATTATCTGAAGTTTGCTGCTCTGAGCATGTCAGTTGGAGTTATGACATCATCGTGTTCCATGACACAGGTGTTTATATTTGAGCTAACGACGTGTCCAGAGATCAGAGGTTTCTGTGGAGGAAACTTCTGTGTAGTAATGCATGGAGTCACCGACTCAGGAAGGAGACACGGTGAGAGTTGGAGCTTTGATGTCAAACACTGATGGGTTTATTCAGAGTATTCGGCCGGAGGATTCACATCACAAATCAAAGAGTCAGAGGTTCTGACTACACGGTAGAGTTGCCACGTCAATTCTGAAGAACCTCTCTCTATGCTAGACCTTTTAACTGGTTCACAGAGAGAAATCAACATCTCTGAAGGAGTAGACTAAACACTGAATTTGTGTCCGACACTCATGGCCTCAAGGATTTCACATCCTAGAGCCCACAAACACCGATAAAGAAGTGCCTCAGTGTTCCCACAACAATTACCCTTCGTGCCAGTCAAGTTGACCCGGTCACACACTGGTGACAACAACACATATGGCACCAAGGCCTTTCCTTAAAGGAGATAACACATGAAAGAGTAAAATGTTAGATATCTAGAAGAATTATTCCTTAACAGTTTCCATGCAGTAATCAGTGAGAGGAGAGCATTTGCATTGTTCTATTTCGTATAAGGCTTCGCCCTCTAAGGCTATCGCTATTGGGTAATCCCACTGCGCATGCACAGCACTGACAGACTTAATCCACGCCCACCTATGACGTGGGCCCCACCTACGGCCTCACTTCCGTATAAATAGGAAGTATGCCCGTCAATCTGCTCCCACTTTTCTTCAGCACGTAGTAGCAGAAGCACTGTAGCAGGTACATTAGTAAAACAAAGATTCCTCCCTTACGTAAAAGCTTTGTTTCTAGTGGAAAGATGGAGATGGGGCAGGTAAGTCAGGGCTGCGTCCGGAACTGCCTTTCATGTGAGGCGGGCTACATAATGAGTTTTGACAAACACTCACAGTGTGAGTCCTGCTTGGGGTTGGAGCATGCGAAAGCTGCTCTTGCCCCACAGGTGTCATGCTCATTATGTGCCCGGCTCCCTCTGGCCCTCAGGCAGCAGAGAGCGGACGCTCTCGCTGCGGCTGCGGTCGAGGATGATTGGGCAGTCCCGGAGGTTTACTCTGTGGACGAGGCCCTGGATTTCCTGGATCCGAGTGGAGGGCACGAGTCGGATGACTACGCCCCCTCCATTCATGGATCACCAGGTGGTTCCCCCATCCTCTCTCTCCTCCGGACGGAGGAGACAGAGCGGGGTCCCGGTGTAGGTCCGGCAGACGGACCAGTGGTCTCTCTCTCCGCCGTCACGGCTCTGCCGTCGATTGGCGGAATTCTCCAGGAACTCCCGGAGATCATCTCTAAGGCAGCCGCCTGGCGAGATCTCCGCGTTCCCCCAGCTCAGGAGAGCACGTTTTCGGATGACATGTCCGGGGTGTTCTCCCAGGCACAGAGGGTCAAGAGTGACCCGATCTGGCCACGCTTCCCGCCCATTAGGAAGTACCAGGAGGGGGCGGCGCCGAACCCCAGGACACTGAGGGCTCCGATATCCACGTACGCTCCCCTCACGAGGGTGGAGGGATTTACGGATAGGGGTTTTCCGACCGTGCCACCTCTGGAGCCGAGCCTCACGACGTTCTTTGGAGTTAAACAGGCCAGCACGGTTGCCGGACGGCGACCCATGCTGACTGCCTCCAGAGATCAGTTTGTCGCCCGACAGACCGACCGGATGCACCAGTGTGCTTACCAGGCGTCAGCGGCGGCAAACAATATTGCGTTGCTGGTGAATTCCATGGTTCGTATAGCTGAGCAGTCCGACACCATGTCCTCAGTGGAGGCTGAGGAGATCGGTAAGGCGGCCAGCACTGCACTTACCCTGAGCGCGGCAGTCGCAGTTTTGCAGGCGCGGATTGCGACGTGGGCGACTCAGGTCCACCGGTATCTCTGGCTACAGCAGGGATCTATACCGGAGGGTGCAGGGAAGGAGCTGATAGAGGCTCCAGTCAGTCCGGACGGACTGTTCGGACCTCAGTTCCACACCATGGTGGAGTCAATGAAGTCTGTATCGGAGCAGGCAGACGACATACGGCGTCACGTCGGCTGGCTTCAGCCGGACAGACGTCCCCAGCAACAGCAGCGACAGCAGCGCCCGCAGCACCTGCAACAGTCTCAGCAGGGGCAGCGCGGGGCAACGGCGAGATCAGCAGCGGCGCCAGAATCGCCCTTCGGCGGCTGCGGGGGCACCGTCCCATGTCTCCGCTCCTCCGCCACAGAGACAGGGTCTCCAGGCGACGAGTCGGAGGGGAACGAAGAACCCCCGCTCCTGGTCTGCTCCTCCGAGAGAGCCTCCGAGAGAGCCTCCGAGGAAGCAGAGCCGAAAGTGACTTTTTGGGGGGGGATGTGCGGGAGTACATTTTGAATAAAATGTTGAAAATTCCAACAGTGTGTCTGTAGCAGCTGTTTCTCACATTTCCCCCACACTAGTCAGGCCGGCTGTTGTTAATCTGTCGGTTAACAGACAGCAAGATTCGCTGCATAAACCAGCTGTTTGTAACCTGTCGGTTAACAGACAGCTGGACTCGCCGTTTGAGCAGGCTGCCTCTGACCTGTCGGTTAGCAGGCGGCAGGGCTCGCTGCACAAGCCAGCTGTATATAACCAGGCGGTTATTAGACAGCGGGGCTTGACGTGTAAACCTGTTGCCTCTGGCCTGTCGGTTAGCAGGCAGCACGGTTTTTCCTCTGTCCCATGTGTGCCTACTTCACACGGTCGTAATGAGCCTAGGGCTGTTATTACGCGCTGTGTGAATAGCACTGCACACACCTCCGCTCATTCCTCAGGCCGGGGTGAGATGCAGTGTGTGGAGACCCCGTCGCAGCCCTTTCGGGCGGGGCCCCCCTTTCGGGCGGGGCCCCCCTTGGGTTGCTTCACGAGCAACAGCGGCAAGGGCTCTGGCATGGCTCGTCACCATGACTACCACAGCACAACAAGAACAGGTTTGCCCGCTCTCGGAGCATTGCTCAGAGTGGCGGCGGATATGTTTGATGGACAGATGGATGAGCAGGCTGATCAGCAGAGGGTACTCTCTGCAATTCGCCTCCCCCCCCCCCGCAGTTCAATGGGATTCAGGAAACACTCCTGTCATCCCAAGAACAGTGTCTTGCGCTCCAGGAGGAGCTGCAGGAACTCCTGGTAAAAAGTGCGATTTCCAGGGTTCCTCAAGGGGAAGAAAATCGGGGGTTTACTCCCGTTATTTTCTTATCCCAAAAAAGACCGGGGGAATGAGACCCATCCTCGATCTGTCAGCATTCAACAGGGTGATAATGAAAAGACCTTTTCATATGCTGACAATCAAACAGGTGCTGGAATACGTTCACCAGGGGGACTGGTTTACGTCAATAGACCTGAAGGATGCCTACTTCCACATAACCATAATCCCGAAACACAGGAAATTCCTGCGTTTTTCATTTCAGGGAATTTCGTACCAGTTCAATCGACTGCCGTTCGGATACTCCCTGGCTCCTCGCACTTTTTCAAAGTGTGTGGAGACGGCTCTGGAGCCGCTACACAGAGGAGGGATGAGGGTGTTATTTTATCTGGACGACCTGCTGTTGCTGGCTCGCTCCAAGGAGGAGGCTGCTTTACAGACGGTACAGCTTGTATCTCATCTGTCAAGCCTGGGTTTCATTGTCAACTGGAAGAAGAGCTGTCCTCTTCCCTCCCCGGTTATCGTTTATCTGGGAGTGGAATTGAACTCAGCCCTCATGAGAGCGCGACTCTCACAGCAGAGAGTGGAGAAAGTGACAGCTCTCCTCCGACACGTCACACCTCGCAGGGTGGGTGACAGCCCTCTCCGTGATGCAGCTGTTGGGCATGATGTCAGCTGGTCACGTGGTGATCCCTCTGGGACTCCTTCACATGAGGAGACTCCAGAGGTGGTTTATTCGCCTGCACATCGACCCCGTGAGGCAGAAGAGACGCATGGTGTACATTCCCCCTTCCGTGGGTTCGGATTTAGCCTATTGGAAAAATCTCCACGTCCTGTCAGTGGGGGTTCCCCTGGGCAGAGTGACGTCACACACAGCGGTGTTCACAGACGCTCTCTCCCAGGTGGAGGGAGCGATCAGCGGTCACCCATTATTGGGCCAAAGTTTGTGGGCATGGCCCCTGAACGGGAACATTTAGAGGGGATGGGCCTCTCTAAAAATGTTATCAGTACCATTCAGGGTTCAAGGGCGGCGTCCACCAGAGCATCCTACACAGCCAAATGGGCAGCGTTCCAGCGCTGGTGTGTAGGGAAAAGCCTGGACCCCGTTACGTGCCCCCTGCCTCACATGCTGTCGTTCCTCCAGACTTTACTAGACAGGAATTTGGCTTATAGCATGGTCAAAACGTACGCTGCTGCCATTTCATCTTGCCACGTAGGGTTTGGTGTCAGTACGGTGTTTAGTCACCCTCTGACAACACGCTTTCTACGGGGAGTACAGAGACTCAGACCGGTGTCACGCGCTTTGGCTCCTCAATGGGATTTGGCGTTGGTGTTACGCGCACTGAGTAAAGCTCCATTCGAACCTTTAAATCAGGTCCCCCTGAAGTTCTTGTCAGCCAAACTAGCTCTGCTCTTGGCCCTAACATCAGCTAAAATGGTGAGTGATTTGTCTGCTCTCTCTGTGGCTCCGTCATGCCTCCAGATCCAAGGAGATGGCAGCTCAGCTGTTTTGCGCCCTAACCCGGCTTTTATGCCAAAGGTTATCACAAGCTCTTTTAGATCGAGAGTGATAACTTTGGATGGTTTCTTCCCTCCTCCTCACTCATCGGAGGAAGAAGCCACATCTCATCTCCTCTGTCCCGTACGTGCGCTGTCATGCTATACTGCACGCACAGCCACGTTGCGTAGGTCCCAGCGCCTGTTTGTGCATCACAGAGAGCACTCAATAGGGCAGCCTCTGTCTGTACAGCGCCTGTCACACTGGTTGTGTGAGGCTGTGTCACAGGCGTATGTCTCCTCTGGGGTGGATCCCCCGGAAAACATCAAAGCGCACAGCATCAGAGGAATTTCAACCTCTACGGCTTTGCACGGAGGAATGACAGTGGAAGACATTTGCACTGCGGCATCTTGGTCTTCCCCCTGTTCTTTTATTCGTTTTTATTTGAGGGATGTCTCCCATTCCTCTCTTACTCATTCAGTACTCAGTGTCCTGTCAGATTGAGTAATGTCGGAGACTGAACGGTGTGCCCTCTCTCCTACCTGTCGGCACTGAGAGAGCTGCCCCTTTTTCCCCTCTTTTATCGTTTTAACAAGTGGGATTTTTGTATCTCTACTTTTTAAATGCTACATTTCCAGGGACTGTGATGCTCCTTTACGCATGGGTTATTAATTGAGTAGATGTGTTTTTGTACTTCTGGTAACGGACGGACCAGTGGGGCGTGGACTACATCCTGCTTCGCCCTTAACCCAATAGCGATAGCCTTAGAGGGCGAAGCCTTATACGAAATAGAACTGGGGTTACGTATTGTAACCCAGCTTCTATGAGTATAGGCGCAGCCCTCTAAGGTTCGGGCCCCACTGGCTCCGCGAATAGCTGAAGAAAAGCTGTTTGTGTGGGAGCAGATTGACGGGCATACTTCCTATTTATACGGAAGTGAGGCCGTAGGTGGGGCCCACGTCATAGGTGGGCGTGGATTAAGTCTGTCAGTGCTGCGCATGCGCAGTGGGATTACCCAATAGCGATAGCCTTAGAGGGCTGCGCCTATACTCATAGAAGCTGGGTTACAATACGTAACCCCAGTTCTGAATGAGAGATAAACCTCTTACATGTGAACGTTTTGCTGAAGAACCGTAACAGATATCAGTGAAATTTCAAAGCGTGAAGCATGTCAAGGAACTTGAGCATCTGAAGTGTACTTTTTGTGTACTTTCGGGTTAATAATGTGGCCTTTTTGGCAGATTAACTAATGGTGTGCGGCTGCTGTGGTGGGGAAATATGAGGCTGAACTTACAATGGGGTTTAATGGAGACATGTTGAAAGTTTTTGTCACTTCATGCCCTCAAGAGGCATTTTGTTTAATTCTTTTGCTTAATTCTTTTTTATTTTTCAAGCTACGAGATGTTTTCCTATGTTTCTCATGAACAATTATGTCTCAGGAATGTAGGGTTTGGGAATTATGGCAGGTTTAAGAAAATATGAAGGCAAAATGAAATCTGTCCTCCACTCTAGCTGTGACATCACGCACTCTAAAATCTGAAGAAGGCCTCTTTACCAAGGTCTGAACAATGTTTAATATCTCTAAAAGTATGAATCAGATTTAAATAGTCTATAAATACAAATATGTTGTATGATATCCTCTATTGTTTTATGTTGTTTTATGTTTCATGTGGAACCTAATTGCTGCAGGTCTCCCTTGAAAAAGAGATCTATGATCTCAAGGGACAATCTGGATAAATAAAGGTTTGAAATGAAATGAAATGAAAAGTTGTGTGAAAGTATGAAGGAACAGTTAGCAGTTGAAGTCGCATGAAGATTTTTCAAGTCTGAAGAGTTTCTCCATTGACTTCAATGTAAAACATTTGATGAATTATGGGATGTATCTCTGGAATTATGAAAGTTATGAATGAGAAAAGTAATAGCCATCGATTCCCGACCGAGCTGAACGTTTTGATGTTTGAACGGAGTTTCTGCGATGTGGAATGTGGGAGAAGAAGAGGTGCAGAATAACCCGGCGGAATAATAAAGAATTTCGTGCGTCGAATAACAGATAGTTGGAATGCTGTATCAGCATTCCAACTAAATAATAAGAACTTTAACTCTATTTTTGATGATAATCTGCAAAAGTCAAATTCATAAATAGAACATAGAAAAAATCTACGTATTTTTTTCAAAAGCACGTCACATAAGCTTCACGTTTACCCTTTAAAGGAGACACAGTGTTTCTTCCCAACCTGCTCTCTCTCTGTCTATTATCTGTAAACTGTGAGTTTTTTTCTAACATGAGGAGTTGCAACAAGTAGTTAGTATACTATGAGCTCAGACTTTGGGAGGAGGAGAAGGAGGAGGAAGAGGAGGAGGAGTTTTTGTTGTGTTGTCTGGAATAAATGAGGTTTAAAATCTTCAGAGAGATCCTGCAGAGAGAAGCTAACAACTGCCGAAACAGGAGTATAAGACGCCTTTTTGTATTAACATAGTCCAAATATTTTTACTTACTGTACTATTTATAGTTGGGAGATGCAGTCATTGTACTTGTAGTAACAGAGGATATTATATTTATGTTTTAATGATGCCCATTTATCTGTCATTTTGACACATATTGTAAAAGCAGTACTTTGGCAGTTGTGGCTATATATTGAAAAGTAGTTTTAAAACTATTGTATCTTCTTTGTGCATTTACAATCAGCGTGAATGTCAGTTACTCAAGTAGTTAGAGTCAAACAGAAAAGAGTATAAGTAAGGAAAATGCAGGACTACGAGGAGTCAGTGTCGTTCCTGGGGACTTGGGGCCCGTTCCAGAAAAGAGTCTTCCTCCTGCTCTGTCTCACCTCAATCCCAGGGGGATACCACCTCCTGTCCGTCGTCTTCCTGTTGGCCACGCCATCACACCACTGCCACATCCCTGCCCACAGCAACCTGAGCGAGGACTGGATCCTAGCCAGCATCCCAGTACAGGTCAGAAACAAGCCTGATCAAAATGATTCCGAAGATTTTTAATTAAGTAAAAAGAATGATGGATTCCATGTGATTTTCATTATTTAAATGTTACCATCTTTATTTAATCAATGGATTTATTATCTTTTAATGCAATTAGAACATTTTCTACAACCCAAAAGACATAAACTGATTAAACAAATTCCATTTAATACAAAGCTAGCTACTTTTTCTTTACTTAGAATGTTAGCATGCCGCTGCTTTGTTTTCAGGTTAAAGTTAAGTATTTTGAGTTGGTTGAATGTGTCTTGTTTGATGAATAAACTAACTTGTTAAAAAAATGAAGTTGTATCTATTTTATCAGTTCCACATGTTACCCTCTGCAGGACAGTAATAAATCATTTGTAGCTAAACTAATGACATTTTTTATCTAGTTGAATGCTGAGACACAACATTGCAGATTTCTGTGTACAAGCTAAGGATTTTCTAATATTTGGAAACGCAGTCCGCTAATTATTTACTATACAGCTTTGGGGCTGTGCTCCCTGTGCAGGTCAGAACCAGTCGGTTAAAACAGATCTGTTTGAGTGCAGCATACCTCCTGTTGTTGCAGCAAGTTAGACATAATGATTTCCTGGTCAGCAGGTGGCAGGAGGGCGGCCGGAGAGGAGCAGTTGTAGCCGGTATGAGCTGGACCTGGTGCAGAACCTGTCTGCGGTCGGAGGCAAACCTGCCCTGAACTGGATTAACCAGTCCAGTGCAGAAGTCCTCATGTCCAGCCTGAAGAGGGAGGGCTGTAAAGACGGATGGACCTACAGTACAGAGCACTACAAGTCTACTGTAGTCAGCGAGGTACTGAGTTACTGATGCTGTGGAATTTACACCAACACCACTTTCCTCCGTCTGTTTGTTAATGTTTAGACTTCGAAATTGTTATATGTGTATCCAGTCCAGTCAATTCTGTCTGTAAAACACTAATAGGTGACCTGTCTCATTGGCCTCGGATCATTGATTTGCCTCAGATGTCGAATTTCATGTTCATCAACACCTAAGAAAAGCAATATTTTCAAAGTCAGGTCCTTTGAAAAGCTTTCAGAGTTAACGGAATGTACATTTTAAGAACATCTAGCTAATGTTCGCAAGTGTGTAGAAGTAATGCAGTTTGTTATTACTTTTGTATTGGTCTTTAAGAGTGCTGGGACTGCCTGAGTTAGAACAGAACATTTAAAAAACAGAAATTAAAGGCAAGCAGGACATCAACAGCCATATGTGAGGCATAGGGATATCATTGGTGGGCAACTCATCATTTGCACAGGGAAGTAAAAGCTCAGCATGATGACAGTGAGGAGAAAAACCCAAATATTGACAAACTGATGAAACCAAAACCAAGTAAATTTGAGGCTGTTCAAACCAGCAGCGTGCTAAGGAGGAAACTTGAAAGCCTTCTGAAGAACCGAACACTGGAGGACCATCTCTCAGATTAGGGTTACCAAAGAGACACTTAAGGAGCCTAAAGTAGATGGGTGCTGATGGGCTGTGCTCAGAGATGCAAGACTTTTGAGGAAAACTGCCAGCATCTGAAAAGGTGGATGTTAGGAAACCTCCCTCTTAAGAGACTCACAGAGCAGTTCTGAGAGGATCAGAAATAGGGATTGTCTCTAAGAGTATCCTTCCTGAAGGATCACAATCTGTGAAGCTCAACACTGGAAGACCTTGCACCTTGCACCTTGGATGAAAGAGGAGAGGACTCAGAGGAAGAACTAGTTGAGAGAGAAGAGGGGTTCAGAAGCTTAGATCGAACTCTAAAGCTTAAGAGAGTCAGGACATACAGAAGATAATCAAAATAACCAGTACAGGAACAGAACAATTGAGCACAGATACAGTAGATGAGGTGGTTGTGACCAGCGGATCTCTTTAGTTTTTGTAGTATTTAGTAGTTTTTAAAAAAGTTTGTTGTATTATTCTGTGTTCTCCAAGTATTTCGGTGTTGATTCCTGCAGTTTTACTCCAGTTTATATTTACATTTCTGCTGCATATTTTCCACATGTCGCTTTGTCTTTCAGTTCAACCTGGTGTGCAGTGACCAGTGGAAACAGCCTCTGACCTCGCTTTTCTACTTCCTAGGAGGACTCTTTGGATGCTTCATCTCTGGACAGATCTCTGACCGGTACTTTGCACTTTCAATTCAAACAGTTACTGTATGCCGCTCCCCTCAGCTGATGCAGAGGTAGAACGTTTTGCCTAAGTTTAGCTATGTTTTGCTGTTAGCTAAGCTACCACTTTGAGCTATGCTATCTCTATCCACTCCATGAATAAGGAAGCAATGGCAAAACAAATTGAAGAAGTTTAAGAAGTTGAGTTAGCTGACCGTCCTGAAATCTAGAAACCTACAAATACATATCCATGCAAATTCAAAAACATGAAGCTTTCATAATTTGCCTTGAACTAAGACGACCATCGTGCTAGCAACCACCAATATATTTGTACTTTTGTCTCTGTTCTTTGTACTTTAGGTTTGGCAGGAAGCCTGTTCTGTTTGGTGCCATCTTCGTGCTGAGCCTCTTCAGCAGCGCTGTGGCCTTCGTGCCATCCTGGCCCGTCTTCATCGTGCTCTTCTTCATGCTGGGCATGGGTCAAATCACCAGCTTCATTGCTGCGTTTGTACTGGGTATGGCTTTTTCATTATTACTACACTGTGACTGCTGTCTGAAAAACTACAAAAGAAAAGTCCATTGTGGACAGGAATGTCATTGCCTGACTCATTTGAAACATTTCCTTCACAGGTTCAGAGCTCTTGATGGGTTCGACGAGAGTTATCTTCTGCAGCCTCTGCTTGCCTTGCGTCTACGTGATTGCTACGCTGCTGCTGCCTGTCACTGCCTACCTGGTGAGCAGCTGGAGACACCTGTCCCTGACCATGGCTGTGCCCGGCCTGGTCTGTCTCCCCTTCTGGTGGTAAGACCTCAGTTAACTATCAAGATATATTTACAGCTTGTGAACCATTTGATAAATCAGTTTTCAGGTAAACCATTTTTTAATATAAGTCTGACATTCGTCTGGGTCAAGTTGATGAAAGGGCAACTTAAAACCCAGTTCAAGCGTGGTTGTGCCCATACTAAGAAAACGTAACTTACTTAACTTAAAGCCAGGCCCAAGGCACAAGGTTAATGTCCTGTGTTTAGGAGCGTGATCATTTTTACCAAACTGTTCGTCATGCGCCATTGGTCAGATAATTTCTGACTTGGGTGGATGCCTTGATCTTTCCCACCATAGCTTGATAAAGTCTGTAAAACACACAGATGGATTACCCAGAGTGAACTTGGGTCCTTCTCCTATTTCTAACAAAACATTTTCATACATCTGTCCACCAGGCTGATTCCAGAGTCCCCTCGCTGGTTAGTATCTCATGGCCGTTTCCAGGAAGCAGAACTCCTGCTGAGGTCAGCGGCTCTCCATAACCGTGTTGAAGCTCCATATGTCATCTTTATCCCAGCCAACGTAAGAACCTCAAACCTCAGCTCTATTCTACTCAAAATTATCTATGATGGACATTGTACTGCAGTTTCTGACTCTCCTCAGGTTGAAAAAGAAACAAGTGAGAAGGTAGAGTCTACGAGCATCCTGGACCTGCTGAAGACAGCAAACATTCGAAATGTTACACTAATGCTGTGGATCATCTGGTAAGTAAAAGCCCTTTTACATTTCAAGAATTTAACCTGAAATTCCAGACCTTACTTACTGTGCTGCTAGCGATAGAAATAGCAAAGTGGACTGGTTCGCCCATCCAGAAACAAGATGCAGTTTACACATAATGTACTGTGTTATTATCGCTTGACAAACCAGGACAATTCTTACATTACATTTTAGCTCCACCACCACACCTACAGCTTTAACAGTGTGCTGTTTGCTCTGTCCACACATGTCATATTGTTGCTGTAATCTTACTGCTGTGATCAAGACTTCAGCCTCTAGGGGGTGTGAACACTGAAGTCTTGTTTTCTTGTTGTTTGCAGGTTTTCTTTAAATGTTAGCTTTTTCGGAATCTCCTTCAACATGTCTTCTCTCTATGGCAACCCCTTCCTGAACTATTTCCTGCTAACGGCTGTAGAGCTCCCAGCATACACTGCCAGCTGGCTGGTGGTACGCACTCTTCCTCGCCGTCTGTCCTGTATCAGCTTCACCCTGCTCGGGGCGCTAGCTCTGCTTCTCATTCAGATCACTCTGGACAGTGAGTAGGACCAGCACAAGCTAGCTAAACTCCTACACTGCTGATGAAAAAAACATGTTTACATTCAGTGTTTACATTCAGTGTTACTCACCAAAACGCTTTTTCCTTTAGGTCTGACACATGTGTTAAAGTTCCCATGACATGCTTTTCCGGTTATTACCCGTCCCCTTGTGTGTTATGTAGCTTTTTCTGCATGTAAACGGTCTACAGTCATAAACCCTCAAAGTACACCCTGTAGCGAGTAAAACTCTAACACAGAAAATACCTGTCTATGCTGCCCCAGAACGCCTTGTTGGAGATTTTTCTATTTCCATTTTGTTCTTCCTGGTCATAGTGACGTAACGGTCATAGTGACGTAACGGCTCCACACACACACACACACACACACACACACACACACACACACACACACACACACACACACACACACACACACACACACACACACACACACACACACACACACTCACTCAGCCTTATCTTTTCTCAGCCGTGGTGCTGTGCGGATCTTCGCACACAAACACACTCACACTCACTCAGCCTTATCTTTTCTCAGCCACAGCTCTGCGGAGCTGTGAGTGTGTGTGTGTGTGCTCAGGCTGAGTTCCGCGGTGTCTCGCTGTCTCGCAGACCCCACGCAGCAGCCAGGAAACGACACCAGTAATCCAGCTCACACTGTCCGCTCCTCGAGCCTCAAAGGGCAGAGCAGCGAGCCCCACAATGTCCCGCCAACACGGCACCCAGACCCCACGCAGCTTTCTCATCTGTTTGTCATTACTGGTGTCATTTTCTGGTTGCTAACAAACGCCATTGTAACACATAAACACTGATGTTCCTCTGTAACGGTGGTTGACTAATCAGAACAGAGTGGGCGAGCTGACCAATCAGAGCACAGTGGGCTCATAGGGAGTGGGGGCCAGGAGCTCCAACAAGGCGTGTAGGACAGAGAGTGAATACACATACTATACAGAGATGCTGTATGAGAAAACCAATGTGATTTTTGAACATTGAACAATGTAAATCTATTATAGTAGACCTCAACAATGGAATTATGATCAGTAGAAATGGCCATGTCATGGGACCTTTAAATGTATTTAATTCCTCATAAAAAATGTGCAACGCCAATTCTTTAAGGTCTCTTAAATCAGAGTTGTTTACAAACCTGTTCACCAATCCTAGCATGTAACAATTACATGTAAGCAGGGTTTATTCTATTGCTTGAATTTTAGCTGGGTGGAATTTAAAAGGCTTTAAACAACACTATACAAAACATCCCTTTTATTTCAGCCCCATGCACACCACACATTTCAAGACAAACAACTCTTGATGGCCTGCTATGCCTAGTTATGGTATTATTGAGAAATAACTTTGAATTAACAGTCAATTGGTTCATATATACAATAACTTATTTTACCCTCATCAATAATGTACCGCCCTTTTCCCTGCAGGTAATCCAGCTATCACTCTGACCCTGGTGCTGCTGGGTAAATTTGGGATTCTGGCCGGCATCGCTGTGTTGTACATGTTCACTAGTGAGCTGTCTCCCACAGTCATCAGAAACACAGCCATGTCTTCTTCTGCCATGTTCTCCAGAGTGGGCTCCTCTGTTTCCCCATATCTGCTGCAGCTGGGTGAGACCTTCAACTACATACATCACATAGTAAAACTATACTTACTTTCAAAACCTCTAAAGAGCACCTTCGGGGGAGAGCATTGCAAAACTGGCCCCGGTAATGGTACAAATCTCAACCTGTCGTACAATGGACAGCTTCCCCCCCCATCTATGTATATACTCGCATTTTAGACTCTGTTACTAACTGTATATCTGTAGACTTGGTATGTCTTAAATGTCCGGTTAGGATGTATTAGAACGAAATCTAAAATGAAAATTGTAAATAAGCCATCTGTATGTAAAAAACCACCTGTATGTAAATTGTAAATAAGCCATCTGTATGTCAAATATGTCTTATATGTCTTAAATTATATGATGAATTGGAAATGGGGGACCCTGATGTAAACAAGACGAAAGTCTTTCTCTGGTCTGCATCCCCTTAACAATTGTATGTTTTGAGCTGTACTGTACTGTACCCAATATACAAGCTGTTAATAAACTTTTCAATCAATCAATCAATCACACTGTGGAGGTTATAGAGTATATTAGGGGTGTCCATGAATTTTCAACGAAAACACAAATGAATCTAAGGAGCCTGATCCTGCTTCCATTGTAAAAAGCAGCGGTGTTAATATGTGGTTATGAAATAAAGGATCATTAGATCTGGGCTACAGAGGTGCTGAATTTCTGATTTTACATAGACTCCATCTGTTAATAAATCAACATGTAGCGTAGTTACACTGCACTTTTGCCCTTGTGATGCTTTCTGTCCTGCCTCTTTTAAAGTGTTAGTTCTTCGTTTTTTCAGGTAACCTCAGTTAAATATGAATACATCTAAATTCTTTGGTTTTATCTGGTTGATTTTTTGTGATTTGGATAAAGTGACCCTTTAATGGGACAATGTATGAGCTCACTGATATGGTCTGGTTTTGTCTCCAGCTGTGTTCAATCAGTTCCTGCCGTGGATCATCGTGGGTTGTCTGTCGCTGCTCAGTGTTCTGGTCTGCTTCTTCCTGCCCGAGACTTTCAGACAGCCTCTGATCGACACCATTGAGCAGATGCCGCCCGTACAGCGGTCAGTCTGCACAGTCATTTCAGTCTTCATGTGTTTAACATTGGAAGAATGTAGTCTACAAATAGGATTATTGGTCTTTGAAATAAAGTGAAAGAAAATACACATCTACAAAGCAATATATCAGAAGACTCAGAATCAGAAAAGGTTTAATTGCCATAGGTGTGTTGGTTAGTTTTATTTAATACTTTTTGGGAAAATAAGCAGATAAGGCAGTAGGCCTACCAACACTGAGGGAAAAAACAATGCCAGCAGAGCTTTAATCTTTACAGCTTAGCCCACAACACATGATTAGAACATTAAAAGACTGGCTGTTTAAATGTATATATTTAAAAAATATATCCCAAAAATATAGGATGCAGGATCTACATGTATACTGTATATATTATATTAAAACATTAGCAGGATGAAAATCATTGTGTATATTCAGCCTGAATAATGCAGCTCTCCTCATGACTTCCAGGTTCCGATGGCCATGGGCCTCCACGCCTCCTCCAGAGGATGATGGGAAATTAGCTAAAGACCAGATTACTGCACCTGAGATCATCTGCACATCTCACCTATAAGACTCAAAACACACCAATGGATAAGATAACACACTACAGTTGACACGTAAACTGCAATTTACTTGAATTGCATACAGGGAGAGATTGCTGCAAAAATTAACAAAGGAGGAAACTGTTGAAAAGCTTTGTTGAAAATGTAGACTTGCAGAATGCTGGGTCGTTTTTTTCATTCAAATTAGCCTTAACTTTAAATGGACATGTAGATCTAGTTTACTGTGCACTTGACATGTATGTGGCAACTAGTCTAAGTTGAAAAAGATATACATTATAAACATGACTTTAAGGTGAAAGTTAATTTGATTGTACATTCTGTACAGATTCCAGAAGACAAGATGAATGCTGCTCCTGTGGCAGCAGCAGCAGCAGCAGCAGTAGCAAAGCCACTTTAAGAGATCCATAATTCATTATAAAACTTGAATTTTGTAATGTTTAATGTTTTTGTTTCTATCAGTACGATGAAGTTTGTGTATATATGTTATGCAATGAATACTCTAATAAACAAAGTAAAGTAAATCAACATCTCTATTTTTTTATGTTTTTAGGGGACTCTGTGTTTTCATATTCAAAGTTAATTGTTTTATTAGAAAATAAATCTGATCCTGAAAGTTTGGTTCTGCAGTTTCTGATTGCACCTGAACGCCTCAGCAGTCTGAACTGGACAGGGCGGGGCCTGTCTCGCGCTGGCTCCGCCCCGGATGTACAACTCCAGCTTCGTGAGCGTTCGTGAAGCCAGCAGTGTTCACCGGAAACGAGACAACTCGGCCTTCAAAATAAAAAATATACATTTTTAACCAAAAAAAGCGAAAATGGAGCGAAGGCTTTTGACAAAATAACATGGGCTCCTTAAGTTAATTTATACATAAAAAATTAACTGTAAATGTTGTGAAATGTTCAATAAGGTATATTACGTATGTTATTATTATTGAGGTAGGTTATTCAGATCATTTAGGGGAGGAGCTTGGGACTTATTTTATGGGACTTCCATTGCCCTTTCTACACTGTAGCTACTGTGCATATCACATTAAAGCCTTTGAATCTTTGATGTTTGGATACTCATATTAAGTGAAATATTGACAAAATAAGATTCCATTGTGCTGTATTAGTAGTCATTTATGGAAAGAGACTGAAATAGTCATAATATTAAAACATACAAATCATAATTTTAAGATTTTAATGCCAGTACACTTTGCTGCTGAAAAAAAATAATTTCCCAATTTGGGATCAATAAAGTATCTATCTATCTATCTATCTATCTATCTATCTATCTATCTATCTATCTATCTATCTATCTATCTATCTATCTATCTATCTATCTATCTATTTACCTATCTATAAACATTACAAATCATGGTAAGTATAAATGGGAACAAAATGATAGCCAATGTAAATGCAATTTAGCTTTGATATATATCTATAAATAACCTTTAATGAAACAGAAACAACTTGTTCCTGTCAGCAAAGCAAAAGTTAAGAAACCTTCAAGCTTTTATTTTGAATGTCCCTTGACCGGAAGTCGTCTTCTTTTTATGAGCTTTACTGAGTCTGCGCAGAGCAGCAAACTCAACCGCCTGCTCCCTATGTTCCACTGTTGTTCAAAACCAACGCAGAGCGAATTGATGTCCTCAGTGTTCAATTGAAAATAGATTGAATATCTCCTGATAAACCAAAACGGAGAGGAAGAGGAAGAGGAGAGGAAGAGCTATTGGGGAGGAGAAGAGACACGGGAGGGAAAAAAAGGAGGAGGACGTGGAGTAAAAATCGGGGCAGGATAATGCTGCAGATTTGACTGAAAGGTAAGAAAATGCGACTGATCAATACTGATAGATGATGGATCCCAAAGTTGTCGATACGGAGTGGATTGAGGTTTAAGGTGAGGGAGGTTTGAGCCGCAGCAACCGCAGCCCGCAGCTGCTGAATGTAGGTCATTGTGTCTGTGGGCCGAGCCGAACCAGGCCGAGACCAACCGAGCCCAGCCGGGCCGTCCTGCAGCTGCAGCGAGGCCGCAGGCAGGCTGGGGAGGAAGAGGAGGAAGAGGAGGATGAAGCCTGCTGCAGGACTGGTGCTGCAGTGGGGGTCATTCATCACCATAAATACTTCCAATATTCCCTTATTACTAATGTGGGAGTGGGGATGATGATGGGAACTTGTCCCAAATAATGGGATTTCAGTTTAGCTGAATAGTCGAAAACAACAATTAAAATAAGTAAACATTACGAAATATTTAACTCCATGAAAACTTGGATTTCTATTGGATTTGAGTATTCGCTATTTCATCAAATGTTTCTGACCAGAAAAGTGACATTTAGAGTTAAACTTTCTGGAGGAAAAACATTTGTTATTATTAAATAATAACTCAAGTCTAAAATACTCTGCTTCTTCTGGGGGTGTGGTTGTTCAGATGTGATGGGCAACATAAAGTAACATCTCTTGTAAAACAATTCTCCTCATATTTCATTTGAAACATTGCTAAATAGTGATTACTGCACTTTATAATGTGTTTAATAGAGTTTATTATGTTTCCTAATGTAAGCCATTATTTTTACAAAGTAGGTTCCTACATAGCCCAAACAAGTATGTCATACAGAATTATAATAATTAACATAAAGTAGTAAAACACATGCATTAGCCCACCACTGGCTGCATTGCTTGTAACTTAATAGGAGGTTGCTATTTTAAGCTTGTAAAAGCTTTTCCAAAGATCAAACACTTAAACTCATTGAGAAGAGGACGTACACAAAAAGACTAACACGTCTTTACTTTTGTGAAATAAACAACACTTTGGCAACTTTTGTTTGACTCTGGTTTTCAGGGGCATGAAGTAAAAAGGAGCTTTAAAAATGATTGGAAAACGAAACAATACAAACACGAAGGCCATGGACTCCAAATAAAGGGATTAGTTTTTGATTTGTGCTAAATCATCCACTGTTTCAATCGCTTTGTCACACAAAAGTGTGTCAGGATAAGATTAGGATTTTTACATTATTAATAATTAAATACATTAAGTATACACGTGCATATACAATGTATAATGTATCAAGCCCATAGTAAGAAATAAAGTATAACTAAAAGAGGTTTAAATGTCTGTTTTATTATCTTTGCTTTGTAATGCCTGTTGTAAAATGCCATTATATAATGTGTTTTTACTGTATTTATTCATAAAAAGTATTTTAATTTGTTTTGTAAAGCACTTTGAATTGTCGCGTACAGAAAAGTGCTCTTTAAATAAACTTGCCTTGCCTTGTTGTTAAATATGAAGCTGTTAGCTTAGCATAAAGACGTAAAACAGCTCGCCTGTCTTCTAACTTTCAGAGCATTGTATAAGAAACTATACTGCTTATAAACCAGATTATATTATTGAATGATACAAATGAAAACACTAGTAATTCAAACCAAGTACAGAGAGAAGTCAGAAACATACGTATCTGTAAAAATAGAAACATTTCTGCATTGCTTTCAAATTCAAACTAGAGTTGCAACTAACAATTATTTCATCACCACTTAATCTGATGATTATTTCACTAAAATCACAATAAATCAACAGAAATGCAAACTAACTGACAGCTCTGATGAAACAGACTGAGCTGATGTAAAGCCAAACATCTGAATCTGCTGGGAGAAGTGCCAGAGGACAGAAAATCCTTATGGAAAATCACTGAGCTGAGCTCTACATAATATTCCTATAATACTACTGCTGGGTCTGTGGTTTATCTGTGCCGCTACAGTGTGTATTAGGGACCCATTTATAGTTTATTTATCTCTTATTATAAGGCTGCTATACTCCTTTTGACCTACAACGTATTTGCATCTTAGCAGTACTAACACTGGAATTTCAAACTGTGATATGAAATATATTGATAGTTAAAGAAATGTAAACCTTTCCTTTAAGAAGCCTTTTGTATGTGTGTTTCAGATGTCCAAGGTAAATGCGGAAGCGACCACCATGCTCCCCCTCCTCAAGAAGAAGCTGGCGTTTCTGTCAGGTAAAACATACACACAACATTCAAATCTTTTCTCAATTGTTTTGCATTTCTATTCATTCTATTTAAAGCTGGTATTTCTGAACAGTTGCAGATGATGCTAAGGCTTCACTCATGTTGTTAGTATTATACTATTGGTGCAACTCCAATTCCCCCTAGATCCAGAGTGCTGTGACGTCAGATACTCTAAATGTATTGAAAAAGCATAGATGTTATCGGTTCCAAAATTCAAACCTGTTTTTATTTACAGAAATACCCTGCTTCAATCAATAATTGGTGTCTTTAAAATCTTAATTTCATGGTGTTCTGTATCTCTTTAGGGGGGAAAGACCGGCGCAGTGGTCTGATCCTGACCATCCCTCTCAGCTCAGATCAGACCAGCATGGAGGAGCTCAGCGCCACACTGGACTACCTGCTCAGCATCCCCAGGTACACGCACACGCACGCACGCACACACACACACACACACACACACACACACACACACACACACACACACACACACACACACACACACACACACACACACACACACACACACACACACACACACACACACACACACACACACACACACACACACACACACACACACACACACACACACACACACACACACACACACACACACACACACACACACACACACACACACACACACACACACACACACACACACACACACACACACACACACACACACACACACACACACACACACACACACACACACACACACACACGCACGCACACACACACTCTGGTAGTAAGTCTCTGTTAACAAAATGTTTCATCTCAGTTTTAATGTCCGTGGAAATGTTTGGAGTGGACCTGTCACTGAGGAGCTGCTGGAACTTCTCTGTATCTTGGCCGCAGTGTTTAAATCCAGTATGTTCTCTGTAACTGTAAAAGGCTTAATAGATGATTCCAGATTATCACAACTTAGTTTTTATCGTATTGGCCCTAATATGAGGGGACCCTGATTATAAGATAACCCCTCCCCTTCCAACAGCTGTTGAGGCTGCATCCTTTTGAAGACTTTTCTCAAATAAATTAAAACTATAAAACACTTCTAATAAATCACAACATGTTTTGTTTTTAAGTGACACACACTCACTGTCTCCTGTTGTCAGTACGATGCCTCTGGTTGTTTGTATTCCTAAGTCCTTTTCTTGAGCTCCACATCATGACGGGCTCTGGCAGTCGTAATTTTTGGCAGCTTGTCAGATGATTCACTTTATGTTAAATGTCTGCAGTAAAAATGTCAACACAAGCTTTTCAAACTCGTTAATGCTTGTCAGGAATGTTTTTCTTCCAGAACATGTTATCAAAGCTGTTTAAAACGCCTTTAGATTATACTGGCTTCATAAAAACAAGACAAATATAAGTCTGTAAGAGATGTACACATTCAGAAGAGAAGAAATACAACAAACTCTTACACTTTAAATCAGTTTCCATGTGCAACCCAAATACTGCATGAACAAGAAACTATATGTAAATGTGTGTGTGTGTGTTTTTCATAGTTTAATTAATATCCTTGTATTATACATTTTTTTCTCTCAGTGTAAAGTGTAAAGCTCGAGGTTTCACCGTTATCGTGGACGGACGAAAGTCTCAGTGGAACATCGTGAAGACTGTGGTGCTCATGTTGCAGGTGCAAACCCGTAATATGGATCCAATAAATGACTTTATTACATTATCAGGATGTTTTAAAGCTGAGGATGCTAATGCAAATGATGTTGTTTCAGAATGTGATCCCTGCCGAGGTGTCGCTGGTCTGCGTGGTGAAGCCAGATGAATTCTGGGATAAAAAGGTCACGCACTTCTGCTTCTGGAAAGAGAAAGACCGCCTGGGCTTTGAGGTGAGTTTCTGAGCTGGTTTACGCTATACTGTTTCAAGTTTCCTTTTCACTCACTGAGCGCCTGCTCTGGTGTTGAGAGGTAACTGATAGGAGTTAGAGGTCTTTGTGGTGTTGTTTTTCCAGACTGCGAAAGGCACAATCTAAGAGGTTTTCCCAGTCTGTGGAACATCTTTCAAGAGATTTCGGTACATTTGTTAATATATTATAGCTGTAATGAGCTCAGGTACAGTCCGAAAAGCATCTCTGGTCAACCTGAAATTGCTTTGGTTGCTTTTCCCTCTGTTGGGACTTAAACATATGCAACATGGGGCCTTCAATAATTATAACTTTTATTAACCAATGTGAGGCTTGAGTGTGAGGTTTGTCTCTGTGTTTCCACAGTGTTTTACAAACTGTGACATCCCAGATATACAGTATCTAATAAAAAGGCTTCAGGAATGCTAGTATGACATTTAGACCAGCGACGGGCTGGTTCGTCATTTATATCCAGATGTGAAACCTCAACAACTACTTGAATTCTTTGCAGCTAAGTTTGCTACTTTGGGATATACATAAATGGAAATAGTGGAGCTGATATTTTTTTATTTCTTTCATATTATCACAGGCTGAATCCAGGTACATGCTGAAAAGCACACAAGCCTGACCCAAAATAGGCATTTGTTCCAATGCTCTTTTTTTTTCTTTCAACTTATTTCAGCTTTTCCCGTGTCTTAACAAGTTGCTGAGAATTTTTTTGGCAACGTTTTGGTGTTTTATTGCAGTTCTGAACAGACTCACTGAAGGCGAGATGAACAGCCTGCTGTCATGGAGAGAAGCAGTTTGAAGAACCCAGTTCTTATTCTAGCTTTGAAACAACCTAAGAGACAAACAGACCGTCTGTTTGGTCCAACACACCCAAACACACATCTCCACACACACAAATACCGGAATTGTATTTGTTACTTGATATCAATCCGAGACAGAGTGAGCCAGTTATGATAACCCTGAACACCATTAACTGTCCTGAGTGCTGCTGGAAACCTGAGCCAGGGTCGATGGAGTGTGTGTCCGTGTGTGTGTGTGTCTGTGTGATTGTCGGCCAATCCGCCTCCTCTATTACAACAGATGGTTTTACCGACGGAGATCAGGAGTCGGTGTGACCCAGATTTTCACAGCCATGTTGGCTCAATAGTTGTTGCCACGGTAACTGGAGCAAGTTAGTGGGTGTGAAGCAACTTGAAAGTTGCTGCTCATTATAGATAATCCATCTCGGGCAACATTTAGATGACTTTATTCATTTCAAGTCAATGTAGAGTTCTCATTGTGTGCTGAGAGCAGAGACTGTTACGAAGACTGTCCCTGATGGTGCTTTCAAGGACATAATAATACTTTTTATTTATATAGAGCTTTTTTAAACACTCCTTTTTAAAAGAAAAAAATGTCATACAAATAATGGAAACCCAAGAGGCAATATTATGAATAAGAAAAAAGGTAGCGGTACACACAAGTCATCAAAAGCGTTAATGTTAAGTTTTATGATTGATTCAACTATATATATTTTTTGAAAGATGAAATTCTTTAATCAATCATGTGCTCAGATTGAGGTTGTTATTTAAATCAGTTTGAGTGGTCACCATCCACACACACACACACACACACACACACACACACACACACACACACACACACACACACACACACACACACACACACACACACACACACACACACACAGGGAGATTCCAGTGTTGAAATGTGACTCATCCCAACTATGGAGTGTGTGTGGATGTCACAGAGGGGTGTGTGGCATACAGCTGCTCTAAAGTCTTACCTTACATTTAAACACACACGCATACAAGTCCAATTCCTGTGACAGCATCTGCTGACAGCTAGAAACCGGCTCACTGCCAGCTGTCTGACTTTCCAAGTTTATTTGCAAAGCAACCTCTTATACAAGTGCAGTTCAAAGTAAAGATAATATGAAGGGACAAAAACATACAGTATGTTTAAACGCCTTAATTTTAAGGGAAACTTAGATGTTTGTTTTTTTTGTAAAACCTCAGATCAACTCGCCGGCTGTTCATGACCATTGAACGCTCTATGTCCAGATTTAGAATCACTCTGAGAAACAACAAGAAAGTTTGTCTTGTGATCCAATAACTTATTCTGCAACATAGACTGAAGCAACTCCAGATAATAAATCTGTGATCAGCACTGGTATGAACAGCTGGTATAAAACATCTAAGAAAGAAGAACACTTAACCTTTGTTTTACGTGTCAACACTTAGAAAGAACTAGAAGAAACTGAGTTTAAAGGAGTCTCTGTGTGCTTCTTTATTGCTGACTGCAGTGACTCCTAGGTCTTAAGAAAACAAGGGGCTATAATTATGTCTCCCTCCCTGAAATACTGAACCGGCCAATAGCAGCGCTCCAGAGGTGACGTGCCTGAGGTGCATTACAGCTTCATGCATGGGATCCTCACCTCCCTCATGACTCTTTCTGCCGCTCAAGGAACTGCTTTGTAGACACAGGACTCTTTATGCACAGCAGCACTCAACCTTCATATGTCTGTAACAGTCTTAAAGAAAAAGACCTGAACCCTAGGGTTAGGAGGAATACAGTATTTTAAGTTTTACAGTCATAGATTCATGCTTAAGTATGGATTTTTACTTTCGCAACATCAAATACACAAACCAATTGGAAAATAAACACTTGGATTTAAATAGCTCATGACAATGCAACATAAAAGCCTGTGTCATTACACTTTGAAATCTGCGCTGGAAAACTAAAAATGGTCAAATATATTTTTATATCAAATGTCAAAACTAAAAAAAAAAACTGTGATTTGATATGATGCCCATATCGCCCAGCCCTACTGGCACCCATATTACTGCCACTCCAATTACACCAATTATAGATCCTTCGTGGCGTCAGGGCGTCTCAGAGTTTGACATAATAATAAGATGCGTTTTCCCCCAAAAACATGATCTCAGACCTCAGTTTTTGGGTCACTTGGCTGGAGGACATAGAGGCAAGGAAGCATAAATTGCAGACTGAAAAGCAACCATTGTCCAACGTTAGCCATTATGACTACCCATCCAACATCAAATATGCTTTAGTATATTAAATCATGCAGGAAGAATGGTTCTAAAAGATTTCCCCCGACATGTCATCAATATTAATATATCTAGATTAATCATTTGAAGAATGAATCATACGTAGAGGTCACTCAAAACCTTTGTATGTAAACCATTAGTTAAGATAGGACACAGGGATCTTCTGAGAAGTACAAGATTTCCATAAAAGGTTCTATATCTAGAGTTGGATTTGCTTTTCATTGTCCTTCAAACCTATTATTTAATTTCACAGTGTAGATTAAACACACATTTGCAAATCACTAAATTATATAGATGTTTAATAAATTACAGTCATACTTTCTGTGAATATTTGATTGTTTCCCTGCTAATCTGTCAGGTCATAAACTCTTTCATGCTGTGTTTGTATTGTTTTGTCTCTTTTACACTTAATGATCAACATTTTAATTGTACTCTCCTTCCTGTCAGGTGATCCTGGTTTCGGCCAATAAGCTGACTCGTTACATTGAACCGTGCCAGCTAACGGACGACTTTGGAGGAAGTTTGGACTATGACCACAACGACTGGCTGAACAAGAGACTGGTGAGTATTTCATTTGAGATAAACGTGTGTATTTGATATTTGGATTGCCCAATTAGGTAAGCTTGTTGCTATGGTCTGGGGATGCTTGTTTATTTTCATTTTATTTGTTGTCAGGTTTTTGAGAAGTTCACTAGGGAGTCAACGTCATTGCTGGACGAGCTGTCAATCATCAACGACAGTGACAAGAGCAGTACGGTGGACAAGGAGAAGTACGCACGCACGCACACGCACACACACACACACACACACACACACACACACCTATAGTTTAAACTGACAAGCAGTAGACAGAGTTAATCAATAGCTATGTCTCTCTCCTCTGCAGATCAGCTGACCTCGCCCTCTTGCCATCCTTCGACCCTGAGACTGTCCTTCAGACTGGTAAATATCATCTCCTCTCATTCAAGTCCCTTTCACTCACAATAATTGTACTATTTGGTCTGAAACAGATTGACCAAACCGGCCCACCACTGCAGCGTATCAGGGACACACAAATAGGGGATTTTATGGAATATATCCACTTGACTAACTGATTTTAGCTTCAGATAAACATTTTAATACACCAAAGGGGGACACTGGATTATGGCCCTCGTAGCTTGCGTTCAAGAGCATTAGCAGGGAATCTTTGAATGACCCGTATGAACAGGAGAAATACTCACTGCCAGAAGAACCTGTTTATTGTCAAAGGAGCCCTTGACAATTGTTTTAAGACTGTGTGAACCTATCCTCTTAAGTTAACTTCACAAGTATGATCTAATTTGCACAAAAAAGGCAGATTAATAAACTTAGAAATTGCTGATATAAATCTTTTTGCATAGATTCTTCTAGTTTTAGGTACTTTTTCTGTGTTCACAACTTCTTTCCCTTGTGGTCATGGACTGTGGGTAGAGACTGAAATAATTGTGGATTCAAGCTTATTATCGGGGTCTCTTGGAGGGGAGAGGGAGGTCTGAGGTTAAGACCTGGAGCTAAATAGACACTAAGGATGGATGGATGGATGATGGATGGATGATGGATGGATGATGGACGGCTGTGTTCTCCGCACTGAGCAGCCTGTGTCTGAGTGTTGGGCCGAGGTGAAAGGAGTCTTTGTTTGTGGTACCACCCTCCTCCCTCTGCAGCATGTACACAAACACTGACACATTATTGTTTCAAATGCTTTCATAACAGGCTTTTAAATCTCATACCACCCCCCACACACTCTCTGTCTGTCTGCAGGTCACGAACTGCTGTCGGAGCTGCAGCAGCGTCGCTTTAACGGCACGGAAGGAGGAGGACAAGGAGGTGAGGAAGCAGCTGTCAATCATCCAGGTGTCACTGGGCTGGTGCACAGACAGACGGACGGACGGATGGATAGATCTGTATTGTTTTTAGCCCTTTTCTTTCTCTGACATCTGTCTGGTTGGAGCAATTCAGTACTTCAAAGAGTACTACACTTTGACACAGTGTAATAGGCTACTTCAAAGACTGCTGGAGTATTTAATTCAATTCAAGGCTAAATTGTCACTTGCACATTAGCTACAGTGTAACTATGGCAATGAAAAACTTAGTTCACAGGCTCCTCTAACAGTGCAACATATATATAGGACATAGAACAAAAATAACAGATAAAATAGTGCTAGTATGTTCTGTTTAAGGATGGTGTGACAGTCACTTCTGTGTCTGTGACCCTGAGCTTGTCCCCCAGCATCAGGTTGGACCTCACTAATGCCTTGTGTCTGAACTGGAGATAATCTCTGCAGACAATAGGGCAGGGAACAGTACTCAATACCTTTTTTAGGTATGGACAAAAATAACCCAAGAGCAAATTTAATCCAGCCTCTCCAGTCAAACAATACCTGCATACGATCCTTTTAGTACACAAATAATTACTGTTTGTATGGTTTAGCTCGCAGTTGAGCTCAGTGTAAGGGGACTGGTTATACCAGTTTGAGCATTCTTTTTTTATGATACCAAGCCTCAGCATCCAGTTCAAACATGGTAGAAAGCCTGCATCTAGAAGAGTGGAGACTGATATCGCAGCAGATGAATGCCCGCGATTTAGGAACGGCATTAACAATCCTGTAAGGCTGCAATGTTCAGTGTCCAGATACATGTAGAGGTTACGTCTTTTTTATGAGACGGACATCGAGATCACTTGGTTAAAAAATAGTTGTATTTAAAATATTACAAATCATTGCCTTGAATAGCATGTACCGTTTTGTACATTTAGACTAAAGATAAGAAGATGTCCAGGGCTATCACCCCCACAGGACTCCTGCCTGATGTCTCTCTGGCCTTTGACCCCCAGGTCCAGCATGGTGTCCCATGGACGAGGAGCTGCTGGCTCAGCCTCAGGTGATGAAGCTGCTGGACTCGCTCAGGGAGCAGTACACCAGATACCAGGAGCTCTGCAGGCAGCGAAACAAGCGCACCCAGCTGGACGAGATCCACGCCAAAGTCATGCAGGTAACACACACACGCACACACACACACATGCACGCACGCACACATGCACGCACACACACACACAGGAACAGGTATATGGACAGCTGTGAGCCTGTGTCCCCATCTGTTAATGATTGTCAACATGCAGTTCAACCTCATTTGTTGGCCAGAATATCAATTTGAGTTTTTTTTTTTTTTTCAACCTTTGGGGATGTGTCATGATTTTGTTTTGTTTTATGCAAAATTCAGCAAGACTTAAACATGACTGAGACATAAATGGTAGGTGGATTTTTTTTTAACCTCTTAGGCAGAGCTATAGACTCGTTTTTTCCCTTGTGTCCCGTCTGTGTTTTGCACATGGAGACAAATCAATGTGCAACTAGCTCAAGGTGTAGATCCCTATCTAATGAACTATAATTGGTGGATACTTTCTGTGTGTATGATTCAGAAACAAGAGTAGTACAATTATATTTATTTGGAAAGCTGTGGCAGCTTTTCCCAAATTAAAGGTTATTTGCTCGTGTTCTTGTTTTCCCAATTCTCTACAACAAACTGTAGAACCATTTATTGAAGTTAGCTGCTGGCTGTAGCTTCATATCTATTGAAGCGATTGGAATATGTCAGTCTCCTTATCTAACTCTCCTCCAAGTCTATTTCCCTAAAATCAAACTCTTGCTTTTGTAATGTTCACTGCTCCTAATACAGCTCTTGAAACTCCAGTTCATGTTCTCGATCATTGTAGAAATGTATAAATGCGACCTTTACATCTGTAGACTCAGACGCAGCTTTGACCCCCTCAGTATTTAAGTCCTTTGCTCTGATTCTTTTATCATCCAGTCTTTGACCTTTGACCCTCAAACACAGTGTCAGTGAGCAGCACTTAAGTAGAAATAGACTATATTGTAGTTACTGGGGCTCCCGCAGCCGCAGGGGCTGATGGGTAACACCAACGTCTTGGAAATAAGCCTGGGGTTGCCATGGGAACCACAGCACGTCGGTCTACAGCCTGAAGGGCTTGTTGAGGTTGGGGTGGGGGGGGGTTGTTGGCGGTGGCCTAGTTCTGGATCATACTTGTGTGTGTGTGTGTCTGTGTGTTTGTTCTTTAAGGCATCACTGACCTGATAAATACAATTAAATCATGACACTGATGCACACATCTGGAAAGTTCCAGATGTTAATGTACTGTATAATACAATTGTGAACATTTGAACTCATAACGAAATCACTGAATAAGATTCCATTTTGTAATGAACAAACACACCATTTAAAGGAAAACACGATATAAAGTCCACAGGACATGAGGTAACTAGCAAACGAGGCACATTCACAGATTGTTCACAATAAGCTTTAATTAACATTCTAAACATTGTGGAAAATACAAACATTTTGAAGTATAGAATTAAAAAATAAATTGCAGTTCTTTCTCAGTGGAAATTTAAGGTCAAAGGTCTAGTGTAAGATTTTAAATCCAATATACTTTTTGTCATTTTAGGTGAATATATCTGCAAGGTGGGCTAGTTGTTCATTGTGTGTTTGGCACTTGTTCCAGCCAATCGGTAACATTCATGCTCGTGCAAAGAACAGGGAGACCACCATATACAGTATGTGTAAAGAGAGTCTTTGTGTTTTGAAAGCATTTACTAGGAAGAGAGAAACTGACGAAGAACACATTCACAGGCATTTTGGGAAATGTAGGCACCAGTGTTTTGAGTTGAGGAGGTCTGTGTGATCTGAAATATTTCCTAGCCCTCACATGCTTCAGCTGGATATCAATGTTCCGTTTCACTTTTTTCTTTTCAGTTAAACATGATGTAATATGTTGATATATTTGTGGAAAACATAAACGGGTGACTCTCGGGTAAAGTGGTTTTGACAGAAACTATTTATAACAGCAAATATTAATGGGCAGTGACCATGAAAGGAAATAAATAATACATGTTGTGATGGGATGTCATGTTGGATATCATCTGCAGTCATCGGAGACATGCAGAGCCCCCTGCTGGTCGCTCTGCTGAACTGCAGTCCACAGACGTAGAGAGTTCCTCTCAGTAGAGATTTTGACACGTCATAGTGGTAATCAAATTAGTTGCTTTAGTTTTAGAATGTTGTTTAGTGCACGTTTGCTCCATAGACTGTATAGGTTTGCTCACATGTCATGTCTTACTGGTCAAAGCGTGTGGAAATAACTGAATTTATAGCTTTTTGATTGTTTGAAGGTTTCTCAATCGAAGTGCATTTTGTGAGTCATAGTTAACTGTTCATATTACATTGTAATGTTCACATGCTTGTACCTTTCACTCTGTTATCAGAAAAACCCCAAATATTCTAACACATTTGTTTTGAACACAATGAGATAAATGTCGATCCAAACAAGTGCTCTGTGAAAAAGAGAGACCAGCAGCTCCATCTTCTTCCCTTTTTAAGAGATCACTAAGTCTGTATTTTCTGTTTTCTGTTTTCTCTCAGGTGGTCACCTGGCTGCAGGGTCCAGGTTCAGAGCTGTTGAAGACTCAGCAGGCGATCGGAGACTCAATGCGGGCGGCTCAGACTCTGCAGCAGAAACACGAGGAGATTGAGAGCCAGCACAGTGTAAGGCAACATATCAAACATATACATAAGAACATATACAAATGAATGAATGAGATTTGGGGTCAACACAGTTCAGAGTGGAGTTTGATGCTGTCTGTAGTATGGACTTTAGTTTAATTGGACTGCTATATTCTTGGCTAGGTGACTGGTGGTAAATGTAGGCATTGTGCTGATTGTTTGTGTTTTTGTACAGGAATGGTTTGCAGTGTACGTGGAGTTGAACCAGCAGATCGCTGCCTTGCTCAGTGCCGGGGAGGAGGAGGAGGTGGTGGAGCTGAAGGCGCTGCAGCAGCAACTGAGCGACGTGTGCTACCAGCAGGCCGCTCAGCTGGAGTGCAGACAGAACGTCCTGCAGGCAGCGCAGGGCTTCCACACCACCACACAGGAGGTAACACACACACACACACACACACACACACACAGACACACAGACACAGACACAGACACAGACACAGACACAGACACAGACACAGACACAGACACAGACACAGACACACACACACACACACACACATTGTATCAGCTGCTGTTCGTACTGGATGTTTCGTACTGGATGTTTCGTACTTGAAACAAATTTAGGAAAAAAACACTATTCCAATGAAAGAGGAAACTAAAGCCAGAACATTTCCGGATGAATCTGAATGTGGGCAAGTGGCTACAGATGTATTCTGTGTAATCAAAGCTCTGTGTCTGTCCCTGAAGTTGTCCCAGCTGTTGGACGGTCTTCTGGGCATGCTCTGTGCTGATGTGGCTCCAGCTGACGGAGCTTCAATTCAACAAAATCTCAAACTGTTGGAGGAGAAGCTGCAAACTGTCGGTTCGTGCTCTGACTGATGAGGCCTTTCGTCCAAAATACTGATGTTTTATTGTTGTTTTAAAGAATATTTACATCTCCCTTTATCAATACAGAGGCAGGTTTAACTTCTCTGCGTCAGAAGGGGGCGCAGTTGATGGAGCAGATGTGCACGCAGGCTCCGTGGCCCCTGGAGGAGACGGAGAGTCCAGCTGGAGAACAGCAGGACAACGTGCAGCACATCCAGGGTGTGATGGAGGAGATGCAGCTCCGCAAGCAGAGGTACCTTTCTTCTTAGCCATGAGGGACTTCATTTATTCTTTAAAGATGGAATACACTGTATATCTACTACTGATCTTTATGACCAGATTCTAGCACCTGGAAACTCCAACATGCATTTTGCTAGAATTCTAGAAATGTTGTTAGAATTCTAGAAACTATAAGTTAAGTCCTTCTTTACTTTGTTTTCAGATCAATAATCAATAAAACAAACTTACAACACTTTACAAACGACTTGGTTTCAAAACAAAACCAAAAGCCTAGAACAGCAGCAAAGCATTTGTTTCTTTACATTGTTCCCTGCAGAGTTTAAATCAACATTTATTTGTGTAAAATTAACTTTAAGGTCATAAAGATGCATCTCTAAAACATTGACACTGTGTTATAACCAGTTATCAGTCCCAAGTGGTAAGTTTGTGTAACTGTGTGCAGGTGTGAGGACATGGTGGATGTGAGGAGGCTGAAGATGCTACAGATGGTCCAACTGTTCAAATGCGAAGAAGATGCTTTACAGGTAGGACACACAACAACTACACACTCACACTTAATACTTCTGTATGAAATAGATGATCATGTTTCGTGTGTGTGTGTGTGTGTGTGTGTGTGTGTGTGTGTGTGTGTTCAGTCAGTAGAGTGGCTCGGCGAGCTGTTGGACGCCCTGCTGAAGACTCACGTCAGACTGGGGGACGAGTCTCAGGAGACGACGACCATGTTGGACAAACACAGGAAGTTTGTAGACGTCGCTCAGGTGAGATGCTCTTAGTCATGCTGCTACGGTGGTTTAATGATTTGTGTTGAGTCTCAAATTGAACAATATGAACCTCAAGCAATTTTAGGTACTTTTTTTGCTCCACTCTACTTAAAGGTGGGGTAGGTAATTTTGAAGAAACCAGCTCGAGTGCGCTAGAATTTGAAAATACACAGCCGGAAAAGATCTGCCACTTCCTTACAGAGCCCCTCCTCCAACACACACGAACGCGCACATGACCAATGAGGGCACAAGATAAGTTTGTGCACAGATGGAAGGCTGACAGGCAGGTAGGCCATCCAGTTATTTTAGCCGGGCCAGCTAAAATGATTGGTCGTGCTTTTTACAGTATTACGGCTTCCACAGATTACATTTTTGTATGGATATTTTGTCAAAGCACTTAAAATATTCATTGCTATCGGGATGTTAAGAGCATTCCATGGAATATAACAAAAAGTGTATCTCGAGCCGGTTTCTCAAACTTACCTACCCCACCTTTAACTCACCATGGCTTCTTTTTCAACATCCATTTATTTGAAGTCCTATATTTAGTAGGGCAGAATGTCATGTTTTATAGGATCTGGTTATTGCAAACAATATATTTGATGATATATATATATATATATATATATATATATATATATATATATATATATTAAACCATGTAAATGTAAGTAATTTGATGTAGTATATCACTGTTTAAGCTTAGATTTGGTCATGTTACCTGCATGAAGTGTGTGTCATAAATGATCTGTTCAAAGACTGTACGGAGTTTGAAATGCCAATGAGGATTTTTGTTTTTACATTTTCTGGCAATATTGTAATATTGGTGATTTAAAAAGAAAATGTGTATTTGGAGATAATCTTTAGAAGACCAAAAGGGATGAAATAATACAGAAATTATAAAAAAACTAATAATAACTCCGTCTTCCTGTCTCTTCCTTCAGAGCACCTATGATTACGGCCGTCAGCTGCTGCAGGCGACGGTGGTCCTCTGTCAGTCTCTGAGATGTACGACACGCTCGTCCGGAGACACCCTGCCGAGACTCAACCGAATCTGGAAACAGTTCAGCGTCTGCGCCGAGGAGAGACAGCAGAGGCTGGAGCTGGCTCTGAACTTCCACACCGCCGCCGAGAGGGTGAGACAGGCTGAGAGACAGGCCACTGTTTTATTATCTCTCAACTGTTGTAGCAGCATAACAATAACATGTGCTGTCAGGGCACTTGTTGGTGTGCTTGTACAGCAGAAGCAGCAGATTTACACCGTTGTAGCCACACAAACATAGAAAGCATCAATTCAGTGTGTGGCTTGTTACTGTGTTTCAGGTGTTACAGCAGGAATGTGTCGACTCAGAGTCTCTGGATGAAGTCGACTCCTCTGGGAAAACTCTGCTGGACAGACTGACCATGCCTGTTATCTTCCCCGATGGGTACATATTCACACAAACACACACACTGCTTTTCATCCCCCTAATAATAACCACTACAACTAAACCATTAAACCTTCAATAAGTGTTTTATTTGGTCAAACTTTTGGTTGCTTATTTACACATCCATCAGATATACACGGTAACATTGACATTTATTTGGATTCTACATGTTGAATGTAAACATTTATTCAATCTCTATCAATTATAGAGGGAAATAATTAGCTCTTCACCTGTTAAATGCTCTACTATGTTCCCCAGATAATCTCTAAATGTCTGTAAAGCACTTTGAATTGCCTTGTGTTGAAAGGTGCTATATAAATAAACGTGCCTTGCAATACAGGGTGTCCGCGGGGTCTAAAAAAGTATTAAAAGTTGATAAATCAATTTAGCGAAAATGAAGGCTATTAAACAGTATTCCAAGTATTACATTTTGTAGCTTGTTTTCAATAAGTATATCAATTGTCCAAAGAGGTAGTATTCTACAGTCTGCCTGAATGTAATCATTGCGTAGGTGTGTAGTGTGATTCTGTGGAGTTTATTTATGGCATCCCGTTGGATTTGACGTCATCTGAACAGGACATCGCACGCTCACTGCTTGATAGCGCGAAGGTCCGTTTACACCGGTTGTTAAACAACATCGTTATGGGGAAATGCAAGTTTGCGTCCAAATGGTTGGAAGATAAGGAGGAAGGACAATCAATACTGTATATAGTAAATGTGAGGTAAAGTGTGTCGCCAATGTAACCGGTTAAAACTCGAAGTGGCAATGAGGTCTTCAAATGTATGGAAAGGGTCTTTAAAAAAGGTCTTAAAAGGTCTTACATTTGACTTCAGGATTCCTGCATATACCCTGCAGTACAGCCTCTAAGAGTGGGAAAGTGAACAAAATCTCTGTGCTGTAAAAGCAAAACAATGAGTTGAAAGTCAGTTTAAATCCGTCTTCCTCCACTTAATCCCTCTTTCTATAATTGAAGATGTAAAAGCAACAAAAAAATAAATCAGTTTTGTCTCTACAAGGAACTCCTTTCCCATAAACGTGATATGAGCCACTGTTTATATAAAAATATTGATAGTGTGGGGGGAAACTTCTGAAGCAATTGGAGTCAGGAGTCAGAGAGACACGATGGAGAGCTGGAGCTTTGATGGCAAACACTTGACGGTTTATTTGGAGCTTCGGCCGGAGAATTCACAAGACATGTCACGGGCCACGGTTTGACCACACGGTTGAGATGCCACAATCAATTCTGAAGAGCCCTTCGGTAGTTCGAAGTTTTAACTAGTTCAGAGTGTAATAATCAACATTCTTCAATAGATCGACTAAACAGCTGAGGACACTGAATCACATTTGTTGTCGCTTATGTCTCGAGGTCATCTACACCCCGAGAAGGATGTGTTCCAGGTGTCCCACAACAATAACTATCTCTGAAAGAGAGTTGCCTGGTCATAAACTGGTAACAACAGCAAAATGCTAGGGCAGCCCCTCCTTAAGGGAGATAGCGGAATGTATATAGAATTATTCCCTGACAGATAGTATGGTTGTTTTTCCTCCATTTGAAGGGAGATTACCCGCAATGTTGAACACACTTCACATATTAAAAACTCAACGACTCATTGTGTTGTTTCAGGACGGAGCAGTACTTTGGGAGTCCCAGCGACACGGCGGCGGCAGCAGAGTGCGTCAGGGAGCGCCTCCTGCTGGTGGAGGAGCGGCGGCTGCAGCTGCAGGAGCTGGGGCTTCACAATGAAGAAGAGGAAGATGAGGAGGAAGAAGAGCATGTGTTAAACGGGCAGGAGGCACGGCTGGACGTGATCGGAGAGGAACTGAGCGAGAAAGAGGATCAAGATGAGGAGGAGGAGGAGGAGGCAGAGGTGGAGGAGGCGGCAGGGCAGCAGGATGAAGACTTGGAGAGGGCGACGCAGGACTGCTAATCGAACGGTGATGGTGTTCAACTGAGCAGCCTTGATGAAGCTCCTTAACGAAGGGCTGCTGAATTATTTTCCATCTAAACTTCCGATTGGTTGCTTCCGTCTCCCTGCAGCAGTAGGTTTTTCTGTCTGCTGGTATATAAAGGCTACATTTTCCATCAGCCTCGCTTCTGAAAAGGATAAACATGTTGATGAGATTATTTCCCTCCGCTCAGCAGAACCGCTCTCTGCCCTGAAACAACAGCGCCCTTTCAACATTTGTTCTACCATCAAGCAATCCAGCAGATTTCACAAATGTAAAAATACTGGAATCGTTAATACTCACATCTCCGGATGATGGCGACGATCGACTGTAAAATGATCAGTTTGGATAAGAATACTTCTAATGTACAGCTAACAACGCCTCCACTTTCCCAGCATGCCTTTCAGTGGGTGGAGCTTCCATGGTGCTAACATTGTTACCAAGGTTTCTGTCTGTGCCTCCTCCGACGTCTCGCCTTTCTTACCTCCTCGCCTCCCTTCATTTCCGTCCTCTAACAGAACATGAAGCTGCAGTTTATCAGGTGTGCCGCCACCTGATCCTTTTCCTTCATCAATGGTCCTTTCCCATTTTGTGACTGTCAGTTGGGGCTTTTCAGCACTGGGATGAACATGACACTCTCCTGATTGTATCTCCTGTATAAATAAGCCGAAAGAAAAACCTGCTTTATCGACAAAAACTCTAATCTACAAGACTGTTTGTATAGAAACTTGAGAAAAAAACAGCAAGTCCCAAAGAGCCTCGCGAAATTACAAGAAACAACATCCAAATATCTGTGAAGTCTTCTTGTAAGCTATCAGGAGAAATTGATCAAGTCCACCCAAAATTTGAAGTCTTCCTCAAAAGTCGAACTGAAATTTAAATTATTTTCATATCTTTCCCAGAGTGGGAGGTATGCTTCCCTTTTTCTCAAGCATTTTTGGAGAAATTAACGATGAGCCTGTCACACCTTAAACAAGATAATGTGGTTTTTCCGCTGCCTTTTTCAACCAGGGATTAGGACACCCTCAGGAAGCTGCCTCGAAAAACAGATTGGAGCACTGCTTACAACTTTTTTTGCACAATTTCTTCTTTTTTTGGGCTCAGTATTTTGGCAATGAAAGAGAGAAACTGATTTCAAAGCAAAACATAACTAATTTCCTGTTTGAATGATTTGATGTTTCTTGTTGAAATGATCTTGGATGTAACATTTCCAAGGACCCAGAGGCTCCTACCACTTGGCTGCTCTATAGAAACCCTCTGCCTTCATGATGAACATCAAACCTGTGCCGCTTCGCTCTGATCCACGCTGACATCAGGATAGAAGACTCGCTTTTTCTATTTATTTGACTTTTTCCAAGCAAACCTTCTTGTAGGTATTTCGACCAATAACTGCTGCTGTAAGTGTAACCGCTAAATACTGTGTCCTGCTTTCTGTCCTCCCCGTCCAATAATATATACATATGACATCATCCTCTAAATAAAGAAGTGTTTTGAAGTTGCGGTCTGAATGTGTTTTTGTCTGCAGCACAATGAAGCACATTCACTCATAAAAACATATACAGTAGGGTGGTTGTATTATAATATCAAGTTTATTTAAAAAAAAAAAGAATGTTCACATCAACTGTTTAAAAATGGAATTAAAGTATTGCATATTTATCTTGTTCTTTCAAAAGAAACAACTCTATACAAAATGTTGTGGTTGATGTAGTTGACACTAGAGGGCGACTGTTACCCACCTATGCCTTTACTTATATACAAACTCACTGTCAAGTCCCTTCAAGGCAATCTCCTTCACTTTTAATTTACATATGTATTTATATATTCATTATGTTAACACATTAGGTTGGAGATAAGTTAAGAAGAAAACTGTCATGAATGTATATTTTTGCTTCCAGAAGCGGAGCCTCGATGTTGATGGAGCACCTCCGAGCTGAGATCATACACCAGATGATTGAAGTCTTTAAAGTGTTCGTTAAATCTGAAGTTCAATGCCGGTTCTCCTTGTCAAAAAGGTCTTTGGCCTCGTTGATCTTAGCGGCGAGATACGGTGACCCACCTGCACAAACACATACACAAGTTTGATCTGTAATTGCTCCTTTAACTCAACCATCCACAAGCTTTTCAAACATGCAACATAAATGCTTTGTTTTACACGAGGGCCTATCCAACATTTGGCCCATTTTAATGTAGGTATTGATAACCACACTCTTTAAGATGACATAAGTTAGGCACTGGGTGACATGTCAGTGTTTTTAAATAAAGAATTGTGAAGAAAAGCAGTCGGTTAAAAAAACGAATATAATTGAATTACTTTTTTCCCCCAATCTTCAGAATTTTAGCTCACCTTTATCTGGATGATTCAGGACCATGATCTTCCGGTGTGCATCGCGTACCTTGACTTTAGTGCTGGTTCCGCTGGACAGAAAGAAGAAAACAAATACAACAATGTGAGCAATCATCCGTTACCTCTGAGCAGTAATATACACACATTTAACTTATGTTAACGTTTAAGAAATATTTACAAACAAAACATATTACCTGATGCCAAGAACGAGGCTGGCTTCTCGTTTGGACATCTTCCCCTCAAAACCTCCTTTGTAATATGGTGAGAAAGCCTGTGGGGAAAGAAAGGAATTAGAGCTACATCTCTCAAAACATTTAGTACTGGCTCTACTTCCTCTTTGTTTTATTTCCACTCCCCAAAATCAGAGAGTGTGTTCTCTATATATGTTGGGTATCTCAAGGGCACAACATTTCTTAAGTTTGAACCTAAAAACGGTATGAGGTGCTACATTTACCAGAAGAGGGGTGTAGGCAGGGTTACAGGAAGCTTAATAATTACTCACGCCGTATGTGGGCATCTTCCTGACAGTTTGAGCAAAGACTTGTCCAAGAGGCTTCCACAGCTGGAATGCATAGCGGCCTGTCGACCATAAGCACACATGAATCTGATTAAAAACAAACATATCTGAACATTTTGTAAATGACTGATTTCATATCAAACTAGTCTTACCTGCAAAACCTGCAGCAGCCACACCAAGACCTACTGCAATCAGAGCCCCTCCCTGTCAGCAAAACAAAAACCCCAACAGTTAACACACTGGGAAGTTAAACTAGTCTAGACACAAGAGACGTAAGAAGCAGAACATTGGAGGTAGAAGCAAGCAAAGGAAAAGAGCATAAAATGAATTGTATTAGGAATATCAACCACATTTTTTGCCTCAATTACTTTTATAAAATAATGTGTCCTATATCACACAATATAAAGTTCCACATTGATGGTTTGTGTTTAATGGCTTACTACTCCTGATTGTGTTCATTGAAGATTATGTTTTAAATATGATTTTACATCTAAGACTGATGTGCAGCCCCCAGAGTAACATTCTAAACACCACTTTCCAAAAGGCTTTTATCACAATCTTCATACGAAATTGAAGCAGTAAAACGAACAAACATCTAACTACAGTGGTCGATTGCAGGATGAGCATCTTGTGTGTATGCAGCATAATATTTACATGTTAGCATTTCTATTATGTTACAAAATGTGTGAGATCAATGAGTTGCAGAACATTTTCATACGCAAAGACAATACACTTTTCCGAAGTATTTATTTATGCAATATATGGGGACAACTTTCTATACTGTCGTTTTAAATGCGTGAGCCAGAAGACAATATAAGCAACGATAAGAGCGTTTTCTACATCTCTTTGTCTATGTAAGTCAATATAACATTTATGCGGCATTAACCTTACGTTTAACCAACATCCAAAACAAATGCAAGTTTAAAATAGTGAGAAGCAGCCGTGCGTTTAGCGGTCATTGAGGTTACGTCACACACGTTATCAGGTAAAACCCACAATGGTCCATTCAAATTAACCCAATGAATGTCTTCAGTTTGAAATCAGACACTTACCAGCCGTGAATCTATACCGGCATCGCTCCTGACATTTGTTTTTGAAGTATATTCAGCATATCGCAGCGTTTCTCCGTCTACGGTCATCCTGCGAGCATCCGCCATGTTGCTTTAGCGACTGTCACGTGATTAAACTCTGACTTATCCGGTTTTGACTTTCAAAATAAAAGGCAACGAAGCTAGACTTTATTTTTCACGTGTGCATCTATTGGATTTTTCAGAAACACAATGTAATGTCATTAGGTGATTATTTATTCAGTTTTTTTAGGGATAACATAACAGTTTTTAAAGGATTGTTGGGAGGTTTCCCGAATTTTTTTAGTCCATCTAGCAAACCGTTGTTGTTTCATATTTGTTCCACTAGATGGAGCCCTTGATAAGTGAAAGTTGTGCTTGTGTGCGTGCTTGTGTGTGCGTGCGCGCGCGCGTGTGTGTGTGTGTGTGCGTGCAATATTGAGCAACATGTTCAAATGCATTTTTTTTGTATTTTCTTAGTTGTTTAATTTGTTTATACTTTCTCATTTGAATGAATTTCTTATATATTGTTATTCTATTGTTATTGGTTTTTCTTTTCATTGCACATGTTTACTCTTACTATATATACATATTTTTGTATTTTTTTTGTAATTGGAGCAACTCTCATGTAATCAATTTCAGAATAAAGTATTCTGATTTGTATTGCTCAATGGCGCAGGGGTAAAATAGCTGACTACCTAAAAAGTCAACAAAGTGTCCCTGGGTAAGATACTTAACCCCACATTTCTTTCGAAGGCATGTGTACGGTATTAAAATGTATGTGAGTAGCTTTGGAAAAGTATTTCATCAAAATAACAGGATATCTAACTCTCTTTCCCGCGTTTTCTTGTTACAACTGTGTTTGTCGACTGTTGCAGTTGTACCTGTGTATTCTTTGTTTGCATTTGGGCTCGATGTATGTTTGTATTTCTGTTTTTCCTTTGTACTTGTATCTGTGTGTGCGTGTGTCTACAGGTGTACTTTTTGGCCCTTGTGGACCCTTGACATGATTAGGGGTCCAGCAGGAGTCTCGGAGCAGGGAGCAGGAGCGCAGAGGAGCTGATGGAGTCCTGAGGCTGGAGCTGGTTTCTATTGTCCCTGGTAATTGGATTTGGTCTGGAAGAAGAGATGGCTGCCAGTGAGAGGCTGCGATCATTAGGTGTGAATGAGGCGTGTGGTGCAGGGCTACACACACTCACTCACACACACACATGCACACACACACACGCACATACACTTTCATAATAACATTTCCAAACAAATATCATCAGGTTAGTTTACAAGCCTAACAGTCTGTCAATCTGAAAGTTATCTTAGTTGAATGGCAGTGGTTTGTTTATTGCCTTTTTGTGATAAGAGGAATATCCTTGGTTTATTTTTAATGCATTTGGTTTCGTCCTTTGTCCATTATCTTACCTGTTTTGGCAATCTGGGAGTTTCGCAGCCTGCTTAGACGTTTTTTGTATATGTGTGAAATTACATCAGCTGCACAAATTCAATTCAGCCAGATTACAAGTTTGAAAAATGAAAATAAACTGTGGGTGATGAGTTAGAAGTAAGTGACCTCTGTAGCCCTCCTCGTGAGGCAAGCAGGAGGCTACGTTAGCTGTAAAATAAATGCATTAAGTATATCTGAAGCTAACGCAGGGCTTCACTTGTGCAAGTTATTTTTCAAATGGAAAATCTCTGATAAGTATTTGATGTTATGATACTATCCCCCACTGCATTTACTCATGGAAACACCAAGTAGGATTTAAAAGAAAAGGGCAATACATTTCATCAGCCATTACTTTCATTGAAAATGCATAAAGAAGGGGTATTTCAATGGCCATTATAAAAAGGAGAAATAATTATAGTGATTGGATTTAAAAACAGTTTCAATTGTCAAAGGGCGCCAGGTTTTTTTTTAGGACTATCGTAAAAAGTTATACTGTATGGCTTGTTATTATTACTACTCCATATTAAGGTTTATAATGCAGCAGTACACAGGTTGCAGATGCTTTGTAAGACAAATGAACCCCTACTTCTGTGTGTTTTCACATGTACAACTTAATCTCAGCGAGGGAGAGACATTTACTGAAACACACACATACACGTGCAGTGTTTCCATGGGAACCAAGCAGCCCCTCTGCTCTTCAATAGTGGCTGAGTGAGTCGAGGTAGATGGCCATTGTGCTGTGTGTGTTTGGGGGGTCGGGGTTGCGGTTTGAGAGGGGTTAGAGGGGGCAGTATTAAACAACGCACTAGACAGATGAAAGCACTGCACATGCTTAAATCTAATCATAATTTAGTCATCACTAGAAGATGGTATGATCAAAATAAAGAAGGAAATAGGAAAGACTGACAGGACAGAGAGGACTGAGTGCATGAGTCAAGGGAAGAGGGACGTGTGATTGCTGTTAGATGGAGAATGATGGAGCCTCGTGGACAGAGGTGGTCTTATTCCTAAAGTTGAAGCTTATTTGTTGCATAAATCACAATATCCAGTCACAGGCACTTAGCTTAAAAGGATTTCTAAAGCTCAGATGTGGCTTCAATGCTGCAAACACTACGAAGTCTGGAACCACCAATACCTGGATGCACATTCATGCTTTTTCTCATGTCAAATTATGACTCAATGAAAATTGAACTTAAAAAGAAAATAGAACACATTTTCTCAAGTTATCTCTAGCTTGTGGTCACAAAAATCTATGCTAAATATAATTAATGTCAAGTACTGGAATAAGATGTTTTATCTCCATTAATTTACTTTTGCTTAAAATATTTCAAAAGTAATTTCTGAAAAAAGTAAAATAACAATCAGAAGAAATTCCTTTAAAGGAATCTGAGACATGCAGGACTATTATCCCGCAACAATGCTGCAGAGAGAGTAACACAGTAGAGATCATTAGAGCGGCCTGGACCTCCTCTCCTTCACTGGGGAGAACTTTGAAACAAATTCAGACAAAGAGCATTCAGAGAAAGGAGGAGGAGGAGGCCAAGGGTTTCCTCAAATGGGCTTGTGAAAGCTGATAATGACATTTGTTTTATTGCGGCTACCGATAATCAGTCTTGTGTGCTGATATAGGAAATAATCAAATTTAAACATTTTCCTAACAAACCATCTTGAAAAACATAACATTATATGCATAAGCTTTTCTCAGCCAATGAAGTATACATCCTACCTGCATGCAAACCGTTTTCATACATATCTTACAATCCTCCATGTCTTGCTGGAGGTGTAAAATATTGATTCACAAATACGGTTTTAATAAAAACCTCTTGTATGGAAACATATCGATTCAGCCCTGTTTGAGGAGAATTACTGCTTTTCTCTGAATGATGCTTCTCTCCGCTGGACTGACTCTTTGGGTTTGGGGGCAGCTTCAAGCTGCCCATTAGGGGGAAACTATTCTCCACCTTTGCTTTGTCCTCCACTCTCCGGTCCTTTTCCCATCTTTGTCAGATTCTACTCTGAAGACGTGTGTCACGACCTTTCTTTGTGAGACTAAATAAATGCACCACCCCCTGCTATCAACTGTGTTGTTGATCATGCCTTTTAGTGATTTTTAATCCCATTTTAAAATAATGAAAATGATGGAAATGCCCTGTATTTAACAAAATGACCTTAACACATACCACATGATAGTGAAAGACGAACAATAAGTGGTGAGAAAGAACAGCAACAACACATAAATGGCTTAGTGTTAAAAATACAATGATAGAAAAACAGGTATTAGAATTTGAAGAATTGCTATAAATTAATAAAGCCAAATATCAGTATGCCCCACTGTGATGAATACAAACATTATGAAATGACATGTGACAAGGGTGCTGATGTTGGTTGTTGTTGTGTGACTGTATAGGTTGGAGTAACTATTGAGGTGCATTATTATTGTACTGTGTTGTACTGTCCATTGTGTTAACTAAATGAAAAAGTATAATTTTAAAGGGAAATTAAACATGTGACATGTTTATGTGACCTGATTCCAGAATGAGTACACATATGATTTTTCTGTATTAGTTCATAAGTAGGCTATCCTATAATGTACTATACTTGAAGTATGTAATAAATCAATAACATTGGGTAATCTTCATATTGTGTTCAAACATTAAACGGAACCTTTATCCCGCAGCTGCAGTTGCATTCAGGGGACTATATCACTGACGGACTGTCAAAATGACATAGTGGTAAACACAGTAAGGTGAGTCTTGATTTATGTTTTACTGTTTGTTTATGGCACCAGTTTCACCTCAATACCAGTACAGATCCACTGACATATTATGGTTCAGATGTGAGAGAGTGGACAGATTTAAGTGGTTTTAAAGTGACATTGATCAAGGATGGAGAGAGAGGCTAACGTTAGCTGCTAGCTAACTAGCCTAGGCTCCCATCACATAGCTGGGGATAAAAACAGGCCTTATTCAGCCAGCTTCAGAGGAGTTAGTCTTTTATATATATGGTGTTTTATACGTCCTGTGTGTCGTGAAAAACAGGACATATTAGAGAGCTAACTCACGTAGCAGGTTAATGTAGCTACCGGAAAGGCTGACCGTGGCTTCACCTCTGTGTGTTTACTGCTGAGATGCTGACTGTGGCTGTTTGCAGAAGAGAGACAAACAAGTGCACTGAGCCTCTTTTCAGTCTCTTTTTAGCTGTAATTATTAAACGTCAGTAGAGTCATTGTGTAATGTTTCTTCAGGAATTAAAGATGATGTATCCACTGACTTAATATTAATTAATTCAATATTTATTTACTGTTACTATTTGAGTTGTTTACGATTTACAGAAACGCTTGACTTATATGTTGACATTATCATTTCCAGTTTTTTATACATTCTACTCTTGTGTATATAATATGTTTAGTTTTGCCCATCTTTGTTCCGTTTGGTTGATTTATAGCTGTTTGTTTAGGCTGTATTTCCGTGCTAAGGCAAAATGAGACAAACTCTTTGAATGTGTGTTTGCATCTTTGGCCAAGTGGATTATTTCGAATAATCAATATATGTGAATCATGTGAAAGTGAAACAAAATGTCAGTTCAAGCCAAAGTAACATACTCGTGATACCACAATCTAACAAATCAGCACTTCATGCATTCCGTATTGTTTTCAAGACTGTTTTCCTTGTCCTCGTATCATATTTTAGCATTATCATATATATAAAAAAAACAAATACATTTGAAAGAGTATTCCTTTCTGCTTTATTCTTCAGCTTACTCCATCTCTGAAGAGTATTGTAATCTGTGCTCTTCCAACTAATGTTTGCTGTATTGGCTTGACAGCATGTGTGAGTCAACAGTTCAGTGGCGAGCTCGATGAGTAACACGATGACGATGTTCAGGTCAGAGCTTTATCTACAGGCAGATGATGGCATGGAAACATGCTGGTATACGAGTATACAGGCTGTTCAAATATAAATCAAATATATACTGTTTTAAGATTTCCTTAAAAATATGCTGTAAAAAAAACAGTGTTTTATAATTCACAAGAATAAATAGCACGTATATTAAAAATTAACAGAGCTTAGACCACTTTATTATTCTAACATACATTTGCCTACGTACTTGCATTTTTATGGCATTACAGTTTTATTTAGTTTACATTTTTTGGTTTGATCATTGATGTAATTATATGCGGTATACACTTTTAGATTGAAGGTGAATTTCAACAGAAATGATTGCGTGAAATTGGGGAAATAGCAAACAATTGAGTCAGCAGTTTAATTTTAAAGCCGGAACTGTTTACCACTACATATTTTCATGGTACTATCAACGGGTGTATGGTATCGTACTTTTGTAAGCATAATGCATATAAGTACATTTTAAAATAACATTTTTAATAAATCGAATAAAGACAATTCAAATCACAGTGATATCTACGATAATATCTTCCTTTGTAACAAATCATCGTGGATGAATGGTGAATATTCAATGTGTAACGCCTGGCGAGACTAGACATTGAACTGCAGTGATGTCATGTCCTTTAAATAATTCATATGTAGAGAAAAGTAAAAGAGGCTGAGCTGTGGAGGATAAGAAAATCAATAAAGGCGAGAGAGCACAAATGGTAAAAGAAAGAGGATTTCAGAGAGGGCACGAGAGAGACAGATGAGTGGAGAGAATCAGAAGAGACAGGCAGATGGATGGTAACCCCACCCTGGCCTGCTTCCTCTCCGCTGGTCAGTCCGGTGATAAGCAGCCGAGGAGGAAGTCGAGTATTATTTCATCAGGACATTTTGGGGGGGGGGATGATCGTTTCTGTTTGCTGAGGAGCAATCTGTGAAGCTCCGGTGTGATGAAGATATTGTAGGTGGGTCAGTAGTTTCATTCTTTGAGTTTTAAACTAGAGGGTTCAGTATCCTTTGTTTATCTTTTGTGGCAAAAGCCTCTGTTTATAGTTTGAAGAAAGCGCTTTGAGAACGAGTCGTTTTATATATAATTTAAGCCAAGTATTCACACTGTCAGCTGTATTTCCATTTTTTTGTTCGGCTTCCTCTTAACCATTTCCTCTTTCTCTCTTCTGTGTGTTACAGTGAGTCCACAGACAGTCGCCATCTGATGACTGCACAGCCACCTGGCCGGCCAAAATAACTTCCCCTGAACAGTTCAGTATGTGTGGAGGGAATTCAATGTTTGTCTGCCTTAAGTGTTTTTATCTGGCTAAATAACGGCGTTTCTCACCCAAATTGGCTTGATTTCGGGGAATCCCAGGCTCTGGCAGAAAGCCTCAGTAGCTTTCCCCAGAGAGGCAGTCGACTCTCCGTCCAGAGCCAGAGGCACACTGAGGAAACATAGACTGTCACCCTCAAGGCCCCGTCTTGAGGAGGAGAGCAGGACTTGGCTTCGGAAGCAGTTTGTGAAGCCTGAGGGCTGTTTGGATCTCCCCCCCCCCCCCCCATCTCTTAGCCTGCATGAGACCAGTTGACAGTCAGTTTGGTCTGTTGGACATGTGGATGTTGCTAACAGGAATTTCGTCTCCAGTTTGTAAAACCATCTAGCTGTGGGACTTGTAGCTCAGGGGCCCAGCCATGGAGGGTCTTGAGCAGCTTGACATGGTGGGCAATATCAGCCCGGCTCTAGAGGCCACTGAGGAATTTATCCACTGCATGGGTGGGATGCAAGGCCAAGGTCCGAGTCAGGCTCAGACCGGGACCCTGCAGCCCAAGCAGCTGCAGGAAGGGTCCAGTGCCGCTCTGGGGAAGCTGAGCTCCAGTGGCGTGTGGGGTCTGCTGGCCAGAGAGCAGACAGAGGTGGGACCCCTGGGCCTGGCCTGGGCCGACAACTTCACCGTGTTGGGGCTGGGGGTGGGCTTGAGGCACGGCAAGAGAAGCCGAGCACGCTCCACCAACGACCTGGCAGCCCAAAGCAAGGAGTGCACCCACAACACCGCAAACTCCTCGTCCAACTCGGCCTTCAAGAAGGGACACAACCGGTCCAGATCGGACGTCAACTACCGACCGTCTGTATACACGGACAACGGACTGCCCACTGTGGACTGCAACACTCTGAAGAACATGATCCTCAACCACCAGCCAGAGGGTGAGTTTACACACTGTGATATCATGATGAAGGTAGCTTTTATGAATATGTTTTTTTTTCGCTTTCCAAAGATTCTTATTTGTGGGCTATATTAATTGGAATGCACATTGGCTCTGCCGATTGTAAAGAATGTGATATTAAAGCAAATAGAAACAAGCTTTTAACAGTTACAGTAGGTCTCTTGATTAGTATTGACATGTAGAAAGTGTTGGAATTCGGATGTCAACTTTGAAAAGTAAATTGGTTAACCAGGAAGAATATTTTTGACCTGTCTTTATGTCGTGTCCATTCGAAATGGAAAAATCTATCAAAATAAGCTTGTAATTTTTCACTCAAGAAAGATTAGCTGACAAAAACAGACAAACCTTTTTTGGACCATAGAAAAGGTAATTTCATAGCACCCATTGTCACAATATCTTCTCTGGTGATGTTTTTAATGTACCATGTTATCGGAGCTGATACTGAATACCTGCACATGTCAGATATTTTGACCATGGCAGTAAAACAAGACCTTACCCAACCCGATTACACTGAGTGTATCTATCGGTTAGTCAAAGTAACTGAGGACACATCTTGCTGTGGAGATGTCTTCATGCTGCGATTACCACAAACACAATTCAATTGACCTCCATTGAGAAACATAACCTCTATCCTCAAAGCTAAATGGAAAATTACATGGTTGTACATTTGGGTGAGCTGACCCTTTCAGGATTTACCTAATTGGGCATTTGTCACATGGAGAGCCGTCTTTGCTTTGAATGTTTGAATGTGAAGACGATGTGATTTCCTCTGCTGACCAACAGTCCGGTCCCTACCTGTCCGAGACATAACACACCTCCTCCCCCTCCACCCCCTCCTCCTTCACTCTGATCGACCGTCCATTCAGCAGAAAGCTCTCTCAGCCTTTTTAAGGGCCTTTCAGAGGACAGAAGTCTCGGACTAGCTGTGCTGCAGACCGGGGCGTATGCTGTACTTACGTTGAAGCATCCTCGGAGAAAGCAATAATGATAGAAGATGATGATAACTTGAAATGACACAGCTGTGCTATGACAGTGAGTGTTCAGACAGAGAGCCACACACACACACACACACACACACACACACACACACACACACACACACACACACACACACACACACACACACACACACACACACACACACACACACACACACACACACACACACACACACACACACACACACACACACACACACACACACACACACACACACACACACACACACACACACACACACTTGTTTGTGTGTTTTGGCCATCTGAAGGCCTAAGGAGATCCTAAGCGATCCTGAGGGATAATAGCCTGTAATCCTGTCAGCAAATGGACTCAAATGAGGCGAGAGAAGAGGAAACCCAATTACCCGGCCCCTGATACTGGCAGGATTATTTAGTATTAGCATATGTGTGAAAAGGCATCAGGCTATTTAGTTTGGCTCGATGTGCGTTGAAAGGAGAGAAGTAGGAAAAGGCCGGTAATAAGCAGAGAGTGATTTAACTCGGCCATGTCTTTCCATTAGTGACAGCTGGGGATGTTTAGATGGGAAATGGAAATGATGATCATTATTATATACACAATATACTTGTCTTTATGGGACCAAACACACTGGCTGTAGGTGTAGCTTTTTATCAAAGCTCCTATGTCTTCTAACATTGCCCACTGCATTTGTTTTTATATTATGATTCGCATAATAATTGGTCTATTTTTGGTAGCATATTACATTGCAAGCATTCGTCAATCATTTTATACTCATTAAAGCTCAAAGTCAATGCAAGGAAACGGCTTGTGCTTGCAGCCATTATTATAGGAATCTGCATCTGGAGTAAAGAGTTGAATGACAGGTGAAAAAAAGTAACTTTAGAAACAGTGTGTAAAGGTATAACTTACGGATATGTCTCTACACGTACCCGTAGATGCAAGTAGTTGTTTGAAGAACTTGAGACCTGTCTAGTGCTTGACCCTACAAAACTTCTCCCCTAGTGCATGCTGGGATAGCTTTACCCCTGATCATTATAAGCACTATGTTTTAGAGTGTGTCTGCAGGTGCTTTCTGCTCTTTCATTTGCAGTCTGTGTGTGCATTTGTATCCAGGAAGCCGTTGGAGTCTGTTAATTTGCAAAGCGACATGTAATATGATGATTTGCTACCTTATCAGTGGGTAAGGTTGCTTGTTTAAGGAGGTTTGATTGACCTGAGGGCAGCACTGCTGTATAGTTAGTGTGCAGCCCTGAGAGAAAATTGTTAATGCTGGTTGAAGGCTGTATGTGTTTATTAGACTGTTACTATTAGAGTGTGATGTGAAAACCCACCAGGTGGAGATGAAGGCTAATTGAACCGAGCAGTTCTCCTCGCCACAATGTCTAATTCTCATCTCGACCCTCCCAAGCGTAAAGACTGCCAATCAGCCAGTCTTGATTCCAGCTAAAAACTTATTTGCATATTCATTTGTTCCTTTAGCAAAAAGGTTTGTTAGCATGCAAAGTCAGTGACACCATGTCCACTGCTGTTTTGATAAGATTGATGAGGCACTTGACTCGCCACCGGAGCTGTGAAGGATTTAGCTTTTCCTCTCCCCTCCTTGAGTGATTTAGCACGTTAAAGAAACAAAATGCAATATCTGCCAATTAGTCTGCTCCTGTGGGGGTTCACAATTAAATCAGTTTGTGGGATTGGTTTTAGGGGAAGGAGATTGTTGATGTTTTTAAGTAAAGCTACCACACTAAAAGACGTCAATATATTCAGGTTAAAACTGGATTGAATTTGGCTGAAAAGTTTTATTTTGTATTTCTAGGTAGCATATATGCATTGTTTCAACATCATTTCAGTCAATGTGGAACTGCTCCTAAAGGCATGCATGAAATATAGATAAAATATGGGTTACATTTTTAATTCACATCTAAAAAAACTCCCTTTAAAAACAAATAACTTAATCTGCTTTCAGTATTTTAGATGTTTACAGTCATTGCTGCCCTCTCTATAGTTCTAAAGATTCATTTTTCATACTCTAGCTAGTAGTTGTTGCAGCTGCTTCGCTCTCTTCCTCTTTCAGACAGCAGATACAGCGGGCTGGGATTAAAACAAAAAAATAAAAACTGTCCAGAATGAGGAAATATTTGTCCAGTGTTTGGTTTCCTTTATGAGGTGAAACGCTGTGTGGTGAAATCAGTGAAGGATGGCTGATGTTCACAAATATTCATCCACAGGCCACCGGCATGCTGTAATGTTTGCTTTTACGAAACTATTCTGAAATCTGACACACAATCATTGCAAAACTACATGTTGACCTTTTTATGAACTTCAAAAAAAGGTCCGTAGATGTATGAACTTTTGAAAAGCTGAGACTGAATTGTTTTAAAGTGTTGGGCAACCAAAGAGCGGGCAGATATTATCTTTTTTTAGATACAGTGTAACTAGGCAAATATGATGGTGGATATGCAAAAGCAAGTTACACAAATACATGTTCTATAGCAGTGGTTCTCAACTGGTGGGTCGCGACCCAAAAGTGGGTCGAAAAAAAAGTTGAAATTTTTTTTTTTGAATTTCTTTTTTTTTTTTTTTTTTTTTTTTTTGGGAAAAAATGCAAACTTTTATTTTGAAGGACCGATTTTCTAACGCTGTGCATGCAGTAGGCGTTGGACTGGAAGTACCGGAGACCATAAATGGTTTTGAAAACTTCTGTCACGTAGTGATCATCTTCTCAATAAAACATCTCTGCTGATGTTTTTTCGAGTCTTCTGGCCAATCAGAATCAAGATTGTTGCCGGAAGTCCCCACGGAGAATAACTGCGGTAGAACTATTCACATCCATGGGTACAACTTCAGATAAAAATGAACACATAATGAAATATGACCCCCGGTTTGATGATTGACAGGTCACAGAACAATGGGAGCTATCTACCCTTACCCACAATTTAAAGTAAGTCACACAGACTATCTCCTCTTTACTCTTCTCTCAACAAGCTGTCAGAACTAAGTGAAAAACAAACAATGGCATAAAATATTATTAATATGTCGGGTAGTAATAGATTTATTTATTTTCTTCTCAGAGTGTACCAGAATGCGTAGTTTGTTAGTATTTCTAAAAATCTCAATTGCAAAGTGTATTATTTAATATTTACGGGGTGGGGGGTACACTGATGTAAAGTTGATAGAACGTGAAATATCTATATCTAAATGTGATAGATCTTTAGATTAAATCATTATCAGTAATCACAGGATATTTCCACTTTTTTGACATTTCATAGGCCAAACGATGAATCTACAAACGTTCCTGCAGATCAATCGATAATTAAATAATTGTTAATTACATCTCTACTGGTATTTGTCCAGTTTTAAAAGCATCATTTTGAGCAGGCCAGTGGATGCAGCAGAGCATAGTAATACAGTTTGGTTTTATGTCCTAGCAGAGGTCCCTGCTGTTGTCTGAAGCCTCCAGTCCTTAATCAGAAAGAAAACACTCCACAATCACAAGAGTATACAGAGAGAGGAAATGCATAAATGAGAGTAAAACAAACCTCCTGAACAGCAAACTATGGAGAAAAGGAGAGAAAATAACAAACTGGTGAGAGGGTGTGCCTCTGGCCTCTAGATTAAGACAATGGGACAGTTTGCCTTGTGGCCTCCTTAACAATACTGCTTCTTCCTGCCTTGGCGACAAGAAACGTTCTCAGAGAATCACCAGCACGCCGCTATCTCTTACCATAATACCAACGCTCTGTCCGAGGCGCAAGCTTCAGATAAAGACCCTTGTGTAGGAAGCTGGCCCATCTAGACAGATATCCATCAGACGCCTGAGGATTTAGGGATGCTGAGTGGAAAAAGCTGCAAAGGCAAACTAGGACAAAAGATGCCTTTTCACTGTTATGGTTTCAGTCTTGCTGTCTCATAATCCACAGTAACCTAATTAGGTACTTGAGTTCAAGCTATAGATACTCCAGACTCCATCGTATAAAAACGTATTTTCAGCAAAAACCAATATCCCCCTTCAAAAGTGACTTTAAAGATTCTGGCTGTGATTTGTTGGATTTACAGGACAGTTTTGTGAGACTTGTGAACCTTTGCCCATGTTGCAGTCTCTATGGGTCCTGACTCTGGGTCATGATGCCTTCAGGTGCCAGGGGAGTCATGGTCATAAGTGCAAAGCTGGCAGTAAATAGACTGGGCTCCAGAATCACGAGCAGCATACGGTGTTACTCTACAAGCCGTGTCAACATAACCAAAGAAACCTGAGTCTTTTAGACAAACAAAGTAACTACAACTCCTGATGGAAATCTTAGGAGAGACACTTAACCATTATCTTAGTTTATAGGGAAGTGTCTTCTACTGGATGGAAAACAACCTTTAAGAGTATTTGTAAAAAGCCTATATTCAGAATCAGGTTTGATACCAGGTAGATTAAAACATACAAGGAATTTGATGTTGTGGTGCATACATAAACATACTATACAAATAAAACAAAAATTAAAAACACAGATAGAAAACTATTTAAAGAAAACTATAATAACATAAAAAAATATAGCAGTATTTTTGAGCAGAATAGAATTGGAATAACATATGTGCAGTGATGAAAAACAAGATATTGTATACATTGTGTGCACTAACTGGTCTTCCTTGCTAAAGATTCACTTCCAGTGAGAAGTTATGACAGTATAGCAAGATATAATAGTATCTCACCTGGCTCCTTCTTGGCCAGTGGCAAGGTGTTTATCCAGAGTAAAACTATTATCCTGTTATCCATTTTGTGGTCATCTTGAACAAACACAATTTTCTTCTGTGTCTTATTACCCCCTTTTTCTGTTTCTTCCTCCTCACCTCTGTGCAGCTGATAAAAGCAGCAGCAGCAGCAAAGTGGTGAAGCAGGGGGAGATGGAGCAGCGCGAGGGTCCGCGGGGTCGCTGGACGCGCTGCCATGTGGAGCTGACGCCCTGCGAGCTGCGGATCTACACCCTGGACAGCAGCGCCAACCGCCAGCTGGGCACCGCCTGCTCTCTGTCCCACTGCCAGAGCATCATCTCCCCGGCACCCTGCAGCGTGGCCGGGCAGATCCCCCAGCCCGCAGACCCTCGCACGCTCCAGGCTTTGTTCTTCAACAGCACGCGTCTCCAGCTGAGGGCAGCCAGCCAATGGGAGGCCGTGGAGTGGAGACGGCTGATGTGGGACAGGGTGCAGGCGGTCCGACCCGTGAGGAAGGAGAACCACCAGCGCAAGAGCGCAGCGGAGAAGCAACAGGTCGTCAAGTTTTCTGCACCCATGTCACCGTCCTCGTCGTCAGGGCTCGACACCAGGCCTGACGGAGACAGCGACACCCCCTCCTCATCAGAGGCGTCGCACTCTCTCGAGTCGACTGTCCCGAGCAGACCCACCACCCTGCCTCTGTTCACCCAACGCTGCCAGGACGTCCTCAAATCTGGCCTGCTCCACAAGCTGATGGATCAGAACAACTGGAGAGCCTTCACCTTCGTCCTGACCAGATCCACGCTCAGGGCTTTCCCTACCGAGGGCCGAGGGTCTGTGTCCAAGCCTGTCCTCCAGTACACCCTGTCCTCCTGCTCGGCTGTGCAGAACGACCAGGAGCCAGAGAACGGAGAGCCGTGGACAGACAGAGGGGGCCGCTTCCAGGTAGTTTTCCCAAAAGACGTACTCAGGCTTCAGGCGGACGATCAGCCCAAGGCCCAGGAGTGGGTGGAGGCCCTGCGGGAGGCGGTGGGAGCGCAGAGGCCTGCCCAGGAGGAAGGGGGAGAATCAGGAGAAGGAGCTCCAGCCCTCCAGGGAGTTCTGCTGAGATCGAAACCAACCAGGGAGCGGAGACAGCGGGAGGCCCAGAGAGCCAAGAGGCAGTCCGTCACCACCAGCTTCCTCAGTATCCTCACCTGTTTGGCTGTGGAGAAGGGCCTGACTGCTCAGAGCTTCAGGTGTGCAGGTAAATGACCCACACACACTCACACACTGTATGAAAAGATAACACTTTTTACCCAAAAAGGTTAAAAATGTCAACATGGCATAGATAGACAATCCTCGAGACTCATTACCTTACCGGTTCCCCAGTAATAGCATATAGATACTTTTTCAACCTGGGCTTGTTTTCTAACTGTAGATCTATTCTTAGTGCAGGTAGACTGAAGGTTTCAAGTTTCTACAACACCTTTTGCATAACAAACCACGATTGGCTCCGAAATCAGCCGAAAAATCCTGCTGTGTCCAGGTGTTAGACTCAAAGCAACGTCGATGAATACAGAAAGAACACAAATTCCCTTTTGTCAACCTCTTTGTCGTTTTTGTTACATTGACAACATTTAATTGGGTTGAAGTGGTTTATTATTATTTGTATCCTGTTGAACAGAAAAATGCTTCCTCTTTGAAAATACATGTACCTATTCCTGTCGGTCAGGTATTCTGTGGGTTTTTATAGTCAGACCATTTGAATGTCCTGCACCACCTCTCACTCTTTATTATAATGACTGTTAGTTTCCATACCAGGCGCTTGTACTGCCCCATAAATGGCAGGCGGTGCGTTTACTCTCCCTGGGTGTGAAACGAGGGCTTCCTCTCTCTCCCCTCTCTCTCTCTCTTTTAGGAGGGCTTTGAATAATCACCGCTCACCTCCCTTTTTTTATTTGTAACAACTGGCTTATTAATGCAGGGGCTGTTTGAAAGGCCAGCTGAAACAGGAACAAGGACAGAGGCCGTCTGGGGGCAACTGATGATAATTGGCAGGCTTAAAGCACCGGAGGAGAGGAAAAATGGATGAATGAATGAATGAATGAATGAATGAGAGCGAATGAAAGCGGCCTGGGGATGCTACAGTGGTCAGGCTTGATCGTGGTTGTTTGATTGAAGGGTTTCTGGGTAGAGCTGGATGGGAGGGACAGCTGGATACGTCCATTTTCTATACAGAGCACACCTCTGCTCTCTCAATCCGTTTATTTCCCTTCTTTCTTTTCCCTTTCAACGCTTCATTCAGACTCACAGCCTTCCCTTCTTTTTGTCTCCCTTTTATTTATTTGACTGTATCCCTTCTTAGTCTCCTGCAGTGTTACTTAGCAGGTCCTGAAAAAAGGCTTTTACACCATCTCCATTCAAGGCATTAAAATGTCATTTAAGTCCACTAGTTATTGTAAGAGTAATTGTGTTTTTTATAAATGTATAGAATCTCATCTTTACATTTCACTTTTACCAGCATTCAAATATAAATGTTCACTTTAACTGTGGATAATATATCTCTCTCTTTTTTTTATTCTCTGCTCTCCCCTGGCTCTCATCTCGGTAACAGGACAGCTGTTTTTTTTTTTTAGATGTGGCCCATGTTTCAAATAAAACCTTGATTATTCTGAGCTAAACACATTGATATCTCTGCAGCCTCTAGCACACTTTCAGGAGGGGAGTGAGAGGAGTGGAAACGATGTTGGGTAATATATAGGGGCAGTGAAATGTAATATACCAGCTTGGCATTGCTAAAACAACTAATTGGTTATGTATCGATCAAAACTGACAATCTATCTCAACTGTGGAGAATGGCTGCTTCTCTCTTTTTGATATGATTCTAAATCAAATACTTTTAGGGTTGTGGGTTTAACCTCAACTTTAGGAACTTATTGCGTCCATTTTCTTTATTTTTGGAGTATTTTAATATTGAAATGAAAATAATCAACCTTATGATTCATTTGTTAGTTAGTGTATCCCATCTACTATAATTGTATGATGCAGCTTGTCACATTTCATATTTATTGTAATTATTAATGTATATGCAGATTTGAAATACTATGCAAAGTTGCTTATGGGTCTAAAGGCCGTAGATGGCCGGGTTAAGGCTCCTATTGGCCAGGAAACCCCTATAATTCATCAAAAGCCTTCATGTTCTGTTGTTTATCTTAATGCACATATGGTATTATTCATATATGAAGCCACTAGTATAAACACGATCTCTTGATGTTCTGTATGCTACTTTAGTTTCTCTTTGAACTTGATTCAAGTCTGCCCTCTGCATATGCATGCTACGTCCAGCCATACATATCCAGTGATTGGTTATTTAACATCAAAATGTAAAATGTATTCAACTAATTACACATGGGACCTGATGCGTTTTTGATTCCTTTTGAAGGAAACGGTTAGTGTTTGTTTGAAGACCCTGAAGCCCCATCACCCCCCAGCCTCACACACACACACATTGTGAGTGTGTCCTCAGGTTTGGTGACCCCTGTCGTTGCAGTGGAGCACATTCTCAGGCCCCCGATGGACCATGTGAATCTGTTATATGAGGGAGGGGGGGGGGGTTTGTGTGAAGTGGAAATCAGGAGATATGAGGGAATCCAGAAAGTAGGAGGTGGGCTCACATCAAAAGATGGACAGTCTCTCACTCTCTCTCTAACACACACACACACACACACACACACACACACACACACAGGCACACACAGACACACAGACACACAGACACACAGACACACACACACACACACACACACACACAGTCTTACTTATACTCTTCATTTGTGCGCATTTTCATTTGAGTGTTTGGTCGGTGTGAATGAGACACATCAAAGCTCAAGCTTCTCTCGTCTTTTCAGTTTTAATTCACACACGTGTTCATAACAGACAAACACTCACACTCACACACACACTCACACCTTCACTCAGAGGTGTGGTGGTTTAAAACCCGCGGCGGGCAGATGAAAGTGTGAGCCGCTTCTTCGCCCCGATGTCACCCCCTCTCTCTATCTTCCTGTATCTCGACGTCTCTCTATCTCTCTCTCTTCACCGTACACTCACCCCGGCAGGTCAAAGTGACCCTCTCTCACTACAGAGAGCCGCGGTACAAACGGTAGACCTTTGAGCTACGTTTGAATTCCCATTCATCTTTTCCCTCTGTCCCTCCTTTTTTTGTCCCAGAAAAAAGAGCCATAAAAGATCAGAGAGGAATGGAGAAAGCAGTGGTTACTCTGTGCTGATAATGGAGGAAGTAGTTAGCAGCAGAGAGCATTAATAGGGACTCAACATTAAGAAAGGAGCATTCATGAGTGCTGTAGATGTTGTGTATCAGATGAAAATGTAGTTCCTAACAAGTGGACACCTAGTCTTTGTGTATGTGAACATATCAACAGTCTTATACTGTATATATGTACTTTTATCAAAAATATATATTTTATTTAACAGACTTGATCCCTTAACACCACCTACAAAAGCAGTTGCTATATACATATTTTAATTTGCACATCATCACAGTTGTCCTTACTGGTTCTGTCTACTTAAATATTATTGTGCCGGCTAAATCATAAATAAATAAAGCTGAAAATTAACAAAACAATGTAACTGTGCAGGGACTGATCAAATGTCTAGGCAAGAATATCCTTCTTGTTCCCTGGTAAATAAACAATATGCCCACTCTGGTGCGCTAATCCCACCTCCGCCTGGCTCAAATAAATAACAAATAACCCAGTGCCCAAAGCTGCCTTCCAAATAAAAGCATAAACAACCACTTTAACAACAAAAACGGCAAGAAAACAAATGTTAAACTATAAAATAAGATAAGTGTATCTCCATCAGTTATATCTTGACTTTGTTTTGCTGCTTGTTAAAGCTTTGGTCCGCATCAGATTTTTACACTTTCCTCTTCCATAGTCACACATGCATTATCTGTTGAGGTTTTATAGCCCTTTCCCACTGTACAGGGATCATTTTTTACTGACTTTGGCACCTCCATCTATGTTTTACTTCTGGGTGTTTTCTCTTCTTGTCTCATGATATAGAATTTGAGGTTGGGGTGAAAGGTAGTTATTTAGTTTGCAAATGTTTTCAGGCGTATGTGTCTTTGTTCCTCGGGTCCCAACAGCAGCAGACCGAATTCAAGGCCACAGTTGGGCAGAGAGCCGGCCTGGTGGTCAGGTCTTTCCTGGAAGTGACACACTGTTTCTCTGACTGTTGACCATCCGGCTGCCTGCTGGCTGCTGACCAGTGGACTGTGGTTCTTTTGAAAGAGCATGCACCCTAACGACAACATGAGCTCACAGATTTAATTATACTGCAGAGCTACACACATGTATTCGATCATCGGGTTCTTAAATAAGATAAGACTTTGTTGTTTTCCATTTAAGGCAAAAATGTAACCAAAGGAAAAAAAACAAATACCCCTTGTCTAAACTTTGGAAAGTGATGATTTATGGATATGTGTCAGGCACAAAGCTTTTGTAAGTGTAACTCGCACTTTGATCGAATGTCTAACTGATATAAATGTGGTTTGTACGGTTGAGCCAAATTCTTTCTCACAAGAGAAATGTGTTATCCCTCTAAGTTAGAAGGACACATTTCTCAAGAGGACCATCAAAAACTCCAGACAACCCGGTCCTTTGCACAATGAAAGATTTAGTCGAGTCCCTCCAGCAGAACACGTAACAAGGACCCTTATGACATGCAAGACGAGGGTCATGTGACTGGCAGACTCTATATGGCGAGCGGCTGTGACTCAGAAGGTAGAGTGGTTGTCCACCAATCAGGAAGTTGGTGGTGCGATCCCCAGCCCAAAGTGTCAAGGTCCTTGAGCAAGATACTTAACCCCAAGTTGCTCCTGATGGCATGCCCAGTGGTGTGTGAGTGTTTGTTAGTCCCACTGAGCAGGTAGCATCTAGCATGGTAGCCTCTGTGTGAATGGCTGAATGCTGAGGGGGTTGCAAAGACTGTAAAAGTAGTTTATAATGCAGTCCATTTACCATGTCACAACCCTCACACACTGTAGGGTATACCTACAGTAGCTTACCTTGACCTGGGACATATGATGTTTATGACCAGTAGGTAAGCCCCACCCACTTATTATGATTAGTGAGATTGGATCCAAAAGCTGGGGAAATGGGATAAAGACTATGAATATCAGGTTGTCAGTTTTTTCTGGTAAATTAATATAATATATATATTTTTTTAATGTTGATGCTATTTTTAAATTACCGTTAAGAAATGTTTGGCATAATGTCTTATTACTTATTGATCGACTTTAAAAAGTGACCAATATATTTGAAAAAAGCTCAGCCGATTCATTGGTCATTGCATCAGTGAGCAAAAACTAAACCCAAATTGTGAAAGACAGAATTGTCGTTGTGGTTTTGTACCACTGGTTGTGCAATTTGAACAATTGAATGAAAGCTGTTTCCTCTTTTTCAAACTTTTAATAAATCACCAACTGGTTCCAACTCTACATCAGTCTCTGCAGCAGACTGATGCTTCAGTCAACTTCAGTCTTTTTCTTTAAAGTAGAAATCCCTCTCTCATTGTTGATTAGACCATTGTCTGCCTCTTTCAGACATCAGATCCTCTTCTGTGAGAGAAAAGTAGTTGACCTAACTTCTCTTTATTGTCTTGTTTGATCTCGCTCTTCATCTCTTCTCTTTCATACATGTCCTTCTTCTCATCTCTCGATAGCTTTGCTCCTTCCGCCTTTTCCCCCCCTTTGTCAGTCTGTGTTGTTTCTTGTGTTGAAGCACTACTGACAAACACGCTGACACACGCCTCTCTTCCTCTGGCGTTCCTCTTGTCTGTAGCTTTTCATGCCGCTGTTTTCTTAAAACCTAGATAAACATCTTCAGTTTCTTTTCTTCTGCGCTCCTCTGCACATGCTGTTTTCCTCAAGTTCTAGGAGATTGAGTTGGATAAGGGACACCTGTGTCAGTGTGGCGCTCAGCTGTTGTGTGTGTGTGTGTGTGTGTGTGTGTGTGATCATAGACCTGGTCCGGGTGTTTGGGTGAAGGATGAACTTTAAAGTGTGGAGAAGACAAAGCAGAGAGTGGAGCAGCTATCGGGTTAAGTAGAGCTTAGGATCTGTTGGTGTTGTAGGTCTAAAATACCCTTTCCTATTGAAGTCTGCTGTGTTGTGACTACCGGAAAAACTTAGACTCCACAATCTGAGAAATCCCTTCAAGTACATTTGGCAGGTAGATTCCTGCAAACATGGATATATTTCTCTTGAAATAAAACCACGTTGTACATTTTACTCATACATAATCTGTTTCATATTTAATACTCCATATTTCATATATTTTGAATATATATATATATTTGTATATATATATATATAATATCTGCATGTATATTTTCTATTTCGACATGTATATTTTATATTTTATATTTTATATTTTATTTTATTTTATTTTATTTTATTTCTATTCTTGTATATTTTGTAGTTTTGTTTTATTGTAAAATGCCTTTTTATGCTGCTGTAACAAAAACAATTTCCCAATTTGGGATCAATAAAGTACGATCTATCTATCTATCTATCATATGAATTGTGGAAATGCACTCAACAAGCAGATGAAAGATAATCAGTAAATATCACTGAGTTTAGGACTGAAATACAGGGGATTATATCCTTTACCAACATTTCCTGACCCTCTGCACAATCACCCAGAAACAAAGCTATAACTACGCAAACTAATATTTAAAACACACCCCAAAAACTACAAGTTGTTGGTATTTCCTGGAACTCCTGCTTATAACACGTCTTGGTCAAATTGCTCATCATCTGTATTCATACATAACATCATTTAACTACTTCTCAAGAACACAACATGTCGTTTCTGGGATATGAACTTGAGATTGAATATAGATTTATACCACAAACATATAGGAGACAGTAGGGCTGTGCGATTATGGCAAAAATCATAATCACGATTATTTTGGTCAATAATTGATATCACGATTATTAAATACGATTATTCATTGACTTTGAAAACATCCATTTATTGAACTTTAAAACAAATACAAATAATCATTTGAACAGTATCTTTTTAACTGTTGATTACCCTGAACGTATAATTCAACTGAAAAACCAATACAAAAATAAATTAAATAAATGATACATTTATATTTACATTTAAATAAATAATATCAAAAATAATAAATACCAATAAACAAGATCAACAAATATTTTGGAGCGCACTTCAACAACTAAACATATATAAATATGAAAAATACAAATAAATGAGACTAAAATAAATTAGATCAAATATGTTGCAGTGCACCGTCACAACCAAGCAAAGCAAAATAATCGTTTTTTTCGATTATGTTGTTTTCGTAAATTGTGGCAGGCCAAAATCGTAATTGCGATTAAAATACGATTAATTGCACAGCCCTAGGAGACAGACATATATATATAGTTTTAGTCGTTGGTTTATAGATTTGTTTATAAACAAACAAATGCAACAGGGGCTGTTTTCACACGTTTAAATAACCATATATGTATAAATGTGGTGCAAATGTGGCTCTTTTTATGCGAATGAGCTAATACTGTTCAAGATCAGCGCATGTATCAACACGCTGTTGCAGTGAATTATTATTATATTCAGAGAGAAAAACCAATAAAAATTGTTATTACAGACGAACAAAGAAATTATTCTTCCTTGGCTTACAATGTCCTCTCTCCTTTCTCTCCCAATTGCCTTCAGGAGGTTTGGGAGGACGTGGCTAAGGCTGACTTACGCAATGACCTCAGCCACATTTTATACTTTGCCACATGGATAATTGCAATCAGACTTTAAAAAAAGGGCTCAGCCGCAAACTTTATGGCCATGTCTTTTGTGAAACAAACCTTTTGAGGTTGTGCCATGTGTGAAAGCCAGGGCAGAAACCTCTGATGCCCAGGATCAGAACAAACACCTCATTTGAAGTATTTCTCTACGACTCTGTTATCACTGCAGTAAAATCATGTTTCCAGTTTATGTGGGTCATGATACAACATACTACCTTATTGGGGTCAGAGTTCCTTTTTAAACTTGGACTATCTTGTTTATTATCTACAGGTTTACTGATTTGGATTAGTGTGCTATTTATTGAGGGGCAATAAACTGACACATATTAACGGCGAGTTATCTGCTCCACAACCTTTGCTATCTCCCGATCTCTGCTCCAGAAGATCGTTAGCATCGAAAGATGACTTGTGCAACACCTTAGGACAATAAATGGACACATTTCTCAATTCATAATTTGATGACCTGCAGGGTGTCCAAGATAAGGCTTATTTGTTCTACTTTAAGATAGACGTTTTTGTGTTCATTTGATCCCCAGTTTTGACACTTTCTTTAAAGTTAACCTTGTTTCCTCATGATTACAGAGGTATTCAGAGACCCTTAACTATCATATATGTATTTAATAATAAGATCTAATGAAACCCACGTATAAACGTACCCAATGACTTCTCCTCAGGGTGTCAGCGTCCAGTCGGTCACTCCAGAGGAAAAGCAAAGATTTGCTACTACAGCGGCTGGTACTACTGCCAGAGCTGCCATCAGGACAACTCCTTCCTCATCCCAGCCCGCCTGCTGCACAACTGGGACACCAGCAAACACAAGGTGGGGAAACACACACACACACACACACACACACACACACACACACACACACACACACACACACACACACACACACACACACACACACACACACCACACACACACACACACACACAGCTTCATTCGGTGTGACTGGTACATCAGCAGTATGTATTTGGATCTTGTAATGTCTTTCAGTACAAGGGTGCATCAGATATTGCATCATTAAGGAGACACTCTGTTCCAGTTATTGAGAGGGCTTCCTGGAAACTAAAGCATCAATTTCACATGGTCTTTTTTTCTTCAGATTAAAAAGATTAACTAGAGGTTAAGTAGTTCTCTTCTAATTTACCTAAAGACATTTTACTTTAGTCCTGCATCAAAAAACACAGCGTTAACAAGTTTAATATCCTCAATTTTCTCAAACTGCAATTCTTGTATCTTTCTTGTATATTTATATATATAATTTCTGAGTCGTAACTAAATCAACATGCCGCACAGTGCACTATATAGTTTTAGCGCAGGGCTGGTTTCAATGTCTCTTTTGAATGTCTGCTAAAATGATGATGTATTGTTCCTGGTTCTAATGCAGATTGCTTCAGACATTTTGGGAGATTATTCACTCACTTTCACTTTACTTGATGCATAAATCAATACCCTCCTCATTTCTACCGCTCTAATATGAAGCTACACTCAGGAGTTTGTCCGTTTACTTTAGCAAAAAGACTACAAGCAGGGAAAAAGCTTTGTTCTGCCAAAGGTACAAAAAAAAAATCATCAGACAAGAACCTGTCGTCACAGAGACTTTTGTACGGATTCTTAGCCCCACATTGTCCTTAACAATCATGGAACATGCACTTCTCGAGTGTTATCCCTGACATATCTGATGATGTATCCTCTGTGTTGCTCCTGCAGGTGTCCAAACAGGCCAAGGAGTTCCTGGAGTTTGTGTACGAGGAGCCCCTGCTGGACGTGCAGCAGCTCAACCCGTGTCTGTACGAGCACTGCGAGCCGCTCAGCACCGTGCTGCGGCTCCGGCAGCAGCTCCAGTCACTAAGAGCCTACCTGTTCAGCTGCCGGGCAACCATCGCCGAGGACCTCAGACGAAGGTAGGCCGGCAGTGAAGTCTGTTGTAGTGGTGAGGGAGGGGTTACAAAATAACAAACTCTTTCGTAATTTTGAGCACTGTTTCCTAACCTAATTCTATATATGAAGCAATGTCTGTTTGCAAACCATCATCATGTTTAAATGGCTAAAGTTATGAGCAGTTCAAATATTCTCACCTCCAAAAATTCAAAGGGCTGAGACACTAGTACAACTGAACACAATTTGATGTGTAAATAAAACAAACTAGAAGGACATACGGATAGCGAAGACCTCTTCCCAGGCTGTTGCCATTAATGAAAAATAAAAACATGTATCAAACCCAGTATTCAAGTCCATTCACCCGGTTCATGCTAATCGGGCTAGTATTTATTCCCTAATTCTACTAATAAAAGGACAAACCAAACAAAAACATATGAATGAGTGAAATCACAATCTTATTTAGGCCAAATAACTACGGTTATAAATAGATATACACGTCATGGAACTCGTACTGACAGTAAACAAGGAGCTATCAATCCCTTTTTATAAAGTTGGGGCATATCAGCTACTACTGTATGATTAACATGCCTGTGTCATCAGCTTGTTAAACATGACTGATTGATTGAGACTGCTAACATCTCCCTGTATGATCCGTGTTTACGTGTGTGTGTCTGAGTGCCTGCATGTATATTGACATAACATTTATCTGCATGCATTCCTGTGTGTATATATGCTGCATATACATGAAAGATGTGTGCCTGTGTGTGTGTATAAGTTCATGTGTGATGGTCAGGGGGACGACTGTTTATCTGAGTGTGGTCCCACACTGAAAGCTTCCCCTCAGAGGAGATGGATGATCCTTGCCCTGCTCTAGGTCACTAATACACTCATCTAAGATGTTCTACTGGAGAGAAATCCACCTCAGCAGACAGGCTGGAATCTGATTAATACTCAGGATAGTTTAATGTTGACTATTTCTGGTATTTGTGTTTTTTTTCTACTGTTAATTCCATTTAGTAAATATGCTTATATGTCCCTCATTAATCAAGCAGTTAAACATGATGGGCAAAAGACAATATGTTATAGGCAACAGATGCAGAAATTATACACACACAGATTTTCAATAAAAAGCGTCCCAAAATAACATCTGATTAAAAGAGCTCATTACTCTTGGTCTTCATATAGATTTTTTAAAGTCCCACTACTGTTTTTAAAAAATGTTTTTCTCTGGCTTGCCAAGTACTTTCAAACCGAAACTCTTGGTATTTTCTTGGCCGAAGAGATTTCCCACATGAGTCGTACTGCTGTTGCAACACAGAGACGAGCAGCATCATGTCGTTCAGTGTTTACTTTTGTCCCATTAGCAAGTGCCGGCTAGTGCCCCGCCACTTCCAAACACTGCAGGATTGATGAGGGCCGTGGCGCTAAAACCTTTCCCTGCTCATCAGTCTCCTTCAGGGGGAATCTGAAGAGAGATGTCTGCTGCGTACATGCAGAAAGTGCTAAAGGACGTCAGTTAGAGAGCACTGCTTCTTAGGTCCCGTGCAGCAGTTAAAAACGTTGTGTCATCGCTCAGTGACACTGTGTCAACACCAAGATAAGATTTGGTCTTGGTTTGCAATAGATTGTAATGTGCACACACACACACACACACACACACACACACACACACACACACACACACACACAGACACACAGGACTTCCTACATCTGCTGTTCACACACAGTTACTCAGTCAGACCCTCCTTCGGTATACGATCATAATCACTGAGTGATAACAGAATACTATCAAAGGTGTGTCTGCTGCAGTAGAAATACTCAGAGGTTAGTGAAATAAAAAAAAAAGAAATACTATCGGGACTATTAGAACAAATATTTTCATTTGTTGGCATGTTTTTGTCTGTGTGTGTATCTTCTGTTTGTAATCTAATCCCTAAAATATGTTAGTTCACAAGTACTTTTATCAATTTACTTTAAAGGTGTGTTCACCAACTACACGATCAACAAGGAGCCAGTGTGTGTTTGACTATTGTACCGTGTGTGTGTATGTGTGGTCTTATGAATGCTGATGTGGTAACCATTGGTAACGAACCAAACAGAGTAGTTTATCAGTGGTGCCTATCACCATGAGGTGTCTGGATCTCACACATACATATAAATACACACACACACACACACAAACACACAGTTCTCTCACATATGAATACATGCACATAGTTGTGTTTTGGTGACACTCACCACAGCTTAGACAGGATTTAACATGGTGCCATCCATCTTAGTGGTCTGAGAGGAGGTCTCGCCACACACACACACACACACACACACACACACACACACACACACACACACACACACACACACACACACACACACACATTGGGGTCCAATAATACATGTCATGTTGGAAGATGGAGTGTGACTGAATTAATATTATAACTTTGTTTAGCAGCATGGACGGTAATGGTGGCTAAACATTAAATCAGTCTAATGCTGATATTTAACGACAGTTATTTATATATTTGCAAGATTGAGCCTCTTATTTAAAAACTGGCCTGCAACCAAAATAAGCTTCAAGTTGATATTGTGTTTATTCAGAGTCAGATTATTGAAGCACCTAGCCTAGACAGCTGAAGACCTACATTTACATTTTCTTTCTTGATAATCTCAATACTGACAGGTAAAACACATGACCTGCTTCCCTCAGAAAGATGCATTCAAACGTTTCATGTCTCTCTTTTTTCAGGATCTTTCCCAGGGAATACCTGCTACAGCACATCCACCTGTACTCCATGGCTGACCTGCAGCAGGTACACACACACACACACACACACACACACGCACACGCACACACACACGTGTACATTAATATGTCTATTTTGACCTTAAACTATTAGAAAACAATGTTATATTTTCTTATTAAAACTTAAATTATGAAGCCTTATTTAAAAAAAGTAACATTATATTTGTGATTTGTTTGAAAGATTCCTGTCATAAGAAAACAATCTGGAAAAATCTGAAAATATTAAGAGGAAAACTAACAATGCTGAAGTCTTTTTATTTGATTTGTTGGCCATCAGAACAAAATAAAATCTCTGGTCTTATCTTTAAAGTAAGCACAACCTCTCCTTTGTTTCATAGCAGTGATAAGAGAGGATAATACCCTCTAATAGCTGTATTTAGAACAGGGTTAGCTCTTCCAAGTATCCTGCTCCAAAAAAAACAATGGTGTTGTTGGAAAGAGTTCATATCTCTGTTATGAAAACCTTTAACTCTTCAGTTATCACTTATCTAATCTGCATGTCTTCTTATCAAATGGTCATATCTCCACCACTGGACCTGTCCACCAGTCACACCACCCAACTCTGTTTTGGAGAGTTTCAATGTTTTAAATGTAATATAAAAGTAGATAAATACATGCATTTTTGGAGAGATCATTAAAACAGAGAAACACATCCTGGACTTTGAGCGGTTCAGTATCCAGTCGTCAAACTGAGTTGGGGGGTCAGAGGAAAGCGACCACAAATGACTGAAAAGTTCTTTTGTTTGTCATTATGTTCATTATGTTGTACCCTGCCCCATTTTTTTTTTCTTTCACCCCTCCCTCTCTGACTCAAAGCTTGGCCACAGACTCTCACGGTGAAAGGGATTGGACCCCCCCCCCCCCTCACCCTCCTCACCCTCCTCCTCCACTCCCACACTCTGTGTCTCTCTGCTTCGCTAATTGGTTACATTCAGAATCAACAGGCAGAAAAACAAAGCGTGACATCCCTCCATTCTTCCCAACATCCCCTTGGCCTCACACACGCTGTGTGTGTGTGTGTGTGTGTGTGTGTGTGTGTGTGTGTGTGTGTGTGTGTGTGTGTGTGTGTGTGTGTGTGTGTGTGTGTGTGTGTGTGTGTGTGTGTGTGTGTGTGGTGTGTGTGTGTGTGTGTGTGTGTGTGTGGTGTGTGTGTGTGTGTGTGTGTGTGTGTGTGTGTGTGTGTGTGTGTGTGTGTGTGTGTGTGTGTGTGTGTGTGTGATGTGTGTGTGTGTGTGTGTGTGTGTGTGTGTGTGTGTGTGTGTGTGTGTGTGTGTGTGTGTGTGTGTGTGTGTGTGTGTGTGTGTGTGTGTGTGTGTGTGTGTGTGTGTGTGTGTGTGTGTGTGTGTGTGTGTGTGTGTGTGTGTGTGTGTAAACTGTGATTTAGTCATAAACACCAAACTGGTGATTTTGTACTAATTCTAACAATAGGTTATGCACAGCTCCCTCTTCTCTGCCCCCACCCCATCTAACCTCCCCCCTCTCTTGGAGATTCTCAAGCACTCTGCCTCTTAATTGGTTTTCCATATTAACAAGCTTGTTTCTTTTGATTCACCTCCTGAATAAAATGGCGCTCTTAATCAACGTGGCTTTTTTTGTTCCCGCTCAGAGGTCAGTGAAGGCTAAACTCCCCTGGCTAAACCCTGGACCACACTAAGTCTATTCACCTCCCAACAAATAGCCTCCACCCATATCCACCCCATTAAAACATATGTGTTTGTCTAAGGACACTCTGCCCTTTTCCTCTGCTGGTGTTAAGGATTGTTTCTAGGGTTTTGTCTGAGGACTAAAGTAGTAGGGAAGTATGTGTGTGTGTGTGTGAGTGTGTGTGTGAGTGTGTGTGTCCAGCAGGCTTCCCACAGTGATACTCTGGCATTCCCTCTATGCCAGGCATGCCTCTCCACTCACACTTGTCCAGACACACAGAGGCCTCTTAATAAATGTTTAAAGTTCTCAGTAAGATTTGCACCTAAACACAGGCTGGAAAACAGCAAATATTTTGATGTATCATTACATTACAATTAAATTACATTGAGCTACTCTCACGCTCTTTTATTATCATACACAATATTATTTTTTAAGATTATCTTCTGAAAGGGCATCAGGCATCACCAGTAGAAATGCGTCCATCTCATCTGTACAGTAACTTAAAAATGTAAGGAACCCTCTGATATGACTGACTGCAGCATGTATACACTGACAACCAACATACATCATGTGTGTGTGTGTGTGTGTGAGAGAGAGAGAGAGAGAGGAGAGGAGAGGGTGTTATCCAAACAGAGCTGGTCTTTCCAGCCATGTAATCCCAGCTGGCTTTCTAGTTCCTCAATGGAGCTGTGGTAGTCCGTCTGTATGCGTGTGTGTTACTGTGTGTGTGTGTGTGTGTGACACAGAGAGAGAGAGGAGGGCAGGCGAGCGGCTGTTAAACAGCAGTTTTAGGGGATTAGGAGGTTTTGGAGCACAAAGACTCTGCATGGAGCAGAAAAAGAGGTTGAACTGGAGGGGGCGGAGTTTAAGAGGATGGATGGAGGGAGAGGAGGTGAAGTGTGTATGCGTGGAGGGGGGGGGGGGGTGTTTGGAGGGAAAAAGGAGTATTTTTCCTGTAGACTGCTCCTGATTAATATATTGAATATTGCAAAAACCACATTGTTCTTTAAAAAAAAGAATGATGACAGTGCTGTTTTGCACATCATTTTACGTTTAAATCCTTGTTAAAATATAATGTGTTTGTCCTCCATAGTGTTTTTAGAAGTTCACACTGTCACTAACACTGTCTGTGTGCTGATGTTCGGTCTCATTGCTCTGGTTAGCAGCTCAGACTGACAATGCAAATTACTGCAAGTCTGGATTGTTCCCAAATGAGACATTTCAGACAGCTCTTCTCAGTTCCAGGAACAATTGAACCACAGGAGCTAAACTCAGGAACTAAACGTGTAACTTTGTGCATTCTTGTTTGTGTTTCCGCCGCATATGGAGGACCGCAAAGATTACGCAAATTTAAACTGATGACGTAATTCATTCAGAGTGGACATAAGGCAGATGTTCTGAACTCTTTTCATGGTGGGATTCCCACACAGAAAATCAGTTTCTGAGTGAAAACCTGACCTGAACCAAAGAGGTCTTTTTACTTTATCAAATAGTTCAATATTTTTTAGATCTTTTAAGAAGAGAAAAGGCTATCCAGGATTTATTTTTAAGTTAGACCGAACTAGCCGACCCTGAACTCCATTAAAGGATCTGCCAGCGGGCGGCTGCTGATTGGCCCAGACTCTCAGGACAGCCATCAATATTTGGATTCATTGTTGTCCATGTTGGGTGTGAGCAAGTATAAAAAACAAATGGGTTGCTGTTGTCACCCTCTCTGAGTGATTGTCCCGGTGTGGCCCTCCTGGCTAGAATTGCTGTGGGTTTTTAATGTAGGAAATAAAACGGTCAATGGATATTTATAGCAAGCAATAGAAGCAGATATACCAAATAATTTGAGGAAAATAATGGTAAAAGGATTTGTGAATTAAGTAGAATAAAGCCGTCTTTTCTGACTAATTCAGGGTTTATAATGTGAGATCAATCAATCAAGAAGTTGGTTAATTTATATTTCCATATCCCTATTTTCACCTGTCCATTTACTTCTGTCCCCCTCCCTCCATCCATCCATCCATCTTTCTGCGCTGCCCTCCTTCTTCCCACCGTCCCTCCAGAGCAGAGCTGTGCTGCCAGTGTTTGATTCTGCCCAGTCCAATTATAGAGGCCTTAATTACTGAGGCTGTCAGCATCCATCAGGAGAGCCATTTGTCATGTGGACCGGGCTGGACTGGGCCGAGCAGGGCTAAGCAGCGTTCAGTGTGGGGACACATATATCTGTCCGTCTGCATGAAGCCTTTATCATCTGTCCCGACCGAGCCTGTTCTCAAATATAGAAGGACAAAAGATTGGGGACACTTACAGGTACACAACATTATCTACATTATCTGTATTCAGACGGCCTAACGGAAATTGTATGAGACATTTTGTACATACTTAGATATCTGAGAGACCATTTCAATAAATGTTTGGATCTCAACACACACTAGCAGCCTTGTTTATCAAAGTGTGAATGGAAAATAAAAAACTGTAGGAACTAAGCCTACTCACAAATTGTTTTCAAACAAACTACACCTGTGAGTAAAGGTAGTCATTACATTTAAACACCTGCTTGTGCATGAAGAGGCTCATCTTGAGCATACAACCATGTACATTTTCAATTGATCTCTCAACTAATCAATTCATTGTTCAGTCCATAAAATGACCGAAAGTATTAATACCATATCCCAAGATGATGTCTTCAAATTGCTTTTTTGTCTGACCAACAATGTGAAGCACAAAGAAAACAGCAAATACTACACCCTGAAATGCATTATGGAGACATTTCTTTCATTTATAGCTGAAATAAAGTAACGTACATTACTCACATTACTCATGGCGTGGCTTGGGCAGGTGTGTGGGCGGGAACTCGACATCATGGCTCCACTCTCTAAATGTCAAAATCTTAAAGATGGCAACTACAGCATCCATAATACTTTAGAGCAATATGGGGACTTTTTTTCTTGCATTGCATGTTTTCTCATGTCCGGCATTTGCTAACAACATAAAATACGTTTCCATAATATATAACTTTACTCTCCAATCTTTTCAATTGGGCCAGTAGTTTTTTCTATTATCCTGCTGACAAACAAAGGCAGTAGGCCTAATCTCTTTGACTCTGGAAGTCGAGCCAAACAAGTCGTGTCAGAGACTGCCTGGAATAAATCGTGTTTTTAGAGAATTGTTCTAAAAACATCAGACTTATGTCGGTCTGTCTCTGATAACTTGATATCATAGATTGTACTAAAGTTAAAGCAACAGTCTTCAGTGTAGGCCGTTAATCTCCCAGCATGATGTTCTGTAAACAGGATCAGTATGCCTCCATGTTTCCTCTGTGTGTGGTTTCTTCCTCCTCTCCATCTCCTCTCCTCCTCTCCTCCTCTTGTCCTCTCGTGTAACAAACAGCATGAAGGAGGTTATAATTGGGAGGTCCAGAGCTCTGCCAGGTGGAACCACTTGTATCTGAATACAGGCTCTCGCTCTCTCTCAAGATCTCTCTGGTATATTGTATCTCTACCAGCTCTATAAACATGATACAACAAGGCTTTGCGACCATATTGAGTTTTCATTTCTCTAAGATTCTGCACAGCTTTTCTTTCACCAACTGTTTTTTCTCCGAGTCATCCACTGTCTATTCATTACAATACAACTCCAGCCCCCCCACCGGCAAAACCCCCGCCTCAGTTCTTAAAGGAACTTGCCAAGCGTTGCCATTAAAAGGCGTCTACCTCCTCCACTGTCTTCCTCTTGCCTTCCTTCAGTTTCCTCTCCTCCTGTCTCAACGCACAGCGATTCACATAGAGGTTTATTTTCTTTAAATCTTATAATAACATTCTTGGCTGATGTCAAAACCTACCAGGAAATCCATATGTAATTTCTCTGCATGTATCCTATTGTTTCAGAATATGATGTATTGCAAGGTTGCTTCTCACATACAGTTAATAAGCCTTGGTGTTTTGGTGCCGAACGGTCAAAAAAGAAAACAAGTACCTGTATATAAGTTTACTTATTATATGTATTCTAAAAATAACTGAGCTGTGCAGTGTATACAATGAAGAGGGGGAATGTTCACAGTATAAGCAAAAAAGAAATATGTGCATTAATAAAAACTTAATTTTAACTTAAAGTGGACCTATCATGCTATATTTTAATAATATAGTATAGGACCATATCTATATAAGGCATATTTATACTTTTATTTTTTCAAAATACCAAACATCATGCATTTTAGCCATGCCTCATTTTGCTCAATTTGACATTTTTTAGCTCTGTTTTTGCAAGGGCTGATTCAGTGAGAACAGCACCATCTACAGGCCTGGCATATGTACTACAGCGTCTCCAGCGCTTTCGAACGGCAATGGCCGTGGCTGTCTCCTCCTGATTGGTGGAGTTGGCCCAATAGCCGTAGCGCCACTGTCCTGACGTCAGGACAGTGTTCAAATCTGGATCAGTTTTTATCAGATCCGTTGCAGCCCCTTTTTTAGAGATTTGGGTATGGAGGAAAATAGAGAGGGTTGTGTTTTCTGACACTTGGTGAGTTCCCTGGAACACCGGGGACACGTATTCATGTATAAAAGACGTACAAAAGTGCATTTTGCATGATAGGTCCCCTTTAATATAACAAGGTATTTTTATTCAAAAATAACATTAGATTAAAACATATCCGTTGAAAGTGGTCACTTTTGATCACACGTCCTTCCTAAAAGCCTTCCAACTATCTAGATCTCTTGGTTGTCTCCTCTACAGTACACTCATTGGTCCCATGTACTTTTAGCAGAGAGCTGACTTGTTTAATTGTTTGTTGTCATTGACCGTGTCCTTCCTTCTGTTCTTCCTCTCCATCCCTCTCCCCTCTTTCTTCCCCTCTCCTCCCCCCTCCAGGTGATTGATGGGAAGCTGGCTCCCTTTCTGTCCAAGGTGATCAAGTTCGCCAGCTCCCACGTCTTCAGCTGCAGCTTGTGTCGAGAGAAAGGCTTCATCTGTGAGCTCTGCCACAACGAACAGGTCATCTACCCGTTCCAGGAGAACGCCACCAGGAGGTACAGAGAAACATAGATAACAATATCAACAGTCACTTCATTGAGTATAGAATATAGATAGAATAGATTGTATTTGATCGAGTGGGGTGACGGACAAGAAGAGAGAAGTTCCCAGTACATTTGATTTAGCAGAGAAATGTTGAATAAACCCATTAATTGGAGACGATCAGCAACATTTTTGGATCTGTGTCCTTCCATTGCACACATTCAAATGGTTCTGGAGAAATCCTGTTCTTCAGAAGGCAAAGAGTTGAATCAAGATCCTTGCATTTCTCTATGAGAGTATACCTTAAAGCAAAACCTTCCTATGAAAATAAAAATATTTCTCTGGAGGCCGATATGCTTTATTTATATGTATTATAGCCATGGGGAGACTCACAGTGCAGCAGAGAGGACATGAAGTCTGTAATGTATAGACATTTTTTTTATTTCTGCCACGTGCCCTCAGGTGGAGAATATGTTTCTGCATGCTCTGTCCCTGTTGAGTTGTGTTCTTCTGTATTGCTGAGGATATATTTAAGTGTGAGACCCAGAGAGGGAAGACATGTTGGTCAAAGGGCTGATGGGTCAGTTTCTCCAATATATGATTGCCCTGCAGATACAGCAAGCAAAGAGGAATCGACAGCCAGTGCATACGGTTATTCTTTTCACGATACTACATCATGATTTGTTTTACGGTGTTATACTTTGACGTTTTAATGACATACATTAAAATAATTTCTGACACTATGCACTTCGATATTTATTTATGAAACTTGGTCTGACATATGCAATATTTTTGCTTTTCTTTTAATGAAAATACTCTGGCTTCCTACGTTTTATCACATTTTCTTTTTAGAAACAGTTTTATGGCATACTATACTATTCCTTTTAAATTACATTTTTGTTTTTGACATAATTTATTGATATTTATATTTGTTTTAACTACTTGCATAAATTCAGTAGTCCTGTGAACGTGAGAAAGTAGTTTCCCTGCGTCTCTGCTGCTTGTCAGTGACACTGGTCTGCATGATGAGTGTGTGTGTGTCTGAGTGTGTGTCTGTGTGTGTGTGCGTGGACACTTATTCCCGCCACAGACAGTTAACACAGTCCAGAGCTTTGTCTTGTCACTGAAACTGAGAGACAGACAGCAGACAGATAAGAGAGGATCAGGACTGATTCCTAGGAGAAACACTGACAGTGTGTACCATCACACACACACACACACACACACACTCGCACACCTTCCCTGTTGAGTTGTGTTTTACGACCTGTGTAGGAAGTGTGAAGTGTTAACTGATAACGGCTGTATGTACCGTCCTTACTGGAACTGAGCCGAGGCCTCAGACGCTAGATACAGGAAGTGAACAGCGGACAGGAGCACATTAATAATGGAGCATATGCAGTTGGCTGATGCATGCTGGTCATTGAACAAGACTTTGCATCTAAACAATTATAAGTACAATTTTCCATTTTTCACATTATTGTCGTCTTAAATGAAAAAAGGTCATACATTGCGTCATAGTTTTCAAGTCAATTTTCATTTTCATTTCATTTTGAAGAATTAATATATTAGTAGTTTCAGTTAACAAAATGAAATCTTTATAAAAATATGTTTTTTAAATCCATCTTTTGACATTCTTACTAAAAGTATAAAGAGTTAATGAAATGAACACGTGTAAAATAAAGTTGTGACTGAAAATCATATACATTGCAACAACATTTATGTTTATTTCTATTTAGTTTTAGTCTGGTTTTCGCCGTGGACAGATATTTATCTTCCAAGTTCTCTTTGACCAATTGAACTCTGCAAGGGTTGAGTGTTTAGTACTTAACAGATAGATGTGTGTACCATATTTAAAATGCATGGATATGGTAGAAATAAGTGATTCTAAAAAATGGCCTTGAACAATACATTTAAAATCCTATATAAGAAGCCCATCTGGAGTTAGTTTGTATACATCATCATATCAGAAAATGTACTTGGGATTTTTTAAAACAATTAATTTAAGAGTTCTTACAGTATTTTAATACAAAAAGCTCTATGACTCACCTGTGTGTTGTCCTCTGTCTCAGGTGTGAGGGCTGCGGCGCTGTGTTCCACACCGAGTGTCGGCAGAAGGCCCAGCCGTGTCCTCGCTGTGTCCACAGAGAGCGCCACCACAAGAGGCCGTCCTCATTCTGGGCCCCCGACGACGACAGCCCCGGCTGCTTCCACCTGCCGTACCAAGACACCTGAGACTCACGGTACTGAAGCAGAGACAGTCAGGGGGCTGAGGGACACAGCGCTGGACCAAGTGCCTGCTCCTCTGATCCGTGTGTTTCTCCAGGACAGATTCTGTGACGGAGCTCAGAGTCTGATGCACCGTCAGGTTGGATTTTGATAACCGGAGCTCAACCTCTTTGTCCTGCTGCAAAGAGCAGGGAGGAAACCATCTGAAGAACTGCTGCACCACGCCTCACACGAGATGACCCACGTCAAGGTCATCGTCCACCATCTTCATCCCTTTCATTCGTTTCAACACAGGTGGTAATCTGGAGACGTTAGTTCGATGAGTTATTCTAACAGACGTCTTCCAGCACAATTTAGGTGGTGAAAAGATAAGTCAATGGGGAGAAACGTAAATAACAAAATTAGCAATTGATTCATTCTTTTTGAAAAAGCCAAAGCACATTTTCTCGTTTGAGCCCCCTAATGTGAAGATTTCTTTTGGTTTCTGACCAAATAAGCTAATCACGATCAGGTGTTTTGTTTACAGACTAATTATTTTATGGAGAAATAAAGTGATTCATTTCTGATGAAAATAATAATAATTTTCACTAATAATCATGTTAAAGGAACACTCCATCGAAAAACCTATTTCAGTATTAAACTCTGACACATTGTAGCATTAAAGTGGCTGTAAAGAGTTTCTAGTTCCCTTCTTCCAAAAAAACAACTGGTTTTGTTGTTGAGATCTTTCCTCCTGTTCATGCTGTCCATTGAAATAGTTATTTCTTCTTAAATTATTTGAATGTAAGTGATGGGGGGACAACATCTAGTGTTTTAGGCCAAATGTATTAAAAAATGAATTGGTGGCTTTAACAGACAGTCAGTTCTTTAACAGACACTCAGTTCATTAACAGACAGTCATTCAAGTTTGTATTTTCCAAAATTACAATATTTAAGTTTGAAAAGCCTTTTTCTGTAACGGCCACAGTTTATAAGGAACATTTTGTAGAAGGAAAAAGCTATAACTTTAGAAGATATACACTTGATTTGATGAACTCAAACGACTGAAGAGTCATGTTGTATTCAAATCAAGTTTAAAGTAAACTTTTATGCAGACTGTGGACATCACTTGCATTATATATGCATATATTGGAATGGCCACTATGAACAGGAGGCCTGATTACAGGAGCATTTTCAATGAGCATACGGGTATTGTTTCAATACAGAGTTGAAGAAATGAGCCTTTCCTTTAATCAGTTTTCAGAACATCAAGAGAAGCTTCTCCACCCTGCAGCATAATCCACTGTTTCACTTTACATGTAAGCAATCCAATATTGTGTTTCCTGCATTAGTGAGAGCTCAGGAGACTCGAAGTTGATGAGTGAGAAGATGACAAATGTTTTTTTGTGTGGGATTATGACCAACTAAATTCTAGGCCAAACTATTTGATAATGGGAATTTGTTTATCATTTTCTAAAGTGTTGGAAACCAACAGATTAATTGATAATAAATAAGTAGTCAAATGTATATTTAGTGGTCATTAATCCAGACAAACAGGCTGGATAATCAAGTTTATTTTTAAGTTGTATTTGGACAACATATTAGTACATACAGATCATGGTGGATTATGCTGCTGGGACAGGTTCATATGTGACGTTTTGATTACTTTATTTCAAACTGTGACAAGTTGTCAACATTTCAATGAATTGTTACCGACTGAATCCAAACTTATAAGAGTCATTTTGAAGTGTTTTTTTGGGAAGGGGGCGGTCACATGGGATGTAACTGGAGCCATTAGATTGGGATATGTTAACCAATAATAATAAAAGTTATAAATGATCGCTGTGATTTAAATATAGAAATCCCTACGGCCTTTCATCAGATCATATTCTCACTAACCTTAAACTGAGTCATTCTTCTTGCAGATGTGGAATGAAAGATGTTTTATTGTTACATGTAAACAGACTTTACCTTAAAAAGGGTTGGACTGTCAGCACATTTCTTCAGTCTAACTGTAAAATACCAGGGGCAATAATCTACTGTAATTTATTCTTTCCCCCCCCCCCCGCTCTTCCTCTGTGATTCTACTTCCTGTTGTGCTTTATTCATGCAGAATCTATCAGACATGATAGCAGCTTCAGCTTTTAGTATCTCTATGCAACCTAGATGGCCTTTATTACCCACTGCTTTCATGTGTAAAGGTCGAAATGCACTTTGTGTTTGAACCTAGCAGCTGCATTTCCATCCTGTTTCTGAGCAGTGCTGAACTGTTGGGAAAAAGAAATACAGAAATATTATAAAAGAAAGCTAATTTAGGTTAAAATCAATTGTGTTTTTTGTTGGATCTAATACTATTGAAGAAGCCTATAAAGTAGTTTAAAAGAAAGATACATATGTTTTTCTTCTACAGACAGAATTCAGTTTTGCTCCAATCAGAAACTCTTAAAGTGCTGCCTCAAATTTGGATGGAAATGTTTCTGCTTCTTCTACCTGCATCTTCTCTTCTGAGAAATCGAAGGCCATGTTTTTGTCTGTGCTTGTTCTTTCCTCATCCCATGTTCCCAACTTGTTTAAGCCATAAAAACATTTGAAGTGAATTTATAAACGAAGGAGCTTTGCAGGTTTATTCCTGAATAATATGTATTTTTGTGATCAGACTGATTCATGTTAATGAAGCATGTAGGGTACTGTAGACTCGAACTAAATAACCCAGCGTAGTTTAAAATATGGCAGGAAAAGTGCACTGATGTGTAAGTTTATATATTTTTGGTACGTTTGTTTTGAGGGTAAAACAGGGGATACCACAAATGTCATGTTTAAGTTATTGTTTACTGCCTGCTGCATAAAGAGCTGGTGAAAGGATGGTGAAGTATTGTTGATATGCAGTATATGTTGACGGAGAATTATCTTTATTTTGTTCTGTATTCTGTGGCTGCTTTCTAAATCATGCTGTTCATGTGTGTACTGCAAAGCCCAGCAAGATTCAGGGATTGTTTTTGTGATTTGATTTGTGCACATAGATTAGAAGTCTGAGATCTGTTCGCAATGGAAACAGTACACATAAAAATGGCTGCTGCTTGGACCCTCCTGATCTAATCTTAATCATAATCAGAGAGAATTACACAAACTACTTGAAACTGGCCCGAGCTCAAAACTTTATGCAATACGTACTTCAGGCAGTTGTAGTCCTATTATAGTAGAGTAAAACGTGCCTTCAAACAAAGTTTAAAATATCTGTATAAATTCACTTTTAGCTCCAAAGTGAATGCTTTAGATAATCTGGATACATTTATAAAGGAAAGCTTTATAAAAATTAAAACTTGTGTTTTTGCGAAATTTTTGTGGAATTTGCTATTTAGAAATGATGCATGTGATAACACGTAGATCTCATTAGAATGTGTGAGGACATACTTTGTTCACAATGTAACCCTGTACCAAACTTTTGACGACAAATAGTTTTCGTGCTACAGAATATGGATGTTTTCCACTTCCTGCTGGGCTCTGTAGTCTGCCTCTCTGTAGCTGCATTAGATGTGTATACATCTGATCACTTTCAAACATAAACATGTTTTGCTTGTTATATGCAGTATGGTTTGTTTGTCCCTCCTACACATTTGCCAATTTCCATCTGGATTTGGAATCATAACTATGTTGTGAATGATGTTTACCTATTATGTTTTTTATCCTTTCAGTGACACAATGTTTTTCACAAATCAACGAGTACATTTGTCACACGTCTATAAATGTACATGTTTCAGGCACATTTCGATCATGGCAGTATGTTTTACTTGACGTATTTGGAGAAAAACTATTTGTACAGTATTTAAGCAGAATAACTGGACTGAAATGAATCTCTCTTTTGCACTTTTTAAGTTATTGTGTTTCTATTATGTTCATTGTTCCTTTTCATTGCAGCCAAACTTCTTATGCAAACACAGGGAGCTGATTGTTTCGTTTAATCCTCCTGTCCTGGTTTTGTTCAAATTTGTCTGCTAGCCACTGATGCCAATAAAAACAAACTTCTTAATAGTGAAAGTGTTTGAATCGTGGAGAAATGTTTATATTGTTTGGCTGAGACCATTTGGGTTTGACTTCCTTCGATTTCTGCGGCTTTCATACGGCTCTGTGCAGGTTTATTTTAGTAAAACGGATTTTAAGCATGTGGTGTCGGCTTGCATTGGCAAAATAACAGCACTAGCTACAAATAGTGTCTATGTACAGGAGTAAATGTCTTGGCAAAGTCAAAATACTGAGCGGTGAGTGAATGAAAGGTTTTGAATAATGCTTACATTTTCATTTGTTCACCATAAAACTGGGTTTTTATTCATTCAAGCTTATGTGGGTATAGTTGCATGCTCTCCTACAAAGTTGAAGCCATTTCATGACTTTTGGTAAACACATTAATGTAGCTCTCCTGAATAATCATCTCTTTGGTCCAATACTTCAGGCCAAACTACACTCTTGTCAGCTACTTAGTGTGATATATAGTTTGCTAATTTTAGCATGCTAACACGCTAAACTGAGTTGGTTAACATGGTAATCATTAAAGCTGCTACACATCAGCATGTTAGCATGGCATTAGCATTTAGCATTTAGCTCAACGCTCTGGTGTCCTTTTGTAGATCCACAGTTTTTTTCACCTTCTGAAATCTGTTTTAAAACGTGCTTATGTAATCAGTGTATCCAGCTAAAAGCAATATCATTTAACTTTTTTATTCATTCAAATAAATATATTCATTGACATCAACATCTTAGCATTGCATTAGCATTTAGCTCAACACCCTTGTCTCTAAGTACATTCTCCCACAATGATTTATGATTTGATTGACAACTAAACAGACCTTGTCGTGAGGCTGTTTATCAACTGTTCCAAAGGGTCAAAATGTAACTAACACACCAGCTCACATTTTTGCTGAGACGACAAACGGTAACGTGTCAGTTTGCGGATGGTTGTCAAGTAATGAGCTCAGCCTCAAACTGAGCTGCGAGAAAAAACAGCTTCATGTGAATAAAAGGTGCATGTAAACCTGCTGGGTGAATATGCATATTGTCTGAGAGAGCAGCGAGCTCACAGGCTGAATCCGGCCTCGTCTGTGATGTATGTCGAGCAGCAGGCAAATTGAAGCTGAGTGTCGACCACGCTTAATTGTCATCGCCAATTAGTGCATTGTGGGACGCCCACAATGGATCAACTGTAGCGAGTAGAACGAAGTCCTTTGTGCTTCTCCAATGGCCCGCGGGCCAGTCAAGACTCATTTAGGACTCGAACAACGACGGAGCAGAAATGCCAACGAAAATGAAAACAAAAGACAGTTTAAGGAGAAAAAGAGGACGGAGGAAAGAAAAAGAGTGGAGAAGGGGGGAGGTGGACAACGGTCACAGGAGAGTGAAGGACTGGGCCTCTGCTCTCCCAACACACACACACACACACACACACACACACACACACACACACACACACACACACACACACACACACACACAGTCCCCCCCTGATATTTAGCGAGCGGCTACACAAAAGCTGGCAGGGCCCCAGTGTTCCCAGTGACCCGGTTGTTCAGAGGCTCGTTTGGCCTTGTCCAAGCTTTCAGCAGGTTTGAGTCGAGCAGATTGTCTGTGTGCTTTTGTCAATGTTAAAGGGTAGATCCACTGTTTTTTTTCCCTTCTCAAATCCGTATTAAAAACGTGTTTCTCCAATCAATCCCGATGAGGCTTAGGACCATAGCTTCACTAGGCTTTAACAGAGTGCTAATAGGGAATCATCAAACAGAAACTAGGATACATTTTGTTTAAGTTTGCAGGCAGGGTCATACCCAGGACATTTTTTTAAATACTGAGGTCATGATTCCAAACTCCTCCAGGAGACCAACAACAACCTCAAAAAGTGACTAGCTGCTAATTAAACTTTTACCCAATTACAGAAATTGTCCAAAAAAGGACCAGTCTTAAAATAAATGTGTATTTTTATTACAAAAACATGTGAAATCAATTGATTAAACTATCAACAGAAAACTAATCATCACATTTTGTGACGCTGCTTCAGCTGCTGTTTTATGAAATTAAATGATTTTATAATAATCTCCTTGCAGCCTTAGTGAAAAGCCATTTCCTCCTGATTAGGTTTTATTGACTTATTTGACTGATTATATTATTATGGGCCTCCTGTGGTCATGAATCATGAAGGTCAAGTCTATCTTGATTTTTGAAACCTCAAATCAGTGACAAATAACTAACTAAATCGAAAAGCTAACTACACAAGCAGCAAGAAAATGCTCTTTGTATGTGGAGATTTTAACATTGATTTGCTGAACCCACAAGAACACAATGCAACTACAGAATGTATTCATTCTATGTATAGCAACAGTTTATATCCTACAATCACACGACCAACCAGAATAACATCACACAGTGCTACACTCATTGACAACATATTCACAAATGTTATGGATAGGAAAGTAATAAGTGGAATATTAATAAATGACACAAGTGATCACCTGCCAGTCTTTGCAACGATACAGAACTGTACTGTATTTCCAAATAAAATGAAAACTGCTAAAGTCATACCAATACATAGATCTGGAGATAAATATGTACTGTCAAACTATAGACCAATTTCATTGCTCTCACAGTTTTCTAAAATACTGGAAAAAATCTACAATACATTACACGTTACTTGTTAGATGCTTTTATCCAAAGCGACTTACATACTCAATACTGTGGACAATCCCCACAGGAGCAATTTGAGGTGAAGTGTCTTGCCCAGGGACACAACGACATGCTGACTGCAGTGGGGTTTGAACCTGTGACCCCACTACCTACGGACAACCCACTACGCCACACGCCTCCAGTCTCCAATACAAGACTAAATGACTTCATCACCAAACATAACATACTCTATGAACAACAATATGGTTTCAGAGCAAACAGAACCACATCATTTGCAGTTATATAATGTATGGAACACATTACTAAGGCAATAGAAAAGAAAGAATATGCAATAGGGATATTTCTGGACCTTAAAAAAGCATTTGACACGGTTGACCATGAATTATTAATTAAAAAACTACAGAGATATGGCATTAGAGGTGTTGCACTATCATGGCTATCCAGCTACCTACATAACATGGAACAGTACGTGGAACTACAAAGCCTTAAATCACAACTACTGCAGGTTACATGTGGGGTGCCTCAGGGCTCAGTCTTGGGGCCATTACTATTTATTCTGTATATTAACAATATATGTGAAGTATCAAAAACTTTTTTTTGCAGACGACACAAGTCTACTCTGCTGTGGGGACAATTTAGAACAGCTATTGGTCACAATGGAAAAGGAACTGAGCAGGATGAAGATCTGGTTTGACCAAAATAAATTAACATTGAACGCAAGCAAAACCAAACTCATAATATTTGGGAATCGATCGACCAATACAGAGAAGAAACTCACTATAAATGGTGTCCAATTAGAAAGAGTATCGGAAATAAAATTCCTTGGAGTAATCATAGACAATAAATTCAGTTGGAAACCACATATAAGCTATATCAAAGCCAAAATATCCAAATCAATAGCAATCCTGAATAAAGCCAAATACCTAATTAATCAAGCTTCCTTGTTTATGCTGTACTGCTCCTTCATACTTCCATACATGATGTATTGTGTGAAACAAATACACATCCTATCTTCATCCTGCAAAAAAGAGCCATACGAGTTATACATAAAACTACGTACAGAGAACCAACAAATACATTATTTATCAAACTAAAAACACTAAAACTACAAGACCTGGTTGACTATAAAACTATTCAAATTATGTTCAAAGCCGCAAATCAACAATTACCTCATAATATCCAGGGACTTTTCACACGGAGAGAAAGCATGCACATGTTGAGAGGAAACTGCATTTTCAAAAAAACACCCGTACGAACAAATGCCAAACTTCATTGCATCTCATCAAAAGGTGTTAGTCTGTGGAATAACTGTACTGATGCACTGAAATATTGTACAAATCTATCTAAACTGAAAGTATTATTTAGGAGCCAAATCATGAATGGTTATGAACAGGACCTGTAAAATCCCATTTGTTATTTCTTGTAATTGTAAAAGTAATTTCTTTCTGATTGTTTTTGTAAAAAACAAAAAACAAATTAACAAGACAAACATGTCGCTGATGACGATCACCTAATATTTTATTTATAAGGAAAATGTATGCTAGAGGGGGTAGGACCAGAAAAGGTTTTTTTAAGCTTCTTCTTGCCCCTGTTGAACATGACACAGACTATTTGAGAATTATTATTATTTATTTAAAAGGGTCTAAAAGGGTGTGTTTGTGTGTGTTGCTGTGTTGCTGTGTGTGTGTGTGTGTGTGTGTGTGTGTGTGTGTGTGTGTGTGTGTGTGTGTGTGTGTGTGTGTGTGTGTGTGTGTGTGTGTGTGTGTGTGTGTGTGTGCACAGACACCTGTATGAGCTGGGAGGTGAAATGAAACCACAGAGGAACAGATGTTGTTTCAAAAAGGCTTTGATACCTAACAACTCTGATATCTGAAGCTGACAGTAGTTTAGTTTCTCTGCTGATTACCCATTCAGTATTTGAAATGTTACTGTTAAAAAAATGCACATACGAACAAGCATTTGATTATAATTTATATAGAAACATAGAGAGAAAAGCATCAAAAGATCCATAGAAACGGTGACAAATGATAACTCTCTTTTTGATTAACCTGTACGTTTATAGGTTGTTCCAACCAATCTAGAGGATTTGCATTTATTGATGTAGTGACCATTGTTTTTTTTGCAGTTGCAACCTTTTACAGAAATTGAAAAGTGTAGCTGGGTTTTTTTAATTGAGCAAGATTTTCTTGCATTGCTTTTCAGTTCATCTTTTCATTTGAAAGGTGTTTCTATTAAGTTATAGAATTAAATAAATGTGTCATAACCTATACTCTCTTTTTAGACATTTAAATGTTTTCCTCTTCCCTTCCAGGCAGTTCCTAGTTTCCATTCATTTCACAAACGCATTAAAAACAACTTGGAGAGCCAGAGGTAAATACCGATTGATTGTAAAAAGATTGTTAAAAGCAGTCTGACACAGCGGTAACATAACTCTGAACAAACATCACGTCTGCTTTTGTTGTCACTGTGACGGATCACCCCACTCAAACAGGCTCCATGTCTCTGCATGTTGATTTTCATGCAGCAGTGGACATGAAAGTAGCTGCCACACAATCTAAAGTATGCTTTGGAAGAAAAAGATTCTGTAGTAAAGTTTGCATCATTTGTAAGTAAATAGCCTAAAGGTGTGTTCAGGCTGAGCCCAAAGAGGGGTTTAGAGGCAGAAAGAGTGTCAATGGAAAGTCACATGTGCACAGGGATTTGTCCGCCCTTGTGTCCTCTCTTTTCAAATATACAGATGTGGATTTAGCACAGAAAGTCTTGGTTCAGCCAATGACAAGACCATAAGATTTGAAATTATTCAACATTTGCAAAAACTTCAAAGACATTTCACATAAATAAAAGAAGTTGAAAATAATTACGTTATCTGTTCTTAACTCAACCCTAAAGGGCCGTTACATCAATATTTTCAAAGCCACCAGACTCCTTTGATAAAAACAGTAATTTTATCTTACAGATCAAGATGTTTGTTTGTGGTATGGTGTTACTTTGGTGAGT